>NC_134356.1:78665524-78990524 GCF_048569485.1 Anomaloglossus baeobatrachus
CGGTCATGCGCACTAGACCTTTGAAGCCAGGACGTGTACACCCAGCTTCATAGTGCGCATGACCGGAAGTGCGGTGACTTCTGATCTATGCACACTGAGAAGTTGCAATGGACATAAGTACGCGCGTCACTGCCGTTGATGATGCTGGGCAGTGGGCATGGAATAGCATGTTAGTACACTCAGTAGGTATACGAACATGCTAAGAGGGTGGAATATGCTCTAGAAACAGCACCCTTGCGACTAGTCCCTGCAATCATTAGGATATCATAGGATCGTTATGAAAACTTTTTCTAAAGATCTCTTTACCTATGCTACCCTGTTTCCCCGAAAATAAGACACTCTCTTATATTTTTTTTTTTTGCCCCGAAAAAAGCATTAGGTCTTATTTTTAGGGGTTGTCTTATTCTCGAGGAGACACCCCCCCCCCCCAATCGCGCGCGCACACACTCACCACATCCAGTGATACCGTACCACTTGCTTCCGGCCATGTGATGCATTCCTCCTGCAGGTCCTGGAAGCGTCAGAGCTCAGTGTCACATGATGCAAGGTCCTGTAAGCTCCACTGCTCAGTGCACAGCATCGCAGGTGCAAGCTGCCGAGAAGCAATCAATATCGCTGGATGTGGTGTGTGTGTGTATGTGATCTGTAGTGTGTGAATGCGATCTGTAGTATGTGTGTGTGTGTGTGTGTGTCTGTCTGTCTGTGTGTGTGTATGTGTGTATGTGATCTGATGTGAGTGTTCGGCCACAGATGGTTGATGCACTCCCCTGCTCCCGGTCAGCGTCTGGTGAGTATGATAGGGGGGGTCTTCTTTCTTCTGTCCTTTTGGGGGTGTCCGCTGTCTATAATGAAGTGTTCTGCGGTATCTTTTTTACCGCTGCAAGGACACTTCATTATTGGACCGCGGCTGGGTCTTATTTTCGGGGGATGTCTTATATTTAAGCCTCCCTGAAAACTCCTGCTAGGTCTTATTTTCGGGGAAACACGGTACTAGATGCTGGGACACAGGTTCCTGTTAAAGTAGTGAGCCTAATTTACCACTATCATGAAGTACAATATGTTGTGAAAAAACAATCTCATAATCACCAAGATCCATTGAAGTATTCTAGAGTCACGAGGGGCTGCGAAGTCTTTGGCTTTACCCAGAAAGATACGAGAGAGGATGATGAAACTTTACATTTATTCTACATACTCTCCACTGATGACAACACACTTCTTACATCGGTATTCCAAGTTCTGTAAGCCTAGCAAAAAGAAGGATTTCGGTTGTTTCTCAAACCAGTCATCCGTAGCAACCTTCTCATCAGAAATGGTGTGAAATTTGGTACCCTTTAGGTGTTTCTTCAGGTTTGTAAACAGATGATAGTCGAAGGGAGCTAGATCTGGTGAATAAGGTGGATGGTCAACCAGCCCATCACTGCCAGTTTTGCCGTCGTTGCTTATTCAGTGTGAGCGGATGCGTTGACTTGCAGGAACAAGATTCCTTTGGACAGCTTGCCGTGCCTTTTGGCCTTCAGAGCTGCCTTCAATTGGTCCAAACGTTCAATGTAATACCTTGCATTGATGGTGGAAACCTTTTGAAGGTAGTCCACTAGCAGCACGCCCTCCTTATCCCAGAACACAGACGCCATCACCTTAGTGGCTGATTTTTGCACCCTGAACTGCTTTGGATCAGGAGAACCACTGTGCCTCCACTCTTTTGACTGCTCTTTGTTTTCAGGGTCATACAAATAAATCCAGATCCCATCCATAGTGACCAGTCGATCCAGGAAGTTCTTATCAGTCCAGAAACGCTGACAAATGGACCGGGAAGTTTTCACTCGCATGCTTCTCTGATCTGTTGTCAAACATTTGTGGACCCACTTTGCAGAAGCTTCCTCATGTCCAAATGTTCATGGATAATGACACAAACACATTCACGGGAAATCCCCATGATGTCTGCTATTGCTTTAGCTGAAATTTGTGGATTCTCCAGTATGAGGTAGTGCACAGCATCGACGATCTCTGGAACAACAACCAGTGTCTGTCGTCCAGGACATTCCTCATCATTGGTGCTGAAGTGGCCCTTTTTAAATTTGGCAACCCAGTTCTTAACTGTGGAATTTGATCCCCCAATGTCTGCGACATATCACCATGAATATCCTTTGTGGACTTAACTTGCAGAAACAAGAATTTTATCACTCCTCTGCTCTCAGTTGCTGTGAATATCGCATTAGACTCCGCCATTTTGTTTTCCCGGGTGCGTAAGACACTGTTGCTATAAGCAAAAAACACAATTTTGAAAACCTATATTAGACACATAAGGCTTTCATGTGATGTAACATTCGTTAGCATCGAAACAAAAAAAAGATCACAAAGCCAAAGACTTATCAGCAGCCTCTCGTTTAACGGTATAAAGGGACACTGGTCAGAATTTTAAAAATTGGCCTGGTCAGGAAGGAGAAAACGGGCTCGGGGGTGAAGGGGTTAATATAGGTGATGTGTAAATTTGTATGCTGAACCTTTCATGTTATAGTATTGGAAGGAAAGATGAGACTAGAGCGCACACATTAGCTGCATTGTAAGTACATTTATTACCGTCTCCAATGAATTATACTGGGATAATATAAATGCTCTCATATTGAAATGGTGAAGGTAAATAGGAAACTTCAGCTCACCTGCTGCCCAGACTGTTCAGCCTTGCGGGTGCCTAGGATCCTTCGGTTAATCCCAACCGGTAACAGGCAACATGAAGTAAAAGAACAGGACGATCCGGCACAAAATCTCCTTAGGTAAAACATCCAAAATTTATTGAAACATCATTAAAAATAGCGTGAAGACCAAGTGTCCACTCAGATGGAAAACATGGAGATCATGATAACTTTACGCGTTTCGGACTGTTATAAAAACAAAAAAAGTCCTTAATCATAAGTATCTCATGAGCACTGCAGAGCTACTAAAATAGACTGATCTAATGGGTGGATGAGAGGGAGGGGTAGAGGTATGCTAATTACATGCAGACATCAGGTGTAAGTCAAAATTAACGGAGTCCCTCCTCAGTTAAAAATATGTGATTAATATATGAAACAAATTATACGTAAGAATGGGAGGGGGGGGGGAAGGAAGGGAGGGGGGGGGGGAGGATGGAAAGAGATGAATATCAGATTAAATAAAGATTAGAAATAGTAAAAGGTAAGTACAAACATACTGATAGATGTTTAAATAACCAAAAATTTAATATTAACTGATCTGATGGGCATACATTTGGTAAAAATATAATATTCATATATCTAATGTGTCAAAACTGTGTTGAATCATACGTATACTCCAGAGTGGATATAAATATAATCAAACACCATATGAGGATCCACACTATCCATATGTGTGTACATACAACTCCCCTAGATCCAAATGGGGGGGGGGGGGGGGGGTGGGATAGTGGATAAAGGAATCCATGGAAAAATAATCAGATCAATGATGTCCGAATATGTCCAAATATTGAAGGGGGTCGGAAAAGCCCATCAAAAACACCTTATAGATCCTATAAATATACAGAGTGAAACCCCCTATATTGTAATTCTCATTCAAATGATTTAAGCCAGTAGAGATAAGAGGTAAGAGGCCTCTAACTGGAAAAAAAAAATAAAAAAAAAAAATTTAATATTAACTGATCTGGTGGGCATAATTTTGGTAAAAATATAATATTCATATATCTAATGTATCAAAACTGTGTTGAATCATACGTATACTCCAGAGTGGATATAAATATAATCAAACACCATATGAGGATCCACACTATCCATATGTGTGTACATACAACTCCCCTAGATCAAAATGGGAGGGGGGGGGGGATAGTGGATAGAGAAATCTCTTGTAATCTTGTAATTCTCATTCAAATGATTTAAGCCAGTAGAGATATCCTCATATGGTGTTTGATTATATTTATATCCACTCTGGAGTATACGTATGATTCAACACAGTTTTGATACATTAGATATATGAATATTATATTTTTACCAAAATTATGCCCACCAGATCAGTTAATATTAATTTTTTTTTTTTTTTTTTTTTTTCTCCAGTTAGAGGCCTCTTACCTCTTATCTCTACTGGCTTAAATCATTTGAATGAGAATTACAATATAGGGGGTTTCACTCTGTATATTTATAGTATCTATAAGGTGTTTTTGATGGGCTTTTCCGACCCCCTTCAATATTTGGACATATTCGGACATCATTGATCTGATTATTTTTCCATGGATTCCTTTATCCACTATCCCCCCCCCCCCCCCTCCCATTTGGATCTAGGGGAGTTGTATGTACACACATATGGATAGTGTGGATCCTCATATGGTGTTTGATTATATTTATATCCACTCTGGAGTATACGTATGATTCAACACAGTTTTGACACATTAGATATATGAATATTATATTTTTACCAAATTTATGCCCATCAGATCAGTTAATATTAAATTTTTGGTTATTTAAACATCTATCAGTATGTTTGTACTTACCTTTTACTATTTCTAATCTTTATTTAATCTGATATTCATCTCTTTCCATCCTCCCCCCCCCTCCCTTCCTTCCCTACCCCACCCCTCCCATTCTTACGTATAATTTGTTTCATATATTAATCACATATTTTTAACTGAGGAGGGACTCCGTTAATTTTGACTTACACCTGATGTCTGCATGTAATTAGCATACCTCTACCCCTCCCTCTCATCCACCCATTAGATCAGTCTATTTTAGTAGCTCTGCAGTGCTCATGAGATACTTATGATTAAGGACTTTTTTTGTTTTTATAACAGTCCGAAACGCGTAAAGTTATCATGATCTCCATGTTTTCCATCTGAGTGGACACTTGGTCTTCACGCTATTTTTAATGATGTTTCAATAAATTTTGGATGTTTTACCTAAGGAGATTTTGTGCCGGATCGTCCTGTTCTTTTATCTCATATTGAAGCAGCTGCTCGGTGACACGGCTCACTGTTGGCTGCCGGGCAGGACCGAGCCGGACTTTTAATTAAATCTCCTCCAGTGATGTCACACACCGCAATTTGATTTTCCCATCTGCTTTTCTTCTTTGTATTTTCACAGGCATAATCTGGTTGATGGGGATTTACTAATCTGCCGTAAATGTAACCACTTTGCTCTCGACTCCAACCCCCAATCTAGGCTTAATGATCTCCGATAACATTGTGGCTCTGAAAATGGGAAACTGTCTAATCCAGATGGAGTAGAAGCTGTCACTTAAAGTGTTTCTGTAGCAGAGCAGGTGTTAGTGAAGATTTTTTTCCGATGCTTTGGTATAGTAGGCTCATCATAAGGCCTAGGCCACACGGCATGAAAATCTGAACATCGCATTCTACATGGACCAATATTACCCTATGTGTCAGCACCCATGAGCGATTATTTTCTCAGCCCTAAGTGGACTGGGAAAACAAGTAATGGAAGTCTTGTATCTCTCGCACCCATTCAAGTCTATGGGTCGAGAGAAAAATCGTACTGCACTCGCAGTACACTGGTGTACCGCGAGTGCAGGGCGAGAATGGCAATAGCCAGCAACGGAGGAGAGAGGGAGATAAATGATCGGACCTCAGTCGCAGCGACACTCTGCTCCTGCTGTGCTGTCAGCGTGAGCCAAGTGTCATGCGAGGATTGCAATAGATCCCCGCGTGGCCCCGGCCTTAGGCTCCGTGCCCACGATCAGGGTTTACAGCATTTTGGATGCAACTTTTTTTCACTGCATCCGAAACGCTGTATTGTACAGTAAAAGCACAGTGGATGGGATTTCTATAAATCCCATGCCCACTGTGCTTGTTCTTCCCACAGTGTAAACTAACCTTCGGTGCGAGTTCCCGAGCCCCAGCATGTCCATTTATGCTGCAGAGCTGCGAGTATTCTCCACAAAGAGACCGCAGCGGCCCGAACCCTGACCGTGGGCACAGGCAGCTGCAGTCTCCTGCGGACAACACTCAAGGCCCCGCAGGAGAGGACATGCTGCGTCATCCGGATCGTGGGCACGTAGCCTTAGGCTATGGTCACACACTGCATCTTCTTTCTGAGTGCATCTTGACTGCATCGTTTTCCTGTGGTTACAGAAAATGCAGCTTGTGGCCGAAAAACGCATGACGTTTTTGCCGTGTTTTTAAAGGAGCAACAAAATCTGATAGGAGAGGAAAATTGATAGAACATAGACTAGATAATAACAGAAAAGATAGAAATAAAAAACAGTATAGCTTGATAGAGCAATAGCTAGCTTGTTTTTTCAATTTTTTTCTTTTGTTTTTTTTTTTAAAAAAAAAAAAGACGTAGTGTCATCCCTATTTTTTTATATCCAGCACAGGAACAGCAGCTGCTGCAGGCTGCAACCCTCAGCTGTCTGCTGTACCTTGGCTGGTTGTGAAAAATAGGAGGGACCCCATGCTTTTTTTTTTTTTATTTGATTTATTTATTAAAATGAAATGGGGTGCCCCCCATTTTTCTAAAACCAGCCAAGGTACAGCAGACAACTGGGGGCTGATATTATTAGGGTGGGACGGGCCATGGTTGTTTGGCCCTTTCCAGTCTAACAATGGCAGCCCACAGCTGCCCCAAAAGTGGCGCATCCATGAGATGCGCCAATTCTGGCGCTGGACCCAGCTCTTCCCGTTGCCCTAGTGTGGTGCCAATCAGGGTAATAAGGAGTTAAAAACAGCCCACAGCTACCATTAAGTCCTAGATTAGTAATGACAGGCGTCTGAGACACCCACCATCATTAATCTGTAAGTGAAAAGAAATAAACACAAACACCAAAATAATGCTTTGTTTGAAATAAAAAAACAAAAAAGCACCCTCTTTCACCACTTTATTAACCCCCCCCAAACTCCCCTCAGTAATCAACTCAAGGTCCCACGACGCTTCCAGCACTGCTACGTATATCTGAAGCTCAGTCATCGGCCATAGAACAGGACTGCCCGCTGTGAGCTCCACTCAGCAACTGAAGTGAGCCTCTCGATAAGCGGTGACGTCACTCAGGTGATTTCCGGTCACAGCCAGAGTCCTCCAGCTGTGACAGCAAATCACCTAAGTAACGTCACCAATTATCGAGCAGCTCACTTTAGTCTCGGCCTGATTTGAGGTCACAGGTGGAGAAATACAGAATACAGACTATAATGGGCAGCGTGCTGTATTCTGCCTACAAAGCAGGCTGGCAGAAATTAGGCTTTGTGTTATGAGAAAATTTACAATAATCCTTTTTTTCAGATTTCAGGATAATGAATGATGTATAAGATTGGTTCACACTTGTCTCTGGAATTCTTCATTTTTCATGTTTGTTACATGTGCTTTCATTTATACTCTATGAAAGGGTTAGGCAAAATCCTGCTACAAATGGACCCGCTTCTCTATCGGGGAATAGACTGATGGGTGCCTAAGTGTGCTCATCAAATGAATAAAACAACCCCTTTATTTGTCTTTCATTGCATTTGTATCAGACGTAATATTGGTATAGGTGAAGGTGCATATATTCTACATGATTATGGGGAATGAGCTTTCCTAGGGATGTTCCTTTCCTAGTAGGCTCGGGCTGCCCAGCGACTCTAGCCACGCACCGACAAAGTTCACTATGTTGCTACTATATCACAGTGCAGTACAAATGAATATGGTCACATTTCAACACCAATAGTACTGTAATGCGACTACATACATGTGTATAGCACAGGGCTGTGGAGTCGGTAAACCAAACCTTCGACTCCGACTCCTCAATTTCTCTTGCACCGACTCCGACATATATTGCTTATAGTTAGGTGAAAAATTTATTGTAATACATGAACATGTGTATGTGAACATCAGACAGTTAATAATTTGTATGATACAATAATCAAGATATTTGGATAGAACATAAAATATATTTATTGGAATACAACTTTAGAACACAAACTGTAATAAATTGTAAATATGTAATACACTATGTAATATACAGTAGATTACATATATATCGTGTGTATATATATATATATATAATATATATATATATATATATAATTACATATTGTATTACATATTTACAATTTATTAGTTTTTTGTGTTCTAAAGTTGTATTCCAATAAATATATTTTATGTTCTAATTATCTTGATTATTGTGTCATAAAAAGGATTAAATGTCTGATGTTCACATTGCACTACAATACATTTTTCACTTAAATATAAGCATTATACTAAATGTTATTATTTAGTAAAATATTCAGCACATTCTGCATTGCACTACTGTCCCCAATTTATTATATATTTTAGGAGTCGGAGTCGGTGCATTTTATACCAGGGCTGTGGAGTTGGAGTCGGAGCTCATTTTGGTGGAGTCGGAGTCGGTATAAAATGCACCGACTCGGACTCCTAAAATATATAATAAATTGGGGACAGTAGTGCAACGCAGAATGTGCTGAATATTTTACTAAATAATATTTAGTATAATGCTTATATTTAAGTGAAAAATGTATTGTAGTACAATGTGAACATCAAACATTTAATAATTTTTATGCTACAATAATCAATATATTTGGATAGAACATAAAATACACTTATTAGAATACAACTCTAGAACACAAAAAACTAATAAATTGTAAATATGTAATACAATAAATATATACATACACACAAGATAAATACACACACACAAGATATATATGTAATCCACTGTATATTACATAGTGTATTACATATTTACAATTTATGACAGTTTTGTGTGTTCTAAAGTTGTATCCAATAAATATTTTATGTTCTATCCAAATATCTTGATTATTGTATCATAAAAATTATTAAATGTCTGATGTTCACATACACATGTTCATGTACTACAATACATTTTTCACCTAACTATAAGCAATATATGTAGGAGTCGGAGTCAGGGTCGGTGCAAGAGAAATTGAGGAGTCGGAGTCTGAGTCGAAGGTTTGGCTTACTGACTCCACAGCCCTGTTTTATACCGACTCAGACTCCACCAAAATGAGCTCCGACTCCACAGCCCTGGTATAGCACGTCATGTGTGTCATGGCCAAAGTTGCTGTGTATCCCTAGCCAGTCTACCACCCAACAAACAGGCAAAATGCTCCTTAGAATTATTTATTGCTTTATGTACATTCGATGTTGCAGATTTTTCGCTAAGCTTTCACACATCTGGTTTGTGCTGAGTGGCACAATCCGGCTCAAAAACCTGTGCAACGGATGCGGCGAAAAAAACGGATCCGTTGCATAAGTTTTTCCATGCGGTCCGTCCAGTTTTTAACGGATGCGGCTTGATTCTGAGCATGCGCAGTACAAAAAAACGCATCGGTTTTTGCCGCAGGACGCGGCATTCAGCGTCCATAGGCTGGCATTGTGAATCGGCGCGATGCGGTTTTTTTCGCCGCACAAAAAAACGTGCCAGAGAACGTTCCATCCGGCCGCCGCATGGGCTAAATATGCCGCATCCGGCAAAAACCAGACGCAACGCAAAGCCATGCGGCACAATACAGCACTAATGCAAGTCTATGCGGGAAAAACGCAACCGGTGGCAAAAAAAAACGGTTGCGTTTTTTCTGCAGAGCGCCGTATTATGCCGCACGGCAAAAAAAACGGATGTTTGAAAGCAGCCTAAGGGGGTTGTACACTATTCAGACAACCCTTCTTATTCCCCATGTTTGGCCCCGTTAAAATAAAAAAAAGCTTATACTCACCTCCCATGCGGGCGCTGTTCCAGCAGTGCGGGCGCTGTTCCAGCAGTGTCGGCGCTCAATTGTGATTGTTGCTTCATGCGTGCCCAACCCCCAATCACAGTTGAGCGCCGACACTGCTGGAACAGCACCCGCATGGGAGGGGAGTATAAGCTTTTTTTTATTTTAACGGGGCCAAACATGGGGAATGAGAAGAGGTCCAAGTAGTGGACAGCCCCTTTAAGGGGTTTATTGCAGTTTGATCGATTGAAACCTATAAGGAATGATTAAAGAACAAGGAGATACATTTACTGAGCAGAATGCACCAGAATTTTGTCTCAAGTTGCAGAAAAATTTGGTTTAAAAGCTGTGTAAGTACGTCAACCAAAAGGTGGCATCATGAAGTAAGCAGCTTTACAAACCTGCTGACAATCGGAAAGGGTGTATAACCTGTGTTGTGTTTGTGGGAGCTCACACTGTTCTTGGTAATAAATCTTCCTGTTTGTATTCATCTATTCCCTTGTGTTTCTAGGGCACCCCAAAACTAAAGGACCTTGTGTTTCTCAAAAATCAGCTAGAAGGCCTACAACGTAAACTGGAGAACGAAGTACAGGCCGGAGTATCCCAGGTAATACGTTATCATTAGTGATGGGCGAATAGAAACTCTGTGTCCGGATAATGCTTACTGAATAGCAAGCATTATTCCATTACAGAGAGGGGGAGCCAGCACTGCCTATGAATGGCATGCAACAAATAAAAAGTGTAAAATTCACAAATTCATTCCTACTGTACTATAATGCAAAATGAGACTTTTAGCAAACAACTGATCAATAATTTGAGCCACCCCTGCCACGTCACGGCAAATCTCAATAGGGGGGTCCTACTCTATATTATATAATTTACCATTGTGCCATACGGCCTCCTAAATATTTTAATAAGCAGAACCATATAAAAGCAACACATATACCTATGACATCTCAGATCCGCTCCCATGTTGCAAAGACAGACAACTGCGAATAAAGGCAGTCCAGGTACCAGCATATGCAGCGAGGCCAGACACACCAGCACGATGTCAGAACTAGCCCTCACAGTGACTGACCAGCAGCCATGGATAAAGCCGGAGCAGGCCCAAGTAAATGGTGTTTAATTAATGATGCCTGTGGAACAGGGTAATGTGAACAGGCTCCAACTTTAGTTTTGATAGTAGCAGAAGGAATTTGAAAACCACACTGGGCGTGCACGGCATAGTGGGGGTCAGCCACCGGACCAGTAAATCATTATAGAGAGGGGGGAGCCAGCACTGCCTATGAATGGCATGCAACAAATAAAAAGTGTAAAATTCACAAATTAATTCCTACTGTACTATAATGCAAAATGAGATTTTTAGCAAACAATTGATCAATAATTTGAGCCACCCCTGCCATGTCACGGCAAATCTCAATAGGGGGGTCCTACTCTATATTATATAATTTACCATTGTGCCATACGGCCTCCTAAATATTTTAATAAGCATATAAAAGCAACACATGTACATATATTGTAGTACAGTTGGAATTATTTATGAAGTTACACTTTTAATTTTTCGCTCGCCATTTTTCAAGCAATGCTGGCTCCCCCCCCCCCCTTCTGATGTATACAAGCATTATTCCAGTATTCATCACAGCAAGAAAAATGCTCGGGTTCTCCATCTCAATACATGATTTATGGAAATGTAGATATCATTGATGGTTTCATATATACCGGTACTTTACGTGAACATAAAATGGTAAAATCTTTCACTGCAGCCCTCTCCACCACATGGGATTGTCTGCCATGTTTCCTTCAGACGAGAGATGACAAGGTTTGCACCCATTCAGTATTGAATGTATTACAAGCATGTAAGAGAATGAAGAGTAAGGCTAGGTTCACATTTTCGTTGTTTTGCATCAGTCACATGCGTCGCTTGACGCATGTGACTGATGCGCTGTACAACGGATGACAAAAATAACAGAATTCTTTGTCGGACTCCTTTGTGTGCGGGGGGCGGAGCGCGAGGGGGCAGAGTTCGGGGTGGGTGGAGCCGACCGGGGCTGTGGCACGGAGGACGTCAGTGCCGCGGGGACTGCAGGGCTGGGGACGCGTGTGTGTGTGTACATGCTGAGTGCGGGAGGGGGCGGAGCCGAGCGGGGAAGTGTTGGGCTCCCTGCACACCCAGGGTAAATATCGGGTATAAGCAAAGCACTTTTTGCTTGGTTACCCGATATTTACACTGGTTACCAGCATACACCGCTTAGCACTGGCTCCCTGCACACGTAACCAGTGTAAATATCGGGTAACTAACCAAAGCGCATTGCTTAGTAACCCGATGTGTATCCTGGTTACGTGTGCAGGGAGCCAGAGAGCGCATGCGCATCGAAATCCTACGGATCGCGCTGCTCAAAAAAAAACGTTACATGCTGCGTTCCTCCCGCCCCACGGTCAGTCGTTCCACGACTGATCAGTCGGGCGGAGGGTGCAACGAAGCCTCATCAGTCACAATCCGCCGCTCATACAAGTATATGGGAACAACGGAATCCGCCAAGCGGATTCCGTTGTTTACCAGAGCAGCGGATTGTGACTGATACAATTTAACGGAAGTGTGAACCTAGCCTAAATCGGGGAGGTTGTACCTGTCTAAAAATTTCCAATAAAAAGGATAATCCCATTTTATGAAAGGATGCCACATTGCTAAGATATGCCTTCACATTATAGTCTATGGGAGTCCAAACTGTGTTTGCCTAGAAAAAAAACTTACTGTAATGCCATCAAAAATGTCCAAAAAACATTGTACACTTAATTAATGAAGCGTTAAAGGATTTTCCGATTTCAAAATCTGTGACGTGCTTGTACTGTGGGTTTTTTGTTTTTATTTTTAATAAAACTGTGCTGAGGGATAGGGATTTATCTGAAATCAGAAAACCCCTTTAAAGGGAACCTGTAACCAGATTTGTCCCCTATAAACTGCAGGCACCACTACTGAGCTCTTAAATAACACATTCCAGAATACTGTGTATAAGAGCACGGGCCGCACTGTATAACGTAAATAAAAACTTCTAGGAGTGGTCCAGTCCGATGGGTGTCGCTGCTCTCTGGTCCAGCGACACCTCTCTGCAGCCCGACAACTCCTCTCTGCTGCGATCTCCATCCTCCTTCTACCCAGCTCAGCCGGCATTGCGGTCCTGCTCCGGCGCACTTTGATCTGCCCTGCTGAGGACAGATCAAAGTACTGTAATGTGCAGGCGCGAGGAAAGGTTAAAGACCGCACTACAATACTTTGATCTCCCCTGAACAGAGCAGATCAAAGTGCGCCTACACAGGACCGCAATGCCGACTAGTGTGCATGATGCGTAGGACGTGTCATGTACACGGCCTCAGAAAAAAAGAGGATGGCCATCGCCGCAGAGAGGAAGCGACGGACCAGAGAGCAGTGTCACCCATCGGACCGGACCGCACTGTAGGTGAGTGTTTTAAAAGTGTTTTTTACATTATACAGCATGGCCTGGGCTATTATATACAGTATTCTGGAATGCTGTATATAAGGGCTCACTGGTGGTGGCCACAGCTTAAAGTCACCAAATCTCATGACAGGTTCTCTTTAAAACAATCCAAAGAAAATATGGTTTATTTATTTCACTAGAAACATCCAGAATACAAAAACCTGGTGCGTAAGTGAGTAGGGCCAAACTAATCCTTTATATAATATATAGTTGAAACCAGAAGTTTACATACACTATCTAAAAAGACACATCTGCATGTTTTTCTCTCTATCTGACATTAAATCAGAATAAACCTTTCCTGTTTTAGGTCAATTACAATTATCAAAATTATTTAGATTTGCCAAACGCCAGAATGAGTTTATGCTCGCTGGTTGAAGGTACTTGGCTGAGAGGACAGGCCATCGAGTCTTCACTACTGCTACCGGAGTTGGCAGCAGGTACACACGGTGGTAAGCAGCATGAAGAGGGCAGCCCCAGGGGATCTGCGGTACCCAAGCAGCTGGTGCCACAGACACAATACAGTCTCTGGTAGTAATGACAGCAACAGCAGGCGAAGTCGTGGATCCGTCCGGGATGGATGGAGCAGCGACCATCGTTGATACTTGCAGTTGTGGATATCGTGGTAGCCGTCCGGCGTGGATGGTAGCGGCAGCAGCAAGACAGCGAATTGGCACAGCACTGAAATACAGATAAGTGTCAGCAGCAGAATTCAGTACGACAGCAGCAGCACTAGCAATGTTGGAAACTATTTGCCCAGGCACTTGCCTTAAGGGGAAGGTGCCCCAAATAACTGAAACCTCTCATCTGACCTGAGAGGCACTTCCAGGTCAGACTCTGGGAGACAGCAGCATAGACCAGAGACGAGGCAGCCGCCGCAGGACAGTTGGGCAGGTGAGAGAACCTATGTCCCTGCCGGGGGTGGGGGGGGCAGAACAATGCGGAGACGCCGGTATGGGCATTAGAGAGAGAGAACATTCTAAGGCATTTTTATTACTTTCTGCAAAGTCAAAAGTTTCCATACATTTCATTAGTATTTGGTACCATTGCCCTTGAAATGTATGACTTGGGTCAAACATTTTGAATATTCTTCCACAAGCTTCTCACAATAGTTGGTAGGAATTTGGGACTATTCCTCCTGACAGAACTGATGTATCTGAGCCATGTTTGTAGGTGGCCTTGCTCGCACTGGCCTTTTCAACTTTGCCCATAAATTTTCAATAGGACTGAGATCAGGGCTTTATGATGGCCACTCCAAAACATTGACTTTATTATCCTTAAGCCACTTTGTCACCAGTTTGGTAGTATACTTTGGGTTATTGTCCATATGGAAGACCCATTACCGCCCAAGCTTTAAATTCCTGGCTGATGTCTTGAAATGTTGCTTCAGTATTGCCATGTAATCTTCTTTCCTCATGATGCCATCTATTTTGTGAAGTACACCAGTCCCTCCTGCAGCAAAACAACCCCACAACATGATGCTGCCATCCCCGTGTTTTGCAGTTGGGATGGTGTTCTTAGGCTTCAAAGCTTCTCCCTTTTTCTTCCAAACATAACCATGGTCATTACGGCCAAACAGTTCAATTTTAGTTTCGTCAGCCCAGAGGACATCTCTCCAAAAATTAAGGTCTTTGTTCCTGTGTGCATTTGCAAACATTAATATAGCTTTTTTTTATGTTTCTTTTGGAGTAATGGCTTCTTCCTGGTAGAGTGGACTTTCAGCCCATGTTGATACAGTACTTGTTGTTTCCCTGTGGATAATGATACAATCTTACCAGCTTCTACCAGTGTCTTCACAAGTTCTTTTGCTTTTGTTCTTTGGTCAGACATGTGCATATCAACCCAAGCACGTTCCCCTCTGGTACACAGAACCCGTCTCCTTCATGAGTAGTATGATGACTGGACATTCTCATCTTGTTTGTACTTTTGTATAATTGTTTGTACAGATGAACAAGGCACCTTCAGGTATCTGGAAATTGCACCCAAGTATGAACCAGATTTGTGCAAGTCTACAATTCTCTTCCTGAGATCTTGGCTTTTTTTTGACTTTCCCATGATTGTACACAAAGAAACAGTGTGTTTCAGGTGTGCATTCACCCCTTCACACCCGGCCGATTTTCTGTTTGTTTTTTTGCTCCCCTTCTTCCGAGAGCCATAACTTTTTTAGTTTTTCATCAATTTTGTCATACGAGGGCTTGTTTTTTGTGGGATGAGTTGTACTTCTAAATGAAATCATGCATTTTACCATGTAGTGGCAAAATAAGTGCAATTGCATGATTATTTTTGGGATATTATATTCACTATATGGTAAAACTGATGTCAGTATGATGCTTCAGGTCGGTACGAGTTCGTAGACCCCAAATACGTATGTATAGCTTTACTTTTATCTAAGGGGGTTAAAAAAATTCAGAAGACTAAAGATCAGCAGTCTGATCACTAATTCATTTCTGTTGATCACAGCTACACAACTGTGATCACCAGAACTACTCACCAGTTCTTACAGGCAGCACTTGGCCAGATGAAACCGGAAATGAGTCATGTAAGCTACAGGAGTCGTTACAAGACCCTGTGCTACCATGCAGGAATTGTCGCCGACTGCCCGAAACATCCGCAGCTAATAACACCTATATGGCTTAGGACGTAATGTTACGGCCCATGGTCGTTAAGGGGTTAAAATACATCCACAGGGGTGTCTAACGTAGATGTTGCCAATAAACCTATCAGAAGCTTCTAAAGACATGACATCCTCATATGGGCTGTCCCATATTGTTTAAAGGCATAGTACTCTTAGTGTATGTAAACTGTTGACTTTGCAGAAAGTTATAAAAATGCTTTAAAACATTCTGTCTCCCTCAGTATTCTGGCATTTGGCAAATATACCGTAAATAATTTTGGTTCCTAATTGACCTAAAACGAGAGAGTTTTTTTCTGGTTTCATGTCAGATAGTGAGAAAAACATGCAGATGTGTCTTTATAGATAATGTTTATAAACTTCTGATTTCAGCTGCATAATCCAATAAACACGCCTTACCTATGTGTATGACACTTAGGATCTCTCGTACATTTTACATTAGTCGCTTTATTGACCAGAGGGGTCAAATGAAAACGACCTACTGCCATTTTTGGGGTGGTCCAGAGTTTGATCCCTCTGCCTCATGGCTGCCCCTTTTCCAGCAGTCTGTTCGTAGTGTGGAATATGACATGGGCAGGACCACACAGATGCTGTTATGGGAAACGATAACGCACAGTCTCCGTGCACTTGCTTGTACCATTTGCTGACTATACAAAGATGGCCCTTATCGGTAATGTATATTGCATTATCCTGGGTCCTAATCTGCCTCATTTGTGAATTATATCTCCTCCTCACTCAACCCCACCCATCTGACACATCCATCAATGTCAATGGCTGCTCACTTTCCCCAGTCCCACGTGCTCGCTGCTTGGGAGTAAAGGATGCTTTACACGCTGCGACATCGCTACCGATATATCGTCGGGGTCACATCGTTAGTGACGCACATCCGGCGCCGGTAGCGTCATCGCAGCGTGTGACACCAAGGAGCGACGATTAACGATCGCAAAATCGTTCACAAACGGTGATCGTTGACACATCGCTCCTTTCCTTAATATCGCTGCTGCCACAGGAACGATGTTGTTCGTCGTTCCTGCGGCACCACACATCGCTATGTGTGACACCGCAGGAACGATTAACATCTCCTTACCTGCGTCCACCAGCAATGAGGAAGGAAGGAGGTGGGTGGGATGTTACGTCTCCTAACTTCTATTGCCCGGCCACTTAGTGACGTCGCTATGACGCCGAACGCACCTCTCCCTTGAAGGAGGGATTGTTCGGCTGTCACAGCGACGTCGCTGACAAGGTATGTGCGTGTGACGCTGCCGAAGCGATAATGTTCGCTACAGCAGCGAGCACCAAATGTCGCACGAACGACGGGGGCAGGTGCTATCGCGCTTGACATCGCTAGCAATTGCTAGTGTAAAGCACCCTTAACTCTAGACTCTGCTCTCTCTTTCAAGACACACATCCAAGCCCTCTCCACCTCCTGCCACCTCTAACTCAAAAAAATTTCCCAGATCCATGCATTCCTTTCCCAAGAAGCTGCAAAAACCCTTGTGCATGCCCTTATTATCTCCTGCCTGGATTATTGCAACCTCCTGCTCTGTGGCCTCCCTTCTAACAGTCTCGTACCCCTACAATCAGTTCTAAACTATGCTACCTGACTAATCCACCTGTCCCCCCGCTACTCCCCGACCTCTCCTCTCTGCCAATCCCTTCACTGGCTTCCCATTGCCCAATGACTCCAATTCAAAACCCTAACAATGACCTACAAAGCCATCCACAACCTGTCTCCTCCCTACATCTCTGACCTAGTATCCCGGTACTTACCCGCACGTAACCTTCGATCCTCACAAGATCTCCTTCTCTGCTCCCCTCTCATCTCCTCTTCCCACCATCGCATCCAAGATTTCTAGCGTGCCTCCCCCATACTCTGGAATACTCTGCCACAACACATCAGACTCTTGCCTACCTTGACAAGCTTCAAAAGGAACTTGAAGATCCACCTCTTCCGACAATCCTACAACCTGCGGTAACCCTCAGTCTGATATAGCGCCGCACAACCAGCTCTACCATAACCTACTGTATCCTCACCTATCCCTTGTAGACTGTGAGCCCTCGCGGGCAGGGTCCTCTTTCCTCCTGTACCTGTCTGTGCCTTGTATTGTTTATGATTATTGTACTTGTCCCTATTTTGTATACCCCTTTCACATGTAAAGCTCCATGGAATAAATGGCGCTATAATAATAATTCTATGGACTGCTCTGTGCTTGGTGATGCAGTGATGTTACATCTTCCGTGAAGATAGTGATTCATAATACAAGTGTATGGCATATCCTAGTAAAGTCCAATTGTCTAAGTTACAGGGATTACATGGATCTATTCTGCCATATTATTCCTGTTTTTGTGATTTCAGCTGATTGCGAATATTGCTCACTAATTGAGCGCCTCATAAACAGTAATCAGTCCCTATGATTTTCAGATAAACACTTGGCATAAGTTTAGCAGATTGTACCATAATCATTCTTTACATTTGTCATTTATAGGAAGGCACTCTTCTCAGCTCTCCGTTTCTCAAGGGATTCCTCGCTGGCTATATTGTTTCCAAACTCAGGGCTTCTGCTTTCCTCGGCTTTGTGGTTGGAACTTGCACAGGAATCTATGCTGCCCAAGCCTATGCAGTACCCAACGTGGAGAAGACCATCAAGGACTACCTTAGTTCTTTAAGAAAAGGACCCGATTAGACGGGAAAGAATGTGCTGACACTCCAATATCCGCTCTCTCTGCTTTAAGTGCTTTACTGGAACTCTTCACAAAACTGGCTACTTGATAATTGCATACGGCAGCAACGTGTGCAATTGTCTGAACTGGATCTGCAGTAGGTGGCAGGGGTTAGCTCCGCACATATACCGTAGTGCTGAGTGCTTTCAGTTTTATTCTCTATATTTAATGCAAATCATGCTTTGGATGAAATATTAGAGCCAAATATCTCACACGGATTGGCACAGTTAACCTTTGCCAGCCAACCAGCTAATTACCAGAACACTCATATTTTTTATTTTTTCTTTGGGTCAGATTGCACATATATATCATATAAATGGCTTATTTTTGACTAAGATATTACCTGACGTCTTGTTTGCTCCAAGCCTTTATTTCTGTATCATACATTGCACAAACACATTTTAATTTGTACATAAATAAATGAAATGTGATGCCAAATTCTGGAAACATCTGTATACCTGCCTTTATGTAGTATATACCAGACTTTTATAGCAGTTATGTTTGTTATTAACAATGTGGGACCAGAGGAATCCTCAGGGTCCTCTGCTGGAGAGATGCTCAGGAGGGCACTCTGGGGACTAATGCTAGTGGTCTCTGTCGTCATTTACGGCTCTCATGCTCCTCTGATATCTTTGTGCAGGGTTGGAGGACAGATCCCCTTCAGTTCATCTTCTGTTGTCCTTCTAATTGAATTATCCAAGCTGATGATATCCGGGGTGATGCTTCTGATCTGGGACTGCAGGTCCGTGCAGTTACCAGTCCCGTGGCGACTGGCCATTCCTTATGCTTTGCCTGCCGTCTTATACGGCACTAATAATAATTTGGTGGTTCACATGCAGTACTTTATGGACCCCAGCAGTTTCCAAGTGTTGAGTAACCTTAAGATTGTCAGTACTGCTGTGATGTACAGCATCTTTTTACGTCAGCATCTCTCCATCAGAAAGTGGCTTGCCCTGTCCTTACTGACGGCGGCGGGTGTGATTTACAGCTATGGTGGTATTCAGGATCTGGAGGAACAATCCACCGATACTCAGCTCTACGTCAGTCTACCAGGTCTCCTCCTGATGGTGGGCTACTGCCTGATTTCTGGACTGTCTGCAGTTTACACTGAGGTGACCCTGAAGACTCAGAAAATACCATTAAACCTACAGAACATTTTCTTATATTCTTTCGGAATAATTGTCAACTTTCTGATTTACCTTACGGGTAGTCACACCGGTGGTTTTCTGGACGGGTTTTCTCTTTGGGTTTTGGTTATCATCGTAAGCCAGGCTCTCAATGGCTTGATCATGTCTGCCGTAATGAAGCACAGCAGTAACCTCACCAGACTCTTCATCATTTCCTTCTCCATGCTTGTAAATGGA
The DNA here is from genome assembly GCF_048569485.1 of Anomaloglossus baeobatrachus. NCBI lineage: Eukaryota > Metazoa > Chordata > Amphibia > Anura > Aromobatidae > Anomaloglossus > Anomaloglossus baeobatrachus. Next base: position 78,685,403 of record NC_134356.1, read on the forward strand.
CTGTTATCTTACCTGCTTTTCCAGCTTTGGTTGACTCCCCTTTTCTTTTTAGCGGTTCTTCTCATTGGCTTTGCTGTCTATTTGTTCTATGGCATCAAGTGAAATTCTAAGCGAGAATGTCTCCGAATGAACACTGACTATATGGGTGCATCCAGATGACTGTTTAAATCGGGTGACAATGCTCAGACTGGCCGCATGTCTCTTGACCCAAGCGTGACAGCTTCATATCTTTATATGCAGTAGTCCTGCTCGGTTGGGAGATCCTTGCCCAGTTTGAGTGTTGGGGCCCGATCTCGGACCGATTTATACGTCATCTGAATCTGCCCTTAATACTGTGGGAATATATTGAATAACTTGCAGTAAGGGCAAATAAGGTTTTCCAGGATAGGCTATCACTAGCAGATCTGTGATGGTATGACTCCCCCAATCAGCTACTTAAAGGGGGCTGAGAGTAAACTGCAATGTATACATTGAAGAATCACCGATAAGTAAGCGAGTCCGACCCCCACAGATTTCTATACCAAGGATAGAGTCACAATATTGTGATGCCTTAAAACACCTTTAAAGGGAATCTGTCAGGTGATTATCTAGTGCAGTACTATTATTATTATTATTATTATTATTATTATTAATACTAGTACTATTATCTTTAAATAGGGCTTAAGCAGCTCTAATAGGATCAGTAAGTTTTATTGCTGTACCATCTCCTGTTATCTTGCTGTAAGCTATAGAGAATTCAGTGTGATGCAGTAAATAGCGTATATAAATACAAACTGCCTATGCCCTGCTTCCCTCTCTGTGATAGTAAATCTGAACTGGGTTTGCACTGCTGTCCCCACTCATACTCCCTCCCACCTCTCAGCAGTGATTTTGAAGGCACTGGGCGGTAGGTGGGGCATATGCAAATTGTATTTACATACATTTGACTAGCCATCATCAGACACGGAATTCTCAAGAGCAAGATAACAGGAGAAGCTACAGCAATAAAAGTTACTGATCCTAAAAGGTCCGCTTAAGCCCCATGTAAAGATAACATTAGTATTGTACTAGAAAATTACATGACAGATTCCCTTTAAGGCTGGATTCAGAGATGTAGGCTATTTATCAGATCATTTCTTAAGATTTTGCACAGGTTCAGTTATTAGTGCAGTACGTGACTTCTTTTTTTTTTTTTTATATAGCCAAAGCATGGCATATATCTCCGGAAATATTTTTTCTTTTTACAAAGGAGTGGGTTACATTTTTACTGGGTATAGCTAATACTGCATATTCCAGAGTTTGAGGTTGCGTAGTCTCAGAATTCAGCAGGTATTATGTGACTACAGACTGCCGAATAGTGACCACGTGCAATGTGCACACTGTCATGATTTCTTCTGTTTCCTATGCGGGTGTGCGGTCACGTGCTGACTAGTCTCATCTCCCTTCTTTAAATAGAAGAGGATTAAGAAAAGCCAGATGATACTAGTCTACACATCTTTACACGTATGTAAATTGCCCATTTATTTGGAGAGTACAGCGAAGTGTGCATATTGCATTCTGCAGACTTTCTTCTGAGACCACCCTCCACCCTGGTACTGAAAGTGACTGAACTCTTGTCATGTAGTCACCCTACCTGGTGCCACTCCCTATTCTTTTCAGACCAGCGTTTCAGTGCTGCATCCAAGATGGCCACCTTGGAGGCATGGGGCGCACGCGGCCTTTCATGTGCTGTGCAGGCATGATTCAGACTTTACCACTGTGACGGCCATCTTGGATGCAGGAGCACATTACCGCTAGTCTCAGGAGCAGAGGCCATGGAAGGAAACGGGGCACCAAGTACGGTGACTATACATGAGAAATATATAGTCACATTTCAGTGCTAGGGTGGAGGGTTGCTTTAAAGTAATTTCTCCACCCTTAAAGGTATAACCGTGATTCTAAGACTCCTGTGGCTACAAACCACTATCCTGTCTAATCCGTGTTTCTCCTGTGTCATTTCTGGTAAAATGTGTCTACCTTTTTGTTGGTGATTTTTAGTTTTTGAGGTTTGTTTTTTTTTTTTTTTTTCTTTTTACAAGTGTCAATAGGAGGCGAAATCAGTGCTTATCAGTTTTACATTAGTTGTTGGCTGATTTCTGTATTGCCTGTATGCCATGCTGGTGAGGCTGCCCCTCCAGAGTTCAATGGGTTGATATGCGCTGTCTCCTCTTTTTTATCAGAGCTGTCCTCTCATCTAAGTTTGACAGGTTGGGATTTATGTGAGCTCCGAAGTCTCCTTAAACTGGGGTTATATGGTGACGTGTCAGATGGCAGCAGTTCTCCAAGTTGCACGACCAAATACACTTTCAGATGTGGACTATTATAGAACTCCAATTTAGCCATAAAACAGCCACGTTGCAGACAAGTCGTGTACGGTTTGTATTGATGTCTGTGGCAAATGTCATATTTAAAGGGTTATTCCCATCTCTAAGATCTTATCCTAATATGTAGTAAGTGTAGTAATAATATTAGAAAATAATTCCAATTAGAAATGTAGTATAGTTCTTCTAAGGCCGGGGCCACACAGGGGACATTTCGATCCTCGCATAACACTCTGCTCCCGCTGGCAGCACAGCGAGAGACGAGTGTCATGCGAGTGTCACTGCAACTGATGTCCGATCATGCGATTGGACCACAGCTGCTGGGGTCGGGTCGGCGCTGCGGAGGGGAGGAAGGGATTTATCTCCCTCTCTCCTCCGTTGCCGGCTATTGCCATTCTCGCGGTACACCGGTGTACTGCGAGTGCAGTGCGGTTTTTTTTTTTTTGTTTTTTTTTCCCCCCTTCACCCCATAGACTTGAATGCGTGTGAGAGAAACCAGGAACGCATTAGTCGCAACATGCTGCAATTGTTTTCTCAGTCCGATTAGGGCTGAGAAAATAATTGCTCATGGGTGCTTACACACAGGCTAATATTAGTCCGAGTGGAATGCGATGTTTTATCGCATCCACTCTCTCCGATTTTCATGCCATGTGTCTTAGGGGTACTTTGCACGCTGCGACATCGCTAGCCGATGATAGCGATGCCAAGCGTGATAGTACCCGCCCCGTCGCACATGCGATATCTTGTGATCGCTGCTGTAGCGAACATTATCGCTACGGCAGCTTCACACGCACATACCTGCCCTGTGACGTCGCTCTGGCCGGCGACCCGCCTCCTTCTTAAGGGGGCGGGTCGTGCGGCGTCACAGCGACGTCACACGGCAGGCAGCCAGAGAATCGGAGGGGCGGAGATGAGTGGGATGTAAACATCCCGCCCACCTTCGCCCTTCCGCATTGCCGGTGGGCACAGGTAAGGAGATGTTTGTCGGTCCTGCGGCTTTACACACAGCGATGTGTGGAGCTGCAGGAACGACAAACAACATCGTACCTGCGGACGCACCGACATTATGAAAATAATTGATGTGACACAGATCAGCGATTTTTGACTGTTTCACGCTCGTTCATCTTCTCTCCTAGGCTTTACACGTTGCGACGTCGTTACCGGCGCCGGATGTGCGTCCTTTACGATTTGACCCCGACGATATCGCAGTAGTGATGTCGCAACGTGCAAAGTACCCTTCAGGCCTAATTCACTATGTCGCTTACCTCATGTGCAGGGCATTGCAGGACCTTAGTTATCCATGGAAATAAATGCGTCACTCTGTTGTGATGGAGATCTGGTGCTAGAGTATTAGCAAAAAACCTCAGCAGCGCTCAAATTGCGATTATGATGAAATTTTAATAGCAATCAAATATAAACTTGACGTTTCAGTCATATAATGCGGGCCTTCATCAGAAAAAAATTGATTGCTGCTGAAGATGATGATCACTTCAGCAATCAAGTTTTTTGTTTTTTTTCTGATGAAGGTCTGCTTTATATGACCAAAATGTCAAGTTTTTGATTGCAAGTGTATTTGAGTGACGAGGCTTAGGTATCCATGGTTACGTCCACAAGCCACTGTCCCTATATGTGGGGTCGTATGGATGCCTAAGCTGCAATGCCCTGTATATGAGGTAAGAGACATGGCTATATCAGAACTACACTACATTTCTAATTGGAGGTACTGTATTTGTTAATATTATTATTACACCTACTACATATTGGTATAGGATCTTGGAGATAGGAATACCCCTTTAACTTTTGACCAGTTGCAGAACATCCACATTTGGAAATCTTTGTAACTGTGTATTGTAGCAGTATGTTTCCGAGCGCAACACTGTACCATGGGAAATGGCATCTAATGTTGCAATGTGTCAGCAGTTTGTGTGGTGTGACAAGCTGCCGTGTAACCCTAGCTGTATGTATACATAACCTCATGCTCTGGCCACAGATACCAGTCCAGTGCAGTTGGTATATAGGGGAGTAGTGCAGAACTACAGGAGCAGATTACTCACGAATGTGCGAGGATGAATAAAATGGCTATGAATCTGGCTTTAGACAGCTCCCTCTAGTGACAGGCAGTTGTAATTATCATTTTAGGGCTCTGTTCACATCTTGCTTTGAGCAGAGGTATACCTCCAATAGAAGGTTTTGATGTACCCCACTGTATAGCAATTAAGTAGGATTTGTCACCCGTAAATTTCAATTGTAAAAACAAAAGAAAATTGTGTGGCGTCAAAGCGAAATAATAGGTATAGCATAGATCCAGCATGGATAATAAAGAAAACCGGTAGTATTGTATTTGCCAACTAATCATTTTAGTATGTATTTTCGATTACATAATTGCTTTTATGTATTAAAATGGTTGTCAGGGGCGTAGCGCTGCCCTGCTTGTTGAGAGGCGGTGTGCTCCTGATTGATTAGCAGTTTATTCCAGTGGTATGGTGGGGCTTCTGGAGTGAGCTGGCATTCTCTGATGCTTCAAGCAATGATGGCTTTGCCTTTATATTTTTGGAGGAGTGCAAAGGCTCTGAAGTTGCCTGGATCCAGCAATCTGGGCAGCTTTAGTGCAGTGAGTACAAGCTCTATAGTAAAGAGCTTGTATGCACTGTGGTCCTTGCCTAGGAAACCGGCCACCTCTGATTAACTGCAGAGGTGTCAAGTAACCTAGGCAAAGAGTGCTAAAAAATCTAATTCGAAAACAGGGAAGGAACTCCCAAGAATTTTTTTTTGTCCTTAAACGAATCTAAATGTGTTTGTAATGTTAGTGTAATAAAAGTCCGTCTTCGTAGTTTCCAGCACAATTCCAGTCATCTTCTGACTCGCATAACTACGACGTAGGTTTCAGGAAGTATCAGAAGGAGACTACGTAGGCTTAGGGCCGTTTCACACATCCGGAATTTCGTCAGATCCGACACGCATGCAGTACAGTAGATTTATTTAGAGTGGAAGCGCGACACTATGCGTACAAATGCGGTTGTGCGTGAAGCACACAACCGCATGGTGTCGCACTTCCACTGTAAATGAATGTACTGTACTGCATGCGTGCCGGATCTGGCATTCGGCGAAATGCCGGATGTGTGAAACGGGCCTTAAATTGTAAAAGCCACTTCTATTTCACACACAAACCCCAGTGTGGTCTGGTAAGCCAGAATTTCAGTCACTTGAGTGAGAGTAGGACCGGAGTGGTCCTGGAACACAATACTTTATCGCACTTACGTTACATATACATTTAGACAGGCTTCAGGAATAAGAAATTTTGCGATTGTGCTTCTTTAATAAGAAGTTGCAGATATGCTTCTTTTTACAACCACTTTGCAATGTTACCAACTTGAGAATAACCCTTGAATTATGGGCAGCCAAATACCGATGAAGAGCCCTGTGTAAGAACAGTGTATTGGCCCCTCCTTGTGTGTGCGCGACAAAAGCTGCTTTTGAGGTAGAAGTGGACCCCCTTACGTCTTGGGCCGCTGCACAGGGGTCCAGGTTGCATTAATGGTATGTCCACCCCCGCCTTGAATGTTCCCAATGTATAATTATCATTGGCTGAATATGCAGGTTGAATGTTATCACAGATTTTTATACTAATCCTCTCCCTAAAGTCAGTTTTTGTTGGTATCAGTCCATTAGTTGAGTTTGTTTTTCATTCTATGCCTATAAATACTTAGTATACGCAAATCAGGAAAACAGGGTTTCCTTCCAGGAAACAGCCATATGTATTCACCTGCAAAACTTTTCCACCAATGCTCAACATCTTCCCAAGACTTGCACCGAAGTGTTATAAAAATTGCTCTTAATCTTTATTGGGAATTTTTTATTTATTCTGCTCACAGCGTATCAGTAGAGTGCCATACAATCGGCTTTCCCCAGTAACCTATGGCACTCCCGGCTGATCTGAGACTAAAATTCCCGGCATGTCTTGACAACTGAAGGATTGTTGGGAATTTAAATTTTTGGACTCCTGCTAACATTGGACTGATGAATGCATGTGTCCTTAGAAATCCTCCGTTGTCGCCATGGTCATTTTTCCTCTTGGTAGACACTATACGGCTTTCTATGCTTTCATGGACAAGTAACAGAAGCTCTTATGTTAGTTTTGCAATTTGCTTGTGAGAATACAATATTGAATGGTGAACTTCGAGACTCGAAATCTATGCATTTTTCTTTTTAATAGAACTTTAAATGAAATCCTTATCTATGGTGAACATGTTTTTGTAATACAGAATAAAATGTATTTTTCTTTTTCTACGTGTGGCCTAAACAATTTTTGTGTCATATCTTATTACATAATGGTAAAGGGCTGCCAGTGATATTGAAGATTAGGAATAATAAACCCAAAAGGCTATCCCATTTTCCCAGCAATGTGCCAGCCCCTGGGGTCAGGACTTACTGTGTGAAGCCAAATAACGATGCTTTCTTTTGGTGTGTCCAATGGAATAGATACATGAAGAGTGGAAATTAATGTTGATTTGTGGCTATAGTTAGCCAGCTGCTAGACCATCCTATGTTTATGGCCATATAATGAGAGGACAGGACACATCAAGCTTTGACCAGCATTTCACGATCGCAGGGCTGGTTGCCATCACTGGCACATTTCATGGATGGCTCTTCAGGAGACCTTTTTGTTTCTTGAGTCTTTTGGTGTCAAATGGATTATGCTCCAAAATCCACATTTAAAACAAAAAAAAAACAAAAACAAACCCTTCAACTACACTTGGAATAAGCTTACTTTCTTTTTCGCTCTATTGGGAGACCCAGACAATTGGGTGTATAGGCTATGCCTCCGGAGGCAGCACAAAGTATTACACTCAAAAGTGTTAAGCCCCTCCCCTTCTGCCTATACACCCGCCGTGCTCCCACGGGCTCCTCAGTTTTTTGCTTTGTGCGAAGGAGGCAGACATGCAAGCACAGCTCCACAGATTAGTCAGCAGCAGCTGCTGACTAGGTCGGATGGAAGAAAAGTGGGCCTATATAGGGCCCCCAGCATGCTCCCTTCTCACCCCACTTTTGTCGGCGGTGTTGTTAAGGTTGAGGTATCCATTGCGGGTACGGAGGCTGGAGCCCACATGCTGTTTTTTCTTCCCCATCCCCCTTAGGGCTCTGGGTGAAGTGGGATCTTATCGGTCTCCAGGCACTGAGACCGGGCTTCATCCACAACTCCTGTGGAGCCTGATGGATAGGAGCCGATACCGTTCAGGGACATGGCCCTGCATCTTAAAGGTACTCTGTATCCCTATGGGGACCGCGCACGGCATCACCTCAGCTTTGCTGGGTGTGCTAGTGCACCGGGGACCGCGGCGCTGACCGGGTCTATATGTGCCATTACACACTCAGCGTCGCTGAGTGCGTTTATATGTAAGGGCTACCGCACTGACCGCCGTTGCCACGGGACACTGCGGCGCGGCTGGGACTTGTAGTTCGCCGGGGACTTTCACGCGACCGCGCTTTTACGGCGGCCGCGTTTATTACTACAGTCCCCGGCTTCATTGCGGCCTAGTTTCCCTTTTTTTCTCCCGCCCTCAGCCCTGACAGGCAGGGGAAGGGGGGACGCTGCACGGAGCGAGCAGCAATGAGGGCTGGAGTATGATTTACATGCTCCACTCCCCTCACTGTGCACAGTATGAGCGCCCGTTTCGCGCTCTTTCTAGGCCACGCCCACAGCTTCCTCAGCTCGTCAGGACGCCGCAGCCATTCCTGTCAGCTCCACCGACGCTGCAGAGAGGGACATATTCATCGGAGACCCAGACACGGTCTCTGGTGGCCTCACAACCGCTTAGGCGGCTGGTAAGCAGCACATGTGGTGCTAGCCCCATGGTGCTGTATTGTATTGGTACATTATTTGTGTACTGTATATAATTTACACTGTATGAGCACAGTTCTTTCTGGCTATATACCCTATTGTGTTACTCAGGGAAAACTATAGCATGGCGCCCACAAAAGGCAGGGGTGCCAAAACACAGGCTTATTATGTTGCCTGCGCCGCATGTAAGACCCAGGTGGCAGCAAGTCCCCTGTGACACTTCCTCAGCCGGATCCTCTGCTAAGAGGGGCCCAGGGGGAGCCACCTGTTGTCACTGTCCAGGTGACAGGGACTGAGTTTGCAGCCTTTAAGGATCAACTATCTGAGACTATGGCTAAGATACTAGAAGCCTTGTAGTCCAGACCGGTATCTCAGCAAAGGGACTCTGTTGAATCATTGTTCCCTGACCCCCCTCAGTTGGACCAACAAGGTCCTCACGGGGTATCTCATACATCCCAGACGGAGGGTTCGGACTTAGAACCTAGCCCCAGATCGTCTAAGCGGGCCCGCTTAGAATTCCCTCGACATCATATTGTTTAGGGTCTCAGCGGGGGGATTCTCTGGTTGATGATGCGGAGACAGCTGATCAGGATTCTGATCCTGGGAGCGCTCTCAATCTTAATTCTCCAGGCGGGGACGCTATAGTGAATGATCTTATTGCATCCATTCATCAGTTGCTGGATATTCTTCCCTCAGCCCCTCCGGCGAGGAGTCAGATTCTCAGCAGGAGAAATTTCGCTTCAGGTTCCCAAGCGTACACAGAGTATGTTTCTAGACCACTCTGATGTCAGAGAGGCAATCCAGAATCACCATGCTTGTCCGGATAAGCGTTTCTCTAAGCGCCTTAAGGATACACGTTATCCTTTTCCCCCGGAAGTGGTTAAAGGTTGGATTCAATGTCCCAAAGTGGATCCTCCAATCTCCAGACTGGCGGCTAGATCCATACTTGCAGTGGAAGATGGGGCCTCGCTTAAACATGCCACTGACAGGCAGATGGAGCTCTGGATGAAATCCATCTATGAAGCTATCGGAGCTTCTTTTGCCCCAGCATTCGCAGCCATATGGGCGCTACAAGCTATATCAGCAGGTCAAGCGAAAATTGAAGCGGCCGCGCCACAAGTGGCTTCCATTACCTCCCAGACCTCGGCAATTGCGTCTTACGCTATGAATGCTGTCCTGGACTCTGTGAGCCGTACGGCAGTTGCGACCGCCAATTCGGTAGTAGTCCGCAGGGCCTTGTGGCTACGGGAGTGGAAGGCAGATTCCGCTTCCAAAAAAGGCGTTTAACCGGTTTGCCAATTTCTGGCGACAGGCTCTTTGGCGAGCGCCTGGATGAAATCATCAAACAATCCAAGGGAAAGGATACATCCTTACCCCAGCCCAAGCAGAACCTCTCCCAACAGAGGAGAGGGCAGTCGAGGTTTCGGTCCTTTTGGGGCGCGGGCAGGTCCCAATTCTCCTCGTCCAAAAGGTCTCAGAAAGAACAAAGGAACTCTGATGCATGGCGGTCTAAGTCACGTCCTAAAAAGGCCATTGGGAGCACCGCTAACAAAGCGGCTGCCTCATGACTTTCTACCTCCTCTAGTAGCATCCTCGGTCGGTGGCAGGCTCTCCCGCTTTTGCGACACCTGGCTGCCACAAATAAAAGATCGCTGGGTGAGAGACATTCTCTCTCACGGTTACAAGATAGAGTTCATCTCTCGTCCCCCGACTCGATTCTTCCGGTCCTCTCCGCCTCCCGAGCGAGCCGAGGCTCTTCGGCAGGCGCTGGGCACCCTGAAGGCAGAAGGAGTGGTGGCCCCTGTTCCTCTTCAGCAACAGGGCCACGGTTTTTACTCCAACTTGTTTGTGGTCCCAAAGAAGGACGGGTCCTTCCGTCCTGTCCTGGACCTGAAACTTCTCAACAAACACGTAAAGACCAGGCGGTTCCGGATGGAATCCCTCCGTTCCGTCATCGCCTCAATGTCCCAGGGAGATTTCCTTGCATCGATCGATATCAAAGATGCTTATCTCCACGTTCCGATTGCCCCAGAGCACCAACGCTTCTTGCGCTTCGCCATGGAAAACGAACACCTACAGTTCGTGGCACTACCATTCGGCCTGGCAACAGCCCCACGGGTTTTCACCAAGGTTATGGCTACTGTAGTAGCGGTCCTCCATTCTCAGGGTCATTCTGTGATCCCGTACTTGGACGATCTGTTGATCAAGGCACCCTCTCAAGAGGCATGCCAACACAGCCTCGACAGTTTCGGGTGGATCATCAATTTTCCAAAGTCAAATCTGACACCGGCCCAATCGCTGACGTACCTTGGCATGGAGTTTTCATACCCTCTCAGCGATAGTGAAGCTTCCGCTGATCAAACAGCAGTCACTACAGAAAGGGGTACAGTCTCTCCTTCAAGGCCAGTCACACCCCTTGAGGCGCCTCATGCACTTCCTGGGGAAGATGGTGGCAGCAATGGAAGCAGTCCCTTTCGCGCAGTTTCACCTGCGTCCCCTTCAATGGGACATCCTACGCAAATGGGACAGGAAGCAGACGTCCCTCGACAGGACCGTCTCCCTCTCTCAGGCGACCAAAGCCTCCCTTCGGTGGTGGCTTCTTCCCACTTCATTATCGAAGGGGAAATCCTTCCTTCCCCCATCCTGGGAAGTAGTCACGACAGACGCGAGTCTGTCAGGATGGGGAGCGGTTTTTTCTCCACCACAGGACTCAGGGTACGTGGACCCGGCAAGAGTCCTCGCTTCAGATCAATGTTCTGGAAATTCGGGCAGTGTATCTTGCCCTGAAAGCGTTCCAGCAGTGGCTGGCAGGCAAGCAGATCCGAATTCAGTCGGACAATTCCACAGCGGTGGCATACATCAATCACCAAGGCGGCACACGCAGTCGTCAAGCCTTTCAGGAAGTCCGGCGGATCTTGATGTGGGTGGAAGCCACGTCCTCCACCATATCCGCAGTTCACATCCCAGGCGTGGAAAACTGGGAAGCAGATTATCTCAGTCGCCAGGGCATGGACGCAGGGGAATGGTCCCTTCACCCGGACGTGTTTCAGGAGATCTGTTGCCGCTGGGGGGTGCCGGACGTCGACCTCATGGCGTCCCGGCACAACAACAAGGTACCAATGTTCATGGCACGGTCTCAAGACCCCAGAGCTCTGGCGGCAGACGCCTTAGTTCAGGTTTGGTCGCAGTTTCAGCTCCCGTATGTGTTTCCTCCGCTGGCACTGTTGCCCAGAGTGTTACGCAAGATCAGGGCCGACTGCCGCCGCGCCATCCTCGTCGCTCCAGACTGGCCGAGGAGGTCGTGGTGCCCGGATCTGTGGCATCTCACGGTCGGCCAACCGTGGGCACTACCAGACCGAACAGACTTGCTGTCTCAAGGGCCGTTTTTCCATCTGAATTCTGCGGCCCTCAACCTGACTGCGTGGCCATTGAGTCCTGGATCCTAGAGTCTTCAGGATTATCTCAGGATGTCATTGCCACTATGAGACAGGCTAGGAAACCAACGTCCGCCAAGATCTATCACAGGACGTGAAAAATTTTTCTGTCATGGTGCTCTGCTCAGGGTTTTTCTCCCTGGCCATTTGCATTACCTACTTTTCTGTCCTTCCTTCAATCTGGACTGGAAAAGGGTTTGTCGCTTGGCTCCCTTAAGGGACAAGTTTCTGCGCTCTCGGTGTTTTTCCAGAAGCGCCTAGCTAGACTTCCACAGGTACGCACGTTCCTGCAGGGAGTTTGTCACATTGTTCCACCTTACAAGCGGCCGTTAGAACCCTGGGATCTGAACAGGGTGCTGATGGTTCTTCAGAAACCACCATTCGAGCCAATGAGAGATATCTCTCTCTCACGCCTTTCGCAGAAGGTGGTCTTCCTAGTAGCAGTCACCTCTCTTCGGAGAGTGTCTGAGCTAGCAGCGTTGTCATGCAAAGCTCCTTTTCTGGTGTTTCACCAGGACAAGGTAGTTCTACGTCCGGTTCCGGAATTTCTCCCTAAGGTTGTATCCCCCTTTCATCTCAATCAGGATATCTCCTTACCTTCTTTTTATCCTCATCCAGTTCACCAATGTGAAAAGGATTTGCACTTGTTAGATCTGGTGAGAGCACTCAGATTCTACATTTCTCGTACGGCGCCCCTGCGCCGCTCGGATGCACTCTTTGTCCTTGTCGCTGGCCAGCGTAAAGGGTCACAGGCTTCCAAATCAACCCTGGCTCGGTGGATCAAAGAGCCAATTATCGAAGCTTACCGTTCGGCTGGGCTTCCGGTTCCCTCAGGGCTGAAGGCCCATTCTACCAGAGCCGTGGGCGCGTCCTGGGCTTTGAGGCACCAGGCTACGGCTCAGCAGGTGTGTCAGGCGGCTACCTGGTCGAGCCTGCACACTTTCACGAAACACTATCAGGTGCATACCTATGCTGCGGCGGATGCCAGCCTAGGTAGACGAGTCCTTCAGGCGGCGGTTGCCCACCTGTAGGAAAGGGCCGTTTTACGGCTCTCTTGCGAGGTATTATTTTACCCACCCAGGGACTGCTTTTGGACGTCCCAATTGTCTGGGTCTCCCAATATAGCGAAAAAGAAGAACGGAATTTTGTTTACTTACCGTAAATTCCTTTTCTTCTAGCTCTAATTGGGAGACCCAGCACCCGCCCCTGTTTTTTTTGTGTACACATGTTGTTCATGTTGAATGGTTTCAGTTCTCCGATGTTCCTTCGGATTGACGTTACTTTAAACCAGTTTGTAATTATATTTCCTCCTTCTTGCTTTTGCACCAAAACTGAGGAGCCCGTGGGAGCACGGGGGGTGTATAGGCAGAAGGGGAGGGGCTTAACACTTTTGAGTGTAATACTTTGTGCTGCCTCCGGAGGCATAGCCTATACACCCAATTGTCTGGGTCTCCCAATTAGAGCTAGAAGAAAAGGAATTTACGGTAAGTAAACAAAATTCCGTTCATTTATTTTAATGGGAAACCATACCTATTGGGCACATTTGTTTTAGATTATCAACAATTAAACTTATTCAAAAGTCTTTAAAAATGAAGGTTGTCTCTTGAGCAGCTCAGAGCTGTTAATTTTCTTGCTTTTTGGTAAGGTGAGCTCTCCTCTTTGAGTAACGGTTCTAGTGAATCATAGACCTATAAAGCTCAGCACAGGTTCTATTATACTATATTCAGCTAGTCTCTCTCCTTGTGCCCCACACTGATCTGTCTGATCGGTGCGGTGCAGGAGAAAAAGATACCACGACCTGCACGGATGCTGCACGTCCTGTGTACCTGAAGAAACTTTCAGCTCGTGTGATCAGTCACATTCCTGGAAGGAATTTCTAGCTGTCTATGTAGCAAAACAGTGTGTGTATGTAGTAGATCTGTGAGTTGTTTTAAAGTTGTTTGTGTATCTAGGAGAGCAGTGTTTACGTCAGTAGGAGCGCAGTATATGTATGTATGGCATGAAGAGTACGTTAACGACAGTTCTCTCCAGTCCGGTCATAGTCTGCATCTCGGTGAGTTCAATTCCGAAAAAAAGACAGGCCGCAAGGTTGGCTGGGGGTAGCAATCACCAGAGTGAGACCAGAGATTGGAGAATGGTCCGCTGCAGTGCTGCCCCTGTGACAGGTGTCAATCCCTAGGGCCTTGAAACTACCAAGCTCATGTGAGGAATGTCGATAGGGAGACTGCCTCGAGTCCCCATTGTTCCCTGGAGGAGGTGAGGATCTCAAGACTGCCGGAGATAGCAGCCAATCCGGACATTCGATATATGTCACCATGAAGCTCAATTGGCCGTGCATATGCAGACGACGGATGCAAAGACCTGGGTCTGAATACAGCTGGTCGACGACACGTTACAGAAAGAAGGGTGGACTCGGATCCTGAGAACGCAGTGTGGTGCCCGTTGCACCAGCTGAGAAGTTTTGAAGATTGTGGAAGGCCACAGATCAGCAAGTCTAAAGGGGGCTTTAGATATCGCTGGTGAAAGCACCCACCCGCGTCGTTTGTGCATCACGGGCCAATCGCTGCCCGTGGCGCACAAAATCGTTAGGAGCCGTCACACGGACTTACCTGCCTAGTGACGTCGCTGTTGCTGGCGAACCGCCTCCTTTCTAAATCGGTGGTTCGTGCGGCGTCACTAAGCGTCCGCCGAATAGAAGCGGAGGGGTGGAGATGAGCGGCCGTAACATCCAGCCCACCTCCTTCCTTCCCCGTTGTCGGCGGCCGCAGGTAAGCTGTAGTTCGTCGTTCCCGAGGTGTCACACGTAGCGATGTATGCTACCTCGGGAACGACGAACAACCTCCGTCCTGCAACAATCAACGATTTTTTGAAAATGAACGACGTGTCAACAATAAGGTATTTTTGATCGTTAACGGCCGTTCGTTGGTGCCACACGCAACGACGTCGCTAACGATGCTGGATGTGCATCACGGAATCAGTGACCCCGGTGATATATCGTTAGATACGTCGTTGCGTGTAAGGCTAGTTTCACACTTGCGTTGTTTTGACGCAAACTGAATCCATCACTAATGTAGTACAGTTCATTTATTTACATTGGAAGCGCGTTACTATGGCGCGTGTGTGTGTCATGCAGTACCCGCCTGTGTCCACATGATGTCGCGCTTCCACTGTAAATAAATGAACTGTACTACATTAGTGATGGAACCCGATTCCGTCAAAATAGCGCAAATGTGAAACGGCCCTAACGGGTCATTTAGACACGCATATCCAGGACTCCTGCCTTTTGTAGTAACGGATGGCTGAAGGAAAATTGTTTTATCCCCTTTCCTTTATTTGCGTACTCCTTGCTGGATTATAGGACTTTGAATCCCCGAGAGAGCTGCAAGCCCTTTGCTAAGGACTTTGCCCAATCCAGGATGGACTTTGCCCCTATGAATCTGTGTGCCTGTCTAATGGACCAGAATGTAGCGAAAAGGACGGTACCCCAAATCTATGGGAGAACTAAGGAATGTGCCCTTGATGTGAAGGGCTACCCTTAAATGATTGGACTGTATTTTTGGAACTTAAAGATCATGGTCGAATGGGTCAAGCCCACCAGATGGACTGGTGCCGGGTTAAGCAAAAGAGACTCATCTCAATTCTTAAGTTCTAGCTAAGTAGGACCGGGTCTGTGTTTCTATGAAGAAAGTTTTCATCTACATTCTGGAGAACAAAAGATGACATATTGAATAAATTTGGTGTGTTGTGTGAAATGAATTGGTGTCTTTTAGGTTTTACAGATAGGCAAAGATTATGTCACTATGGTCATCTTTGACCATCTCTTGGACTGGGTGTCATTAACGGTACATATTTGGCTCCAGGTACATAATCATGATTCAGTATTAATGCTAAAGAGAGAGTCAGGCATATTAAGTTAACTGAATGAATGCTGAATTGCTAGTGTAGAGCCTGCAACTTACAAGTGCTAGAGGACCCGTAGAAGAATCTAACACAGTCAAGTTTGACCATTGACTACACATTAAAAAAAATGAATCTAATATCAAACATACTTATCTACTTTCCATAAATTATCAGCAAATTGGTGAAATTACACTTGTCAAAAAAAATAAATAAATAAACAACAGCCTCCTCCATATCACCTCTAGCTGTCCTATCCATCGCCAAGATAAGTGTGTTTCCTACCATTCAAGGTAGAAGACATCTTCAATCAATTTGTTCCTAATTTAGACAAAGTAGCTGGAAAGTTTGCAACCAAACTCTACATGTGAGGTCTGCCTATTTTATAATATGTATTTACAATACTTCCATTTTTTTTTTTTTTTATTTGCCTGAACTACTGCAAACACCACCATCCACCAGCGATTAAAGAAGCTTACCGGAGCCAGATGAGAGGGAAAGCGGGTCTCAGGTCGCAGACACCTGCCAGAGGGACTTCCAGCCGCGGGGGGCAAGGTATCGTGCCATTCCTGACCGAGTCCCAGCGTCCTCCCAGGCCTGTAATGGCGACCGGGACACGTGCTGCTGCGACCCGGCTGACAGCCTGAGCGCTCTCCTGCTTCCCCCGCCCGCTCTGCACAACAGCCGGGTGGAAAGTTACTGACTGACCCAGCACCGCAGACCTCTGGAGGGATGACTCCTGGGAGAGACGCCGGAGATTGGCCTGTGGTGGTGATGGGGGAGGGGTGAACAGTGGGAATATGGCTGCAGGGCGCGCTTCTCCCTCTGGGTCCTCACAGGGCAGGGGATCTTCTGCCTCCCTCCCTGACTGCTCCAGCACACCAAGCACCCCGCGGTCATTCCCTGCCCCACAACACTCACATACCCCAGCAGCTGGCTCAGGAGAGGCAATTGAGCAGAGCTTGCTTGCCCTCCCCTGCCGTGGAAGGGAGAATACAGCTACTCCCCTGCAACATTATGGGGATGAACAAGGCTCAGAAATGTCAGCTCTAAGAGACCAAATCAATGTTATGCCAACCAAAAAAAGGATATGGAGGGATACATTGCCCGCCTGGAGGCTGTTTGTAAAACGGAAATTCGCTCCTTGAAGGAGGATATGTCATCACTGACTAACTCCGTGCAGGCCCTTGAATCGTCCACCCAGGATTTATACTCTCAGCAAAGTTCACAACAGCAGCTTATAGATCAGCAGGCTCAACAGATCCACCTCTTGTTTGACATGATGGAAGATGCTGAAAACCGCAACAGACGAAATAATATACGAATTCGTGGTTTACCAGAGTCAGTTGGGCCTCAGGATCTGATCTCTACACTGCAGAGGATGTTTAACTCCTTGTTGGAACGTCCCCTTGAAACACGCATTGAAATGGACAGAGCACACCGGGCACTGGGGCCCAGAAACCCGGATCAAGAGAGGCCAAGGGACATTATCTGCAGGGTACACTTCTTCCAGATCAAGGAGCATATTATGAGAAAAGCAAGAGATAAAGGTACCCTTGATTTTAAAGGAACTCCCATCCAACTTCTAGCGGATCTTTCCCGATCCACACTTGCAAAAAGAAGAGCCATGAGACCCCTGCTGGAGGTTCTACGCAACAACAATATTGCTTATTCCTGGGGCTATCCTTTTCAACTACAAGTCAGGAAGGGTCACAATCTGATCATCTTGAGATCTCCGACTGACCTGCCAGATTTTCTGTCGGCTCTGGATCTCCCTGGGATAAAGTTACTGGACTGGCCATATACTACACCTCCACCCCAGAGAGTGGCCCGTCGTGGCGGTTCCTTCCCCTTTGATCAACACCGTACTCAGCGACAAAGACCTCAGAAATCGCCGAGAACCTCATCGGCGGAGACTTGAACTCTCGGGACTTCTGGGTGATAAGTGTTGTTCGAGAGAGGAGTTAGGGTTATCATGGCCTACTCTGATACCTAACCAATATTGCCCAATATCTGCCCCCCCCTTTTTTTTTTCTCTCTTTCCCCCCTCAACCCTCCTCTTTTCCTCTCCCCCTCCCCCCCCCCCGGGCATCACCAATTCTAATAATGTTGGGATTCTCTGTCCCCCCTCTCGGCATGCTCTAATGCTGGGTTGGGGTACTTGAACCCCCGTGGGTATATGTACCTCTCCTAAAAATCTCACGGGATGTGAGTTAGAGGCGGGAGTTTATCTCTATCTCTCTTGCCACATTCTTTACTTTGTTGATGTGATTAATTTACTGAGCCTGAGTTGTTAGCTGTTATATATGCTACTTCTATTTTGGTCGTGTGAATGACCATATGCAATTTTTTTTTTTTCTGCCTTTTTCGGTATTATCTAGTTAGGTGGTGTAGCAGCCGTTTCTCAGGCGACATAGTTTTCAGTCACCTCCCACATTAGGGTGTGTTCCTGGAACACTGGTTACAAGAATTCTCTCAGTTTTGATTGCCTTTTGAGCTAGGACTCAAGAGGCTAAGTAAAGACAAGTTTTGATATTAGTCTTTATTATTCTGATCTCTTTTCTGTTCTACTACTTTCTCTGCTTTCTTTTCTTTAATCTTAGTTTCTTTCTTCTCCCTCCCCATCTTCTCACTTTTCCCTTGGGTGCCCAGAAGATAGGGCTTCTACGATGGTGAACCTCAACTTATGCTCTCTAAATGTTAGAGGATTTAATGTACCAGAGAAGAGATCCAAGATCCTCTATAACATGCATAAAAAAAGAATCCATATTCTATTGCTTCAGGAGACCCATTTTAAAACAGACCACATTCCCGCATTTAAGCATAGATATTATACTTCCTGGTTTCATAGTACCAATTCAGTCGCAAAATCCAAGGGAGTTAGCATCGCTCTACATAAATCTCTCCCAGCTCAGGTTTTATCAGTTAAGCCTGACCCAGAGGGGCGATTCATTTTTATCAAACTTAAGATCTGTACCAAGTTATTTACCATTGCTAATCTTTATCTCCCCAACCAGAACCCGGACAGGATTTGCCAAAAATACCTGAACACTCTCTCTGAATTCGCTGAAGGCTCCCTGATTCTTGGAGGAGATTTCAATCTCATCTTTGATCGGGCTGTTGACTCCTCCTCGGGTAGGTCTTCTGTTCCTGCAGTGAAACTGCGAGGTCTCAGGAGTAAATTACTAGACTTGAGGCTCATCGACGTCTGGCGTACCCTGCACCCTAAAACACGGGACTACACTTTCTACTCTCCTGTCCATGATATGTACAGTAGAATAGACCTTTTTTTATTAGTGACCACCTACTCTCACATGACCCGGCCTGTACTATAGACCCTATGGTATGGTCCGATCATG
This sequence comes from Anomaloglossus baeobatrachus, assembly GCF_048569485.1. Classification (NCBI taxonomy): domain Eukaryota; kingdom Metazoa; phylum Chordata; class Amphibia; order Anura; family Aromobatidae; genus Anomaloglossus; species Anomaloglossus baeobatrachus. The sequence goes on from NC_134356.1 coordinate 78,704,271, forward strand.
CCTCAGTGTCACTTTCTCTCCTTTTGACAGACCTACGCCCCGGGGAATGGTTATGGTCTTTAAACCCACACTTATTAAAAGATCAGACGTGTCAGTTAGCCATCAGGAAGACCATTACAGACTTCTTCGAATTTCATGCCAATGACCTAACACCCTTACCTCTCCAATGGGAGACCCTGAAGGGGATGATTCGGGGGACCTTTATTCAACAGGGAACCAGACTTAAAAGAGATAGAGCCTGCGCAATAGACAGATTACTGACTTCCATTCAACACCTAGAACAGACACATAAACGGACTCATGACCCTCAGATTTTAACAGACTTGCTCAAGGCTAGACTAGACTTGGGAGCCCTCTTAGATGCAGCATCTGCCCGTCATCGAGATAGAGGTAGGAGATTTATGTACGAATTCTCTAAAAAGCCAGGCAGAGCTCTGGCTAGATTTCTTAATCCTCGCCTTCCCTCTACATTTATCCCTACCATTAAATCACCATCTGGACATTCAGCACACAAACCTCATGAAATAGCGGATGTATTCCGAGATTATTATGACGGGTTATACAACCTAGGTGGCCCAGTGGCGGACATGTCCCCAACAAATTTCCAAGCGAAAGTGGACAACGATGTTGATGGTACCCCTCTCCCCCCATTGAACCATGTGGACTCTCTCATGCTAGATGACCCTTTTAGCGAACAAGAGGTCACTGAGGTTATTAAGAGTCTGGCCAATGGTAAGAGCCCCGGTCCGGATGGATTCCTGGCCAACTTCTATAAGCAATTTGCTTTGGAACTGACGCCCTTCCTGACTAAGACCTTTAACTCCATATCCTCAGCTTGCCCCTTCGCCGCGCAAACCCTTGCGGCTACCATAACGGTGATTCCCAAGCCTGGGAAGGACCCGTCTTTATGCTCCAACTACCGCCCTCTCTCTCTTATAGGAGTAGATGTCAAGATCTTCGCCAAATTAATAGCTAACCGGTTGTCCCCGCTGTTGCCTGCCTCAATCCATACTGACCAAACTGGATTTGTCCGAGGTAGAGAGGCGCGCGAGAATACTATTAAAACTCTACTTTTGACCTCACATATGTACAGACAAGGTACTCCAGCCTGCCTTCTATCGATCGATGCCGAGAAGGCATTCGATCGTCTCAACTGGACCTTTCTACGCTCCTCCCTGAGGCAGCTGGGAATCGGCCAAACTATGTTAGAGAGAATTTTTGCCCTGTATCATAAGCCCTCAGCACGAGTTCGAGCCAACAATACTCTATCTTCTCCCCTGCAAATATCTAATGGCACCTGACAGGGATGCCCCCTTTCACCCCTTCTATATGTAATAGCCATGGAGCATTTGGCTATATCCCTTCTAAACTCCCCCGATATAAAGGGCAGAAAGATTATAAACTTGCCTTATACGCTGATGACCTCCTTCTATATCTAACAAATCCGGAAATCGCCTTTCCAATTCTCATCCAGGAATTCCAACGTTTTGGCATAGTTTCTAACTTCAAAGTAAACTACTCAAAGACAGAGGCCCTTAATATTACTCTCCCTACCACACAAGTCAATAGACTAAAATCCGCCTTCCCATTTAAGTGGGAGATCCAATCTATCAAGTATCTTGGGATATCTGTTTCGGCCAATCCAGATGAGTTGTTTATGGCTAATTACTCCCCATTGCTTACTAGAACTCTTGCTGATCTAAATAGATATAATCGGGGACGACTTTCCTGGTTTGGCCGGATCAATGCCCTCAAGATGGACATACTCCCGAGGTTCCTTTACTTATTCCAAACAGTCCCGATCAAAGTTACTAAACAATATTTCAGACAACTCCAGAGGGCATGAAGCAGATTCGTCTGGGGGACGGGGAGACCTCGGATTCGATACGCCACACTGGTGAGACCCAAATCCAGGGGAGGCGCTGGTTTACCTGATTTTGAAAAGTATTACCAGAGTGTCCTTCTCACGAGGGTCTTGGATTGGAGATTTAACGATCTCAATAAACAGTGGGTGGGCGTTGAGTCCCATCTCTCCCCGTTCCCTCTGGCACGGCTTCTATGGGCCCCCCTTCAACAGAGACCGGCGGTTTTGGGATGTCAACCTCTGACTCAGGCGCTCATGCTTTTTTGGGACAGGCATCTGGAGACGTTAAACTTATCCCATAGACCGGGGAGTATGAGCTCACTCTTTAATAATCTTGACTTCCCCCCTGCGTCGGAGAGATCTACCTTCTTATGTTGGGACTCAGCAGACGGAGTTACCCTGGGACAGGTTGCTAGGAAGCTATCTGGAACGGCGTCTTTTGAAGCTTTGCAGGAGTCATGCCCGGGGAGGAGACTATCCTGGTTGGAATATACTCAACTGACCACAATATAAAAAGGAAATTCCCGGGAAATGCACTATTATCCAAATCTACACACTTTGAGACCCTAATTTCATTAAATGCCGCGCCGCAACAAGCCATCGCATTGATCTACAATCTCTTATGTACAGCCCAATATAAAGGTGCCCCAACGTATTTGGAGGCCTGGCAAAGAGAGCTCCAGATCACGTTGTCGGAACAAGATCATCTCAAAATCTTTACACTCTCTCATAAAATGTCCATTTCCTGTAGTGCACAGGAGAAAAATTTTAAAATTCTTACACGCTGGTACAGATGCCCTGACGTATTGCATAAGATCTACCCCACCGTACCAGATACCTGCTGGAGATGCGGAGACGAAATTGGTACTATGAAACATATATGGTGGGATTGCTCCTTGATAAGGTCATTCTGGGATTCCATTTTTGAAATATACTTTCAACTGTCGGGTATTCGGGTAATTCCTACTCCTCAAATAGCTTTACTGTCCCTAATCCCTGGATCTGTCTCTGTGACCAAAAGAGGTGTCCTACGCTTTCTTCTCATTGCTGCTCGTATGATTATTCCAAGACATTGGAAGACAACTTCAACCCCCTCTGTAAGGGAATTTTTGGAGGAGATGAATAGATTGAAGCGTATGGAGTCCCTGATGGCAGATGATGGGGACAAATGGGATAAACATGCTGGCACGTGGTCTTCCTGGCTCCTTTTCCGGGAGACTCCGAGATTTACGTCTTGGCTCAGATAAGGGGCTTTACACGGGTCTTTCCTTCCTTGGGTTCCTTTAGTTGATTTTTGCAATCTCTAAGAGGATTCGTTTACCTGACGCCGGAATTCTTTGGACACCCAACCTTCTCTTACCTATCTATCCATATCTCCCCCACCCCCTCCTCTCATACCCTCCTCTCTTTCCCATACCTATCTTTTTCCTCCTTCGTCTCTCTTTCTAACCTTCACTCAGTCTTTATAGTTAAAATAGTTTCCATAATACTGCTTTGAGTTGACTTACCATGATACGGTATAACCTGAATTGTCTTGTTTTAACTGCATTATCTGTTATGATCTCTTATGTGACCATTCTTATCCTGATAAAAGTTCTCTTACAATACAGTGCTACATGCTTGATCCACATGTTTGGATCAACCTTGACTTTTGTTTGATTACATCTTATTCGTGTTATAAGCAATGCTTTGTTCACTTTTTCTTAAACCCAATAAAATTATTTACAGAATAAAATAATTCACCTGTGTGTAATGAAGTCTCCAAATAAATGCACCTGCTCTGTAATGGTCTTCATGATGCTCTCTGTGCTTTAAACAGAACACTGAGACTAAGTTTAAAGCCGGATTTGGTTACAAGAAGATTTCCACAACTTTAAACATCCCAAGAAGAAGCACTGTGCAAGCGATCTTATTGAAATGGAAGGAGTATCATACCACTACCAAACCCGGCTGTCCCTCAAAAATGTAATCTCAAACAAGGAGAAGACTGATCAGAGATGCAGCCAAGAGGCCCATGATCACTCTGGATGAATTGCAAAGATCCACAGCTGAGGTGGGAAAGTCTGTCCATAGGACAACAATCAGTTGTACACTGCATAAATCTGGCCTTTATGGCAGAGTGGCAAGAAAAAAGCCATTGCTCAAAGATATCCATAACAAGTGTCATTTAAAGTTTGCCAAAAGCCACCTGGGAGACACACCAAACATGGAAGAAGATGCTCTGGTCACATGAAACCAAAATCGAACTTTTTGAGCGCAATGCCAAACGATATTTTTGGTGTAAAAGCAACACAGCTCATCACCCTGAACACACAATCCCCACTGTCAAACATGGTGGTGGCAGTATCATGGTTTGGGCCTTCTTTTCTTCAGCAGGGACAGGGAAGATGGTTAAAATTGATGGGAAGATGGATGGAGCCAAATACAGGACCATTCTGCAAAAGACCTGAGACTGGGACGGAAATTTGTCTTCCAACAAGACAATTATCTCAAACATAAAGCAAAATCTACAATGGAATGGTTCACAAATAAACGTATCCAGGTGATAGAATGGCCAAGTCAAAGTCCAGACCTGAATCCAATCGAGAATCTGTGGAAAGAGCTGAAAACTGCTGTTCACAAACGCTCTCCATCCAACCTCACTCAGCTCCAGCTATTTGCAAAGGAAGAATGGGCAAGAATTTCAGTCTCTCGATGTGCAAAACTGATAGAGACATGCAACAAGCGACTTGCAGCTGTAATCGCAGCAAAAGGTGGCGCTAGAAAGTATTAACTTACAGGGGCCGAATAATATTGCACGCCCTAACCTTAATTTTATTATTTTTTTATAAAAGTTTAAAATAAGCAATACATTTCGTTCAACTTCACCATTGCGTCCCACTTGTTGTTAATTCTTCACCATAAAATTTAAATTTTTTAACTTTATCTTTGAAGCCTGAAATATGAGAAAAGTTTGAAAACTTCAAAGGGGCCGAATACTTTCGCAAAGCACTGTACATCACAGGAAGGGGTGGAAGGCTCACATATACATAACAGGAGGAGTGGGGGGGTTGACATATATCTCAAAGGCGGGGGTGGAAGACCCACACATACATCACAGGAGGGCAGGAAGGCTCATATATACATCACAGAAGGGGGTGGAGGGCTCACATATATATCACAAGAAGGGTGGAGGGCTCACATATACATCACGGGAGGGGATGGAGGGCTCACATATACATCAAAGGAGGGAGAGGAGGACTCACATATACATAACAGGAGGGCTGGAGGGTTCACATATACATCACATTACGGGGTGGAGGACTCACATATACATCACAGGAGTGGGTGGAGGACTCACATAGACATCACAGGAGGGGGAGGAGGGCTCACAAATACATCACAGGAGAGGGTGAAGGGCTCAATAAACATCAGAGAAGGGGTAAAGGGCTCACATATACATCACAGGTTGGGAAGGAGGACTCACATATTCATCACAAGCGGGGTGGAGGGCTCACATATACGTCACAGGAGGGGGCGGAGGGCTCACATATACATCACAGGAGGGGGTGGAGGGCTCACATATACATCACAGGAGGGAGTGGAGGGCTCACATATACATCACAGGAGGGGGCGGAGGGCTCACATATACATCACAGGAGGGGGCAGGGGGCTCACATATACATCACAGGAGGGGGCGGAGGGCTCACATATACGGCACAGGAGGGGGCAGAGGGCTCACATATACGTCACAGGAGGGGGCGGATGGCTCACATACGTCACAGGAGGGGGCGGAGGGCTCACATATACATCACAGGAGGGGGTGGAGGGCTCACATATACGTCACAGGAAGGGTGGAGGGCTCACATATACATCACAGGAGGGTGTGGAAGACTCACATATACATCACAGGACGGTTGGAGGGCTCACATATACATCACAGAAGGGGTGGAGGGCTCAAATATACATCACAGGAAAGGGTGGAGGGCTCACTTATACATTACAGGAAGGGGCAGAGGGCTCACATATACGTCACAGGAGGGGTGGAGGGCTCACATATACATCACAGGAGGGGTGGAGGGCTCAATAAACAGAGGAGAGTTAAAGGGCTCACATCTACATCACAGGAGGGGGTGGAGGGCTCACATATACATCACAGGAAGGGTGGAGGGCTCACATATACATCACAGGAGGGTGTGGAGGACTCATATATACATCACAGGAGGGGTGGAGGGCTCAGATATACATCACAGGAGAGTTGGAGGCCTCACATATACATCACAGGAGGGGTGGAGGGCTCAAATATACATCACAGGAAAGGGTGGAGGGCTCACATATACATCACAGGAGGGTGTGGAAAACTCACATATACATCACAGGACGGTTGGAGGGCTCACATATACATCACAGAAGGGGTGGAGGGCTCAAATATACATCACAGGAGGGTGTGGAAGACTCACATATACATCACAGGACGGTTGGAGGGCTCACATATACATCACAGAAGAGGTGGAGGGCTCAAATATACATCACAGGAAAGGGTGGAGGGCTCACTTATACATCACAGTTGGGTTGGAGGGCTCACATATACATTACAGGAAGGGGCAGAGGGCTCACATATACGTCACAGGAGGGGTGGAGGGCTCACATCTACATCACAGGAGGGGTGGAGGGCTCACATATACATCACAGGCAGGTAGGAGGGCTCACATATACATCACAGGAGGGTTGGAGGGCTCACATATACATCACAGGAGGGGTGGAGGGCTCACATATACATCACAGGAGGGGTGGAGGGCTCAAATATACATCACAGGAAAGGGTGGAGGGCTCACTTATACATCACAGTTGGGTTGGAGGGCTCAGATATACATCACAGGAAGGGGCAGATGGCTCACATATACGTCACAGGAAGGGGCGGATGGCTCACATATACATCACAGGAGGGGTGGAGGGCTCACATATACTTCACAGGAGGGGCGGAGGGCTCACATATACATCACAGGAAGGGTGGAGGGCTCACATATACATCACAGGAGGGTGTGGAGGAATCACACATACATCACAGGAGGGGTGGAGGGCTCAGATATACATCACAGGAGAGTTGGAGGCCTCACATATACACCACAGGAGGGGTGGAGGGCTCAAATATACATCACAGGAAGGGGTGGAGGGCTCACTTATACATCACAGTCGGGTTGGAGGGCTCAGATATACATCACAGGAAGGGGCAGAAGGCTCACATATACGTCACAGGAGGGGGCGGATGGCTCACATATACATCACAGGAGGGGTGGAGGGCTCACATATACATCACAGGAGGGGCGGAGGGCTCACATACACATCACAGGAGGGGCGGAGGGCTAACATATACATCACAGGAGGGGTGGGGGGCTCACATATACATCACAGGAGGGTTGGATTGCACAAATATACATCACAGGAGGGGTGGAGGGCTCACATATACATCACAGGAGGGTTGGAGGGCTCAAATATACATGACAGGAGGGGGTGGAGGGCTCACTTACACATCACAGTCGGGTTGGAGGGCTCACATATACATCACAGGAGGGGGCGGAGGGCTCACATACATCACAGGAGGGGTGGAGGGCTCACATCTACATCACAGGAGGGGGGTGGAGGGCTCACATATACAGTTAGGTCCAGAAATATTTGGACAGTGACACAATTTTCGCGAGTTGGGCTCTGCATGCCACCACATTGGATTTGAAATGAAATCTCTACAACAGAATTCAAGTGCAGATTGTAACGTTTAATTTGAAGGTTTAAACAAAAATATCTGATAGAAATTGTAGGAATTGTACACATTTCTTTACAAACACTCCACATTTTAGGAGGTCAAAAGTAATTGGACAAATAAACCAAACCCAAACAAAATATTTTTATTTTCAATATTTTGTTGCGAATCCTTTGGAGGCAATCACTGCCTTAAGTCTGGAACCCATGGACATCACCAAACGCTGGGTTTCCTCCTTCTTAATGCTTTGCCAGGCCTTTACAGCCGCAGCCTTCAGGTCTTGCTTGTTTGTGGGTCTTTCCGTCTTAAATCTGGATTTGAGCAAGTGAAATGCATGCTCAATTGGGTTAAGATCTGGTGATTGACTTGGCTATTGCAGAATGTTCCACTTTTTTGCACTCATGAACTCCTGGGTAGCTTTGGCTGTAAGCTTGGGGTCATTGTCCATCTGTACTATGAAGCGCCGTTCGATCAACTTTGCAGCATTTGGCTGAATCTGGGCTGAAAGTATATCCCGGTACACTTCAGAATTCATCCGGCTACTCTTGTCTGCTGTTATGTCATCAATAAACACAAGTGACCCAGTACCATTGAAAGCCATGCATGCCCATGCCATCACGTTGCCTCCACCATGTTTTACAGAGGATGTGGTGTGCCTTGGATCATGTGCCGTTCCCTTTCTTCTCCAAACTTTTTTCTTCCCATCATTCTGGTACAGGTTGATCTTTGTCTCATCTGTCCATAGAATACTTTTCCAGAACTGAGCTGGCTTCATGAGGTGTTTTTCAGCAAATTTAACTCTGGCCTGTCTATTTTTGGAATTGATGAATGGTTTGCATCTAGATGTGAACCCTTTGTATTTACTTTCATGGAGTCTTCTCTTTACTGTTGACTTAGAGACAGATACACCTACTTCACTGAGAGTGTTCTGGACTTCAGTTGATGTTGTGAACGGGTTCTTCTTCACCAAAGATAGTATGCGGCGATCATCCACCACTGTTGTCATCCGTGGACGCCCAGGCCTTTTTGAGTTCCCAAGCTCACCAGTCAATTCCTTTTTTCTCAGAATGTACCCGACTGTTGATTTTGCTACTCCAAGCATGTCTGCTATCTCTCTGATGGATTTTTTCTTTTTTTTCAGCCTCAGGATGTTCTGCTTCACCTCAATTGAGAGTTCCTTAGACCGCATGTTGTCTGGTCACAGCAACAGCTTCCAAATACAAAACCACACACCTGTAATCAACCCCAGACCTTTTAACTACTTCATTGATTACAGGTTAACGAGGGAGACGCCTTCAGAGTTAATTGCAGCCCTTAGAGTCCCTTGTCCAATTACTTTTGGTCCCTTGAAAAAGAGGAGGCTATGCATTACAGAGCTATGATTCCTAAACCCTTTCTCCGATTTGGATGTGAAAACTCTCATATTGCAGCTGGGAGTGTGCACTTTCAGCCCATATTATATATATAATTGTATTTCTGAACATGTTTTTGTAAACAGCTAAAATAACAAAACTTGTGTCACTGTCCAAATATTTCTGGACCTAACTGTACATCACAGGCAGGTAGGAGGGCTCACATATACATCACAGGAGGGTTGGAGGGCTCACATATACATCACAGGAGGGTTGGAAGGCTCACATATACATCACAGGAAGGGTGGAGGGCTCAAATATACATTACAGGAGGGGTGGAGGGCTCAGATATACATCACAGGAGGGTTGGAGGACTCACATATACATCACAGGAGGGGTGGAGGGCTCAGATATATATCACAGGAGGGTTGGAGGGCTCACATATACATCACAGGAGGGGTGGAGGGCTCAAATATACATCACAGGAAAGGGTGTAGGGCTCACTTATACATCACAGTCAGGTTGGAGGGCTTAGATATACATCACAGGAAGGGGCAGAGGGCTCACATATACGTCACAGGAGGGGACGGATGGCTCACATATACATCACAGGAGGGGTGGAGGGCTCACATATACATCACAGAAGGGTTGGAGGGCTCACATATACATCACAGGAGGGTTGGAGGGCTCACATATACACTCACATATACATCACAGGAGGGGGTGGAGGACTCATGTATACATCACAGGAGGGCTGGAGGGCTCACAAATACATCACAGGAGGGGTGTAGGGCTCAATAAATATTAGAGGAGGGTTAAAGGGCTCACAGCTACATCACAGGAGGGGGTGGAGGGCTCACATATACATCACAGGCAGGTAGGAGGGCTCACATATACATCACAGGAGGGTTGGAGGGCTCATATATATATCACAGGAGGGTTGGAGGGCTCACATATACATCACAGGAGGGGTGGAGGGCTCACATATACATCACAGGAAGGGTGGAGGGCTCACATATACATCACAGGAGGGGTGGAGGGCTCACATATACATCACAGGAAGGGTGGAGGGCTCACATATACATCACAGGAAGGGTGGAGGGCTCACATATACATCACAGGAAGGGTGGAGGGCTCAAATATACATCACAGGAAAGGGTGGAGGGGTCACTTATACATCACAGTTGGGTTGGAGGGCTCACATATACGTCACAGGAGGGGTGGAGGTTTCACATATACATCACAGGAGGGGTGGAGGGCTCACATATACATCACAAGAGGGGTGGAGGGCTCAATAAACAGAGGAGAGTTAAAGGGCTCACATCTACATCACAGGAGGGGGTGGAGGGCTCACATATACATCACAGGCAGGTAGGAGGGCTCACATATACATCACAGGAGGGTTGGAGGGCTCACATATACATCACAGGAGGGTTGGAAGGCTCACATATACATCACAGGAAGGGTGGAGGGCTCAAATATACATTATAGGAGGGTTGGAGGGCTCACTTATACATCACAGGAGGGGTGGAGGGCTCACATATACATTACAGGAGGGGTGGAGGGCTCACATATACATCACAGGAGGGGGTGGAGGGCTCACATATACATCACAGGCAGGTAGGAGGGCTCACATATACATCACAGGAGGGTTGGAGGGCTCACATATACATCACAGGAGAGTTGGAAGGCTCACATATACATCACAGGAAGGGTGGAGGGCTCAAATATACATTACAGGAGGGGTGGAGGGCTCAGATATACATCACAGGAGGGTTGGAGGACTCACATATACATCACAGGAGGGGTGGAGGGCTCAGATATACATCACAGGAAGGGGCAGAGGGCTCACATATACGTCACAGGAGGGGGCGGATGGCTCACATATACATCACAGGAGGGGTGGAGGGCTCACATATACATCACAGGAGGGTTGGAGGGCTCACATATACATCACAGGAGGGGGTGGAGGACTCATGTATACATCACAGGAGGGCTGGAGGGCTCACATATACATCACAGGAGGGGTGGAGGGCTCAATAAACATTAGAGGAGGGTTAAAGGGCTCACAGCTACATCACAGGAGGGGGTGGAGGGCTCACATATACATCACAGGCAGGTAGGAGGGCTCACATATACATCACAGGAGGGTTGGAGGGCTCACATATATATCACAGGAGGGTTGGAGGGCTCACATATACATCACAGGAGGGGTGGAGGGCTCACATATACATCACAAGAAGGGTAGAGGGCTCACATATACATCACAAGAAGGGTAGAGGGCTCACATATACATCACAGGAGGGGTGGAGGGCTCACATATACATCACAGGAAGGGGGGAGGGCTCACATATACATCACAGGAGGGGTGGAGGGCTCAGATATACAGTTAGGTCCAGAAATATTTGGACAGTGACACAATTTTCGCGAGTTGGGCTCTGCATGCCACCACATTGGATTTGAAATGAAACCTCTACAACAGAATTCAAGTGCAGATTGTAACATTTAATTTGAAGGTTTGAACAAAAATATCTGATAGAAATTGTAGGAATTGTACACATTTCTTTACAAACACTCCACATTTTAGGAGGTCAAAAGTAATTGGACAAATAAACCAAACCCAAACAAAATATTTTTATTTTCAATATTTTGTTGCGAATCCTTTGGAGGCAATCACTGCCTTAAGTCTGGAACCCATGGACATCACCAAACGCTGGGTTTCCTCCTTCTTAATGCTTTGCCAGGCCTTTACAGCTGCAGCCTTCAGGTCTTGCTTGTTTGTGGGTCTTTCCGTCTTAAGTCTGGATTTGAGCAAGTGAAATGCATGCTCAATTGGGTTAAGATCTGGTGATTGACTTGGCCATTGCAGAAGATTCCACTTTTTTGCACTCATGAACTCCTGGGTAGCTTTGGCTGTATGCTTGGGGTCATTGTCCATCTGTACTATGAAGCGCCGTCCGATCAACTTTGCGGCATTTGGCTGAATCTGAGCTGAAAGTATATCCCGGTACACTTCAGAATTCATCCGGCTACTCTTGTCTGCTGTTATGTCATCAATAAACACAAGTGACCCAGTACCATTGAAAGCCATGCATGCCCATGCCATCACGTTGCCTCCACCATGTTTTACAGAGGATGTCGTGTGCCTTGGATCATGTGCCGTTCCCTTTCTTCTCCAAACTTTTTTCTTCCCATCATTCTGGTACAGGTTGATCTTGGTCTCATCTGTCCATAGAATACTTTTCCAGAACTGAGCTGGCTTCATGAGGTGTTTTTCAGTAAATTTAACTCTGGCCTGTCTATTTTTGGAATTGATGAATGGTTTGCATCTAGATGTGAACCCTTTGTATTTACTTTCATGGAGTCTTCTCTTTACTGTTGACTTAGAGACAGATACACCTACTTCACTGAGTGTGTTCTGGACTTCAGTTGATGTTGTGAACGGGTTCTTCTTCACCAAAGAAAGTATGCGGCGATCATCCACCACTGTTGTCATCCGTGGACGCCCAGGCCTTTTTGAGTTCCCAAGCTCACCAGTCAATTCCTTTTTTCTCAGAATGTACCCGACTGTTGATTTTGCTACTCCAAGCATGTCTGCTATCTCTCTGATGGATTTTTTCTTTTTTTCCAGCCTCAGGATGTTCTGCTTCACCTCAATTGAGAGTTCCTTAGACCGCATGTTGTCTGGTCACAGCAACAGCTTCCAAATGCAAAACCACACAACTGTAATCAACCCCAGACCTTTTAACTACTTCATTGATTACAGGTTAACGAGGGAGACGCCTTCAGAGTTAATTGTAGCCCTTAGAGTCCCTTGTCCAATTACTTTTGGTCCCTTGAAAAAGAGGAGGCTATGCATTACAGAGCTATGATTCCTAAACCCTTTCTCCGATTTGGATGTGAAAACTCTCATATTGCAGCTGGGAGTGTGCACTTTCAGCCCATATTATATATATAATTGTATTTCTGAACATGTTTTTGTAAAAAGCTAAAATAACAAAACTTGTGTCACTGTCCAAATATTTCTGGACCTAACTGTACATCACAGGAGGGGTGGAGGGCTCACATATACATCACAGGAGGGGTGGAGGGCTCAAATATACATCACAGTCGGGTTGGAGGGCTCAGATATACATCACAGGAAGGGGCAGAGGGCTCACATATACGTCACAGGAGGGGGCGGATGGCTCACATATACATCACAGGAGGGGTGGAGGGCTCACATATGCATCACAGGAGGGGTGGAGGGCTCAATAAACATTAGAGGGGGGTTAAAGGGCTCACAGCTACATCACAGGAGGGGGTGGAGGGCTCACATATACATCACAGGCAGGTAGGAGGGCTCACATATACATCACAGGAGGGTTGGAGGGTTCACATATATATCACAGGAGGGTTGGAGGGCTCACATATACATCACAGGAGGGGTGGAGGGCTCACATATACATCACAGGAAGGGTGGAGGGCTCACATATACATCACAGGAGGGGTGGAAGGCTCACATATACATCACAGGAAGGGTGGAGGGCTCACATATACATCACAGGAAGGGTGGAGGGCTCACATATACATCACAGGAAGGGTGGAGGGCTCACATATACATCACAGTCGGGTTGGAGGGCTCACATATACATCACAGGTGAGGTGGAGGGCTCACATATACATCACAGGAGGGGTGGAGGGCTCAATAAACATTAGAGGAGAGTTAAAGGGCTCACATCTACATCACAGGAGGGGGTGGAGGGCTCACATATACATCACAGGCAGGTAGGAGGGCTCACATATACATCACAGGAGGGTTGGAGGGCTCAGATATACATCACAGGAGGGGTGGAGGGCTCAAATATACATCACAGGAGGGGGTGGAGGGCTCACTTATACATCACAGGCGGGTTGGAGGGCTCACAAATACATCACAGGAGGGTTGGAGGGCTCAAATATACATCACAGGAGGGGTGGAGGGCTCATATATACATCACAGGAGGGGGTGGAGGACTCAATAAACATCAGAGGAGTGGTAAAGGGCTCACATCTACATCACAGGAGGGGTGGAGGGCTCACATATACATCACAGGCGGGTTGGAGGGCTCATATATACATCACAGGAGGGTTGGAGGGCTCACATATACATCACAGGAGGGTTGGAGGGCTCACATATACATCACAGGAGGGGGTGGAGGACTCAATAAACATCAGAGGAGTGGTAAAGGGCTCACATCTACATCACAGGAGGGGGTGGAGGGCTCACATATACATCACAGGCGGGTTGGAGGGCTCATATATACATCACAGGAGGGTTGGAGGGCTCACATATACATCACAGGAGGGTTGGAGGGCTCACATATACATCACAGGAGGGGGTGGAGGGCTCACATATACATCACAGGTGGGTTGGATGGCTCATATATACATCACAGGAGGGTTGGAGGGCTAACATATACATCACAGGAGGGTTGGAGGGTTCACATATACATCACAGGAGGAGTGGAGGGCTCACATATACATCACAGGAGGGTTGGAGGGCTCACATATACATCACAGGAGGAGTGGAGGGCTCACATATACATCACAGGAGAGTTGCAGGGTTTACATATACATCACAGGAGGGGGTGGAGGGCTCACATATACATCACAGGAGGGGGTGGAAGGCTCACATATACATCACAGGAGGGTTGGAGGGCTCACATATACATCACAGGATGGTTGGAGGGCTCACAAATACATCACAGGAGGGGGTGGAGGACTCACATATACATCACAGGAGGGGGTGGAGGACTCAATAAACATCAGAGGAGGGGTAAAGGGCTCACATCTACATCACAGGAAGGGGTGGAGGGCTCACATATACATCACAGGCGGGTTGGAGGGCTCATATATACATCACAGGAGGGTTGGAGGGCTCACATATACATCACAGGAGGGTTGGAGGGCTCACATATACATCACAGGAGGAGTGGAGGGCTCACATATACATCACAGGAGGATTGGAGGGCTCACATATACATCACAGGAGGGGTGGAGGGCTCACATATACATCAGAGGAGGGGTGGAGGGCTCACATATACATCACAGGAGGGGTGGGGGGCTCACATATACATCACAGGAGGGTTGGATTGCACAAATATACATCACAGGAGGGGGCGGAGGGCTCACATATACATCACAGGAGGGAGCGGAGGGCTCACATATACATCACAGGTGGGGGCGGAGGGCTCTTATATACATCACAGGAGGGGGCGGAGGGATCACATATACATCACAGGAGGGGGCGGAGGGCTCACATATACATCACAGGAGGGGGCGGAGGGCTCACATATACATCACAGGAGGGGGCAGGGGGCTCACATATACATCACAGGAGGGGGCGGAGGGCTCACATATACGGCACAGGAGGGGGCAGAGGGCTCACATATACGTCACAGGAGGGGGCGGATGGCTCACATACGTCACAGGAGGGGGCGGAGGGCTCACATATACATCACAGGAGGGGGTGGAGGGCTCACATATACGTCACAGGAAGGGTGGAGGGCTCACATATACATCACAGGAGGGTGTGGAAGACTCACATATACATCACAGGACGGTTGGAGGGCTCACATATACATCACAGAAGGGGTGGAGGGCTCAAATATACATCACAGGAAAGGGTGGAGGGCTCACTTATACATTACAGGAAGGGGCAGAGGGCTCACATATACGTCACAGGAGGGGTGGAGGGCTCACATATACATCACAGGAGGGGTGGAGGGCTCAATAAACAGAGGAGAGTTAAAGGGCTCACATCTACATCACAGGAGGGGGTGGAGGGCTCACATATACATCACAGGAAGGGTGGAGGGCTCACATATACATCACAGGAGGGTGTGGAGGACTCATATATACATCACAGGAGGGGTGGAGGGCTCAGATATAGATCACAGGAGAGTTGGAGGCCTCACATATACATCACAGGAGGGGTGGAGGGCTCAAATATACATCACAGGAAAGGGTGGAGGGCTCACATATACATCACAGGAGGGTGTGGAAAACTCACATATACATCACAGGACGGTTGGAGGGCTCACATATACATCACAGAAGGGGTGGAGGGCTCAAATATACATCACAGGAGGGTGTGGAAGACTCACATATACATCACAGGACGGTTGGAGGGCTCACATATACATCACAGAAGAGGTGGAGGGCTCAAATATACATCACAGGAAAGGGTGGAGGGCTCACTTATACATCACAGTTGGGTTGGAGGGCTCACATATACATTACAGGAAGGGGCAGAGGGCTCACATATACGTCACAGGAGGGGTGGAGGGCTCACATCTACATCACAGGAGGGGTGGAGGGCTCACATATACATCACAGGCAGGTAGGAGGGCTCACATATACATCACAGGAGGGTTGGAGGGCTCACATATACATCACAGGAGGGGTGGAGGGCTCACATATACATCACAGGAGGGGTGGAGGGCTCAAATATACATCACAGGAAAGGGTGGAGGGCTCACTTATACATCACAGTTGGGTTGGAGGGCTCAGATATACATCACAGGAAGGGGCAGATGGCTCACATATACGTCACAGGAAGGGGCGGATGGCTCACATATACATCACAGGAGGGGTGGAGGGCTCACATATACTTCACAGGAGGGGCGGAGGGCTCACATATACATCACAGGAAGGGTGGAGGGCTCACATATACATCACAGGAGGGTGTGGAGGAATCACACATACATCACAGGAGGGGTGGAGGGCTCAGATATACATCACAGGAGAGTTGGAGGCCTCACATATACACCACAGGAGGGGTGGAGGGCTCAAATATACATCACAGGAAGGGGTGGAGGGCTCACTTATACATCACAGTCGGGTTGGAGGGCTCAGATATACATCACAGGAAGGGGCAGAAGGCTCACATATACGTCACAGGAGGGGGCGGATGGCTCACATATACATCACAGGAGGGGTGGAGGGCTCACATATACATCACAGGAGGGGCGGAGGGCTCACATACACATCACAGGAGGGGCGGAGGGCTAACATATACATCACAGGAGGGGTGGGGGGCTCACATATACATCACAGGAGGGTTGGATTGCACAAATATACATCACAGGAGGGGTGGAGGGCTCACATATACATCACAGGAGGGTTGGAGGGCTCAAATATACATGACAGGAGGGGGTGGAGGGCTCACTTACACATCACAGTCGGGTTGGAGGGCTCACATATACATCACAGGAGGGGGCGGAGGGCTCACATACATCACAGGAGGGGTGGAGGGCTCACATCTACATCACAGGAGGGGGGTGGAGGGCTCACATATACAGTTAGGTCCAGAAATATTTGGACAGTGACACAATTTTCGCGAGTTGGGCTCTGCATGCCACCACATTGGATTTGAAATGAAATCTCTACAACAGAATTCAAGTGCAGATTGTAACGTTTAATTTGAAGGTTTAAACAAAAATATCTGATAGAAATTGTAGGAATTGTACACATTTCTTTACAAACACTCCACATTTTAGGAGGTCAAAAGTAATTGGACAAATAAACCAAACCCAAACAAAATATTTTTATTTTCAATATTTTGTTGCGAATCCTTTGGAGGCAATCACTGCCTTAAGTCTGGAACCCATGGACATCACCAAACGCTGGGTTTCCTCCTTCTTAATGCTTTGCCAGGCCTTTACAGCCGCAGCCTTCAGGTCTTGCTTGTTTGTGGGTCTTTCCGTCTTAAATCTGGATTTGAGCAAGTGAAATGCATGCTCAATTGGGTTAAGATCTGGTGATTGACTTGGCTATTGCAGAATGTTCCACTTTTTTGCACTCATGAACTCCTGGGTAGCTTTGGCTGTAAGCTTGGGGTCATTGTCCATCTGTACTATGAAGCGCCGTTCGATCAACTTTGCAGCATTTGGCTGAATCTGGGCTGAAAGTATATCCCGGTACACTTCAGAATTCATCCGGCTACTCTTGTCTGCTGTTATGTCATCAATAAACACAAGTGACCCAGTACCATTGAAAGCCATGCATGCCCATGCCATCACGTTGCCTCCACCATGTTTTACAGAGGATGTGGTGTGCCTTGGATCATGTGCCGTTCCCTTTCTTCTCCAAACTTTTTTCTTCCCATCATTCTGGTACAGGTTGATCTTTGTCTCATCTGTCCATAGAATACTTTTCCAGAACTGAGCTGGCTTCATGAGGTGTTTTTCAGCAAATTTAACTCTGGCCTGTCTATTTTTGGAATTGATGAATGGTTTGCATCTAGATGTGAACCCTTTGTATTTACTTTCATGGAGTCTTCTCTTTACTGTTGACTTAGAGACAGATACACCTACTTCACTGAGAGTGTTCTGGACTTCAGTTGATGTTGTGAACGGGTTCTTCTTCACCAAAGATAGTATGCGGCGATCATCCACCACTGTTGTCATCCGTGGACGCCCAGGCCTTTTTGAGTTCCCAAGCTCACCAGTCAATTCCTTTTTTCTCAGAATGTACCCGACTGTTGATTTTGCTACTCCAAGCATGTCTGCTATCTCTCTGATGGATTTTTTCTTTTTTTTCAGCCTCAGGATGTTCTGCTTCACCTCAATTGAGAGTTCCTTAGACCGCATGTTGTCTGGTCACAGCAACAGCTTCCAAATACAAAACCACACACCTGTAATCAACCCCAGACCTTTTAACTACTTCATTGATTACAGGTTAACGAGGGAGACGCCTTCAGAGTTAATTGCAGCCCTTAGAGTCCCTTGTCCAATTACTTTTGGTCCCTTGAAAAAGAGGAGGCTATGCATTACAGAGCTATGATTCCTAAACCCTTTCTCCGATTTGGATGTGAAAACTCTCATATTGCAGCTGGGAGTGTGCACTTTCAGCCCATATTATATATATAATTGTATTTCTGAACATGTTTTTGTAAACAGCTAAAATAACAAAACTTGTGTCACTGTCCAAATATTTCTGGACCTAACTGTACATCACAGGCAGGTAGGAGGGCTCACATATACATCACAGGAGGGTTGGAGGGCTCACATATACATCACAGGAGGGTTGGAAGGCTCACATATACATCACAGGAAGGGTGGAGGGCTCAAATATACATTACAGGAGGGGTGGAGGGCTCAGATATACATCACAGGAGGGTTGGAGGACTCACATATACATCACAGGAGGGGTGGAGGGCTCAGATATATATCACAGGAGGGTTGGAGGGCTCACATATACATCACAGGAGGGGTGGAGGGCTCAAATATACATCACAGGAAAGGGTGTAGGGCTCACTTATACATCACAGTCAGGTTGGAGGGCTTAGATATACATCACAGGAAGGGGCAGAGGGCTCACATATACGTCACAGGAGGGAACGGATGGCTCACATATACATCACAGGAGGGGTGGAGGGCTCACATATACATCACAGAAGGGTTGGAGGGCTCACATATACATCACAGGAGGGTTGGAGGGCTCACATATACACTCACATATACATCACAGGAGGGGGTGGAGGACTCAATAAACAGAGGAGAGTTAAAGGGCTCACATCTACATCACAGGAGGGGGTGGAGGGCTCACATATACATCACAGGAAGGGTGGAGGGCTCACATATACATCACAGGAGGGTGTGGAGGACTCATATATACATCACAGGAGGGGTGGAGGGCTCAGATATAGATCACAGGAGAGTTGGAGGCCTCACATATACATCACAGGAGGGGTGGAGGGCTCAAATATACATCACAGGAAAGGGTGGAGGGCTCACATATACATCACAGGAGGGTGTGGAAAACTCACATATACATCACAGGACGGTTGGAGGGCTCACATATACATCACAGAAGGGGTGGAGGGCTCAAATATACATCACAGGAGGGTGTGGAAGACTCACATATACATCACAGGACGGTTGGAGGGCTCACATATACATCACAGAAGAGGTGGAGGGCTCAAATATACATCACAGGAAAGGGTGGAGGGCTCACTTATACATCACAGTTGGGTTGGAGGGCTCACATATACATTACAGGAAGGGGCAGAGGGCTCACATATACGTCACAGGAGGGGTGGAGGGCTCACATCTACATCACAGGAGGGGTGGAGGGCTCACATATACATCACAGGCAGGTAGGAGGGCTCACATATACATCACAGGAGGGTTGGAGGGCTCACATATACATCACAGGAGGGGTGGAGGGCTCACATATACATCACAGGAGGGGTGGAGGGCTCAAATATACATCACAGGAAAGGGTGGAGGGCTCACTTATACATCACAGTTGGGTTGGAGGGCTCAGATATACATCACAGGAAGGGGCAGATGGCTCACATATACGTCACAGGAAGGGGCGGATGGCTCACATATACATCACAGGAGGGGTGGAGGGCTCACATATACTTCACAGGAGGGGCGGAGGGCTCACATATACATCACAGGAAGGGTGGAGGGCTCACATATACATCACAGGAGGGTGTGGAGGAATCACACATACATCACAGGAGGGGTGGAGGGCTCAGATATACATCACAGGAGAGTTGGAGGCCTCACATATACACCACAGGAGGGGTGGAGGGCTCAAATATACATCACAGGAAGGGGTGGAGGGCTCACTTATACATCACAGTCGGGTTGGAGGGCTCAGATATACATCACAGGAAGGGGCAGAAGGCTCACATATACGTCACAGGAGGGGGCGGATGGCTCACATATACATCACAGGAGGGGTGGAGGGCTCACATATACATCACAGGAGGGGCGGAGGGCTCACATACACATCACAGGAGGGGCGGAGGGCTAACATATACATCACAGGAGGGGTGGGGGGCTCACATATACATCACAGGAGGGTTGGATTGCACAAATATACATCACAGGAGGGGTGGAGGGCTCACATATACATCACAGGAGGGTTGGAGGGCTCAAATATACATGACAGGAGGGGGTGGAGGGCTCACTTACACATCACAGTCGGGTTGGAGGGCTCACATATACATCACAGGAGGGGGCGGAGGGCTCACATACATCACAGGAGGGGTGGAGGGCTCACATCTACATCACAGGAGGGGGGTGGAGGGCTCACATATACAGTTAGGTCCAGAAATATTTGGACAGTGACACAATTTTCGCGAGTTGGGCTCTGCATGCCACCACATTGGATTTGAAATGAAATCTCTACAACAGAATTCAAGTGCAGATTGTAACGTTTAATTTGAAGGTTTAAACAAAAATATCTGATAGAAATTGTAGGAATTGTACACATTTCTTTACAAACACTCCACATTTTAGGAGGTCAAAAGTAATTGGACAAATAAACCAAACCCAAACAAAATATTTTTATTTTCAATATTTTGTTGCGAATCCTTTGGAGGCAATCACTGCCTTAAGTCTGGAACCCATGGACATCACCAAACGCTGGGTTTCCTCCTTCTTAATGCTTTGCCAGGCCTTTACAGCCGCAGCCTTCAGGTCTTGCTTGTTTGTGGGTCTTTCCGTCTTAAATCTGGATTTGAGCAAGTGAAATGCATGCTCAATTGGGTTAAGATCTGGTGATTGACTTGGCTATTGCAGAATGTTCCACTTTTTTGCACTCATGAACTCCTGGGTAGCTTTGGCTGTAAGCTTGGGGTCATTGTCCATCTGTACTATGAAGCGCCGTTCGATCAACTTTGCAGCATTTGGCTGAATCTGGGCTGAAAGTATATCCCGGTACACTTCAGAATTCATCCGGCTACTCTTGTCTGCTGTTATGTCATCAATAAACACAAGTGACCCAGTACCATTGAAAGCCATGCATGCCCATGCCATCACGTTGCCTCCACCATGTTTTACAGAGGATGTGGTGTGCCTTGGATCATGTGCCGTTCCCTTTCTTCTCCAAACTTTTTTCTTCCCATCATTCTGGTACAGGTTGATCTTTGTCTCATCTGTCCATAGAATACTTTTCCAGAACTGAGCTGGCTTCATGAGGTGTTTTTCAGCAAATTTAACTCTGGCCTGTCTATTTTTGGAATTGATGAATGGTTTGCATCTAGATGTGAACCCTTTGTATTTACTTTCATGGAGTCTTCTCTTTACTGTTGACTTAGAGACAGATACACCTACTTCACTGAGAGTGTTCTGGACTTCAGTTGATGTTGTGAACGGGTTCTTCTTCACCAAAGATAGTATGCGGCGATCATCCACCACTGTTGTCATCCGTGGACGCCCAGGCCTTTTTGAGTTCCCAAGCTCACCAGTCAATTCCTTTTTTCTCAGAATGTACCCGACTGTTGATTTTGCTACTCCAAGCATGTCTGCTATCTCTCTGATGGATTTTTTCTTTTTTTTCAGCCTCAGGATGTTCTGCTTCACCTCAATTGAGAGTTCCTTAGACCGCATGTTGTCTGGTCACAGCAACAGCTTCCAAATACAAAACCACACACCTGTAATCAACCCCAGACCTTTTAACTACTTCATTGATTACAGGTTAACGAGGGAGACGCCTTCAGAGTTAATTGCAGCCCTTAGAGTCCCTTGTCCAATTACTTTTGGTCCCTTGAAAAAGAGGAGGCTATGCATTACAGAGCTATGATTCCTAAACCCTTTCTCCGATTTGGATGTGAAAACTCTCATATTGCAGCTGGGAGTGTGCACTTTCAGCCCATATTATATATATAATTGTATTTCTGAACATGTTTTTGTAAACAGCTAAAATAACAAAACTTGTGTCACTGTCCAAATATTTCTGGACCTAACTGTACATCACAGGCAGGTAGGAGGGCTCACATATACATCACAGGAGGGTTGGAGGGCTCACATATACATCACAGGAGGGTTGGAAGGCTCACATATACATCACAGGAAGGGTGGAGGGCTCAAATATACATTACAGGAGGGGTGGAGGGCTCAGATATACATCACAGGAGGGTTGGAGGACTCACATATACATCACAGGAGGGGTGGAGGGCTCAGATATATATCACAGGAGGGTTGGAGGGCTCACATATACATCACAGGAGGGGTGGATGGCTCAAATATACATCACAGGAAAGGGTGTAGGGCTCACTTATACATCACAGTCAGGTTGGAGGGCTTAGATATACATCACAGGAAGGGGCAGAGGGCTCACATATACGTCACAGGAGGGGACGGATGGCTCACATATACATCACAGGAGGGGTGGAGGGCTCACATATACATCACAGAAGGGTTGGAGGGCTCACATATACATCACAGGAGGGTTGGAGGGCTCACATATACACTCACATATACATCACAGGAGGGGGTGGAGGACTCATGTATACATCACAGGAGGGCTGGAGGGCTCACAAATACATCACAGGAGGGGTGTAGGGCTCAATAAACATTAGAGGAGGGTTAAAGGGCTCACAGCTACATCACAGGAGGGGGTGGAGGGCTCACATATACATCACAGGCAGGTAGGAGGGCTCACATATACATCACAGGAGGGTTGGAGGGCTCATATATATATCACAGGAGGGTTGGAGGGCTCACATATACATCACAGGAGGGGTGGAGGGCTCACATATACATCACAGGAAGGGTGGAGGGCTCACATATACATCACAGGAAGGGTGGAGGGCTCACATATACATCACAGGAAGGGTGGAGGGCTCACATATACATCACAGGAAGGGTGGAGGGCTCACATATACATCACAGGAAGGGTGGAGGGCTCAAATATACATCACAGGAAAGGGTGGAGGGGTCACTTATACATCACAGTTGGGTTGGAGGGCTCACATATACGTCACAGGAGGGGTGGAGGTTTCACATATACATCACAGGAGGGGTGGAGGGCTCAATAAACAGAGGAGAGTTAAAGGGCTCACATCTACATCACAGGAGGGGGTGGAGGGCTCACATATACATCACAGGCAGGTAGGAGGGCTCACATATACATCACAGGAGGGTTGGAGGGCTCACATATACATCACAGGAGGGTTGGAAGGCTCACATATACATCACAGGAAGGGTGGAGGGCTCAAATATACATTATAGGAGGGTTGGAGGGCTCACTTATACATCACAGGAGGGGTGGAGGGCTCACATATACATTACAGGAGGGGTGGAGGGCTCACATATACATCACAGGAGGGGTGGAGGGCTCACATCTACATCACAGGAGGGGGTGGAGGGCTCACATATACATCACAGGCAGGTAGGAGGGCTCACATATACATCACAGGAGGGTTGGAGGGCTCACATATACATCACAGGAGAGTTGGAAGGCTCACATATACATCACAGGAAGGGTGGAGGGCTCAAATATACATTACAGGAGGGGTGGAGGGCTCAGATATACATCACAGGAGGGTTGGAGGACTCACATATACATCACAGGAGGGGTGGAGGGCTCAGATATACATCACAGGAAGGGGCAGAGGGCTCACATATACGTCACAGGAGGGGGCGGATGGCTCACATATACATCACAGGAGGGGTGGAGGGCTCACATATACATCACAGGAGGGTTGGAGGGCTCACATATACATCACAGGAGGGGGTGGAGGACTCATGTATACATCACAGGAGGGCTGGAGGGCTCACATATACATCACAGGAGGGGTGGAGGGCTCAATAAACATTAGAGGAGGGTTAAAGGGCTCACAGCTACATCACAGGAGGGGGTGGAGGGCTCACATATACATCACAGGCAGGTAGGAGGGCTCACATATACATCACAGGAGGGTTGGAGGGCTCACATATATATCACAGGAGGGTTGGAGGGCTCACATATACATCACAGGAGGGGTGGAGGGCTCACATATACATCACAAGAAGGGTAGAGGGCTCACATATACATCACAAGAAGGGTAGAGGGCTCACATATACATCACAGGAGGGGTGGAGGGCTCACATATACATCACAGGAAGCGGGGAGGGCTCACATATACATCACAGGAGGGGTGGAGGGCTCAGATATACAGTTAGGTCCAGAAATATTTGGACAGTGACACAATTTTCGCGAGTTGGGCTCTGCATGCCACCACATTGGATTTGAAATGAAACCTCTACAACAGAATTCAAGTGCAGATTGTAACGTTTAATTTGAAGGTTTGAACAAAAATATCTGATAGAAATTGTAAGAATTGTACACATTTCTTTACAAACACTCCACATTTTAGGAGGTCAAAAGTAATTGGACAAATAAACCAAACCCAAACAAAATATTTTTATTTTCAATATTTTGTTGCGAATCCTTTGGAGGCAATCACTGCCTTAAGTCTGGAACCCATGGACATCACCAAACGCTGGGTTTCCTCCTTCTTAATGCTTTGCCAGGCCTTTACAGCCGCAGCCTTCAGGTCTTGCTTATTTGTGGGTCTTTCCGTCTTAAGTCTGGATTTGAGCAAGTGAAATGCATGCTCAATTGGGTTAAGATCTGGTGATTGACTTGGCCATTGCAGAATGTTCCACTTTTTTGCACTCATGAACTCCTGGGTAGCTTTGGCTGTATGCTTGGGGTCATTGTCCATCTGTACTATGAAGCGCCGTCCGATCAACTTTGCGGCATTTGGCTGAATCTGGGCTGAAAGTATATCCCGGTACACTTCAGAATTCATCAATAAACACAAGTGACCCAGTGCCATTGAAAGCCATGCATGCCCATGCCATGACGTTGCCTCCACCATGTTTTACAGAGGATGTCGTGTGCCTTGGATCATGTGCCGTTCCCTTTCTTCTCCAAACTTTTTTCTTCCCATCATTCTGGTACAGGTTGATCTTGGTCTCATCTGTCCATAGAATACTTTTCCAGAACTGAGCTGGCTTCATGAGGTGTTTTTCAGTAAATTTAACTCTGGCCTGTCTATTTTTGGAATTGATGAATGGTTTGCATCTAGATGTGAACCCTTTGTATTTACTTTCATGGAGTCTTCTCTTTACTGTTGACTTAGAGACAGATACACCTACTTCACTGAGAGCGTTCTGGACTTCAGTTGATGTTGTGAACGGGTTCTTCTTCACCAAAGAAAGTATGCGGCGATCATCCACCACTGTTGTCATCCGTGGACGCCCAGGCCTTTTTGAGTTCCCAAGCTCACCAGTCAATTCCTTTTTTCTCAGAATGTACCCGACTGTTGATTTTGCTACTCCAAGCATGTCTGCTATCTCTCTGATGGATTTTTTCTTTTTTTTCAGCCTCAGGATGTTCTGCTTCACCTCAATTGAGAGTTCCTTAGACCGCATGTTGTCTGGTCACAGCAACAGCTTCCAAATACAAAACCACACACCTGTAATCAACCCCAGACCTTTTAACTACTTCATTGATTACAGGTTAACGAGGGAGACGCCTTCAGAGTTAATTGCAGCCCTTAGAGTCCCTTGTCCAATTACTTTTGGTCCCTTGAAAAAGAGGAGGCTATGCATTACAGAGCTATGATTCCTAAACCCTTTCTCCGATTTGGATGTGAAAACTCTCATATTGCAGCTGGGAGTGTGCACTTTCAGCCCATATTATATATATAATTGTATTTCTGAACATGTTTTTGTAAACAGCTAAAATAACAAAACTTGTGTCACTGTCCAAATATTTCTGGACCTAACTGTACATCACAGGCAGGTAGGAGGGCTCACATATACATCACAGGAGGGTTGGAGGGCTCACATATACATCACAGGAGGGTTGGAAGGCTCACATATACATCACAGGAAGGGTGGAGGGCTCAAATATACATTACAGGAGGGGTGGAGGGCTCAGATATACATCACAGGAGGGTTGGAGGACTCACATATACATCACAGGAGGGGTGGAGGGCTCAGATATATATCACAGGAGGGTTGGAGGGCTCACATATACATCACAGGAGGGGTGGAGGGCTCAAATATACATCACAGGAAAGGGTGTAGGGCTCACTTATACATCACAGTCAGGTTGGAGGGCTTAGATATACATCACAGGAAGGGGCAGAGGGCTCACATATACGTCACAGGAGGGGACGGATGGCTCACATATACATCACAGGAGGGGTGGAGGGCTCACATATACATCACAGAAGGGTTGGAGGGCTCACATATACATCACAGGAGGGTTGGAGGGCTCACATATACACTCACATATACATCACAGGAGGGGGTGGAGGACTCATGTATACATCACAGGAGGGCTGGAGGGCTCACAAATACATCACAGGAGGGGTGTAGGGCTCAATAAATATTAGAGGAGGGTTAAAGGGCTCACAGCTACATCACAGGAGGGGGTGGAGGGCTCACATATACATCACAGGCAGGTAGGAGGGCTCACATATACATCACAGGAGGGTTGGAGGGCTCATATATATATCACAGGAGGGTTGGAGGGCTAACATATACATCACAGGAGGGGTGGAGGGCTCACATATACATCACAGGAAGGGTTGAGGGCTCACATATACATCACAGGAGGGGTGGAGGGCTCACATATACATCACAGGAAGGGTGGAGGGCTCACATATACATCACAGGAAGGGTGGAGGGCTCACATATACATCACAGGAAGGGTGGAGGGCTCAAATATACATCACAGGAAAGGGTGGAGGGGTCACTTATACATCACAGTTGGGTTGGAGGGCTCACATATACGTCACAGGAGGGGTGGAGGTTTCACATATACATCACAGGAGGGGTGGAGGGCTCACATATACATCACAAGAGGGGTGGAGGGCTCAATAAACAGAGGAGAGTTAAAGGGCTCACATCTACATCACAGGAGGGGGTGGAGGGCTCACATATACATCACAGGCAGGTAGGAGGGCTCACATATACATCACAGGAGGGTTGGAGGGCTCACATATACATCACAGGAGGGTTGGAAGGCTCACATATACATCACAGGAAGGGTGGAGGGCTCAAATATACATTATAGGAGGGTTGGAGGGCTCACTTATACATCACAGGAGGGGTGGAGGGCTCACATATACATTACAGGAGGGGTGGAGGGCTCACATATACATCACAGGAGGGGGTGGAGGGCTCACATATACATCACAGGCAGGTAGGAGGGCTCACATATACATCACAGGAGGGTTGGAGGGCTCACATATACATCACAGGAGAGTTGGAAGGCTCACATATACATCACAGGAAGGGTGGAGGGCTCAAATATACATTACAGGAGGGGTGGAGGGCTCAGATATACATCACAGGAGGGTTGGAGGACTCACATATACATCACAGGAGGGGTGGAGGGCTCAGATATACATCACAGGAAGGGGCAGAGGGCTCACATATACGTCACATGAGGGGGCGGATGGCTCACATATACATCACAGGAGGGGTGGAGGGCTCACATATACATCACAGGAGGGTTGGAGGGCTCACATATACATCACAGGAGGGGGTGGAGGACTCATGTATACATCACAGGAGGGCTGGAGGGCTCACATATACATCACAGGAGGGGTGGAGGGCTCAATAAACATTAGAGGAGGGTTAAAGGGCTCACAGCTACATCACAGGAGGGGGTGGAGGGCTCACATATACATCACAGGCAGGTAGGAGGGCTCACATATACATCACAGGAGGGTTGGAGGGCTCACATATATATCACAGGAGGGTTGGAGGGCTCACATATACATCACAGGAGGGGTGGAGGGCTCACATATACATCACAAGAAGGGTAGAGGGCTCACATATACATCACAAGAAGGGTAGAGGGCTCACATATACATCACAGGAGGGGTGGAGGGCTCACATATACATCACAGGAAGGGGGGAGGGCTCACATATACATCACAGGAGGGGTGGAGGGCTCAGATATACAGTTAGGTCCAGAAATATTTGGACAGTGACACAATTTTCGCGAGTTGGGCTCTGCATGCCACCACATTGGATTTGAAATGAAACCTCTACAACAGAATTCAAGTGCAGATTGTAACATTTAATTTGAAGGTTTGAACAAAAATATCTGATAGAAATTGTAGGAATTGTACACATTTCTTTACAAACACTCCACATTTTAGGAGGTCAAAAGTAATTGGACAAATAAACCAAACCCAAACAAAATATTTTTATTTTCAATATTTTGTTGCGAATCCTTTGGAGGCAATCACTGCCTTAAGTCTGGAACCCATGGACATCACCAAACGCTGGGTTTCCTCCTTCTTAATGCTTTGCCAGGCCTTTACAGCTGCAGCCTTCAGGTCTTGCTTGTTTGTGGGTCTTTCCGTCTTAAGTCTGGATTTGAGCAAGTGAAATGCATGCTCAATTGGGTTAAGATCTGGTGATTGACTTGGCCATTGCAGAAGATTCCACTTTTTTGCACTCATGAACTCCTGGGTAGCTTTGGCTGTATGCTTGGGGTCATTGTCCATCTGTACTATGAAGCGCCGTCCGATCAACTTTGCGGCATTTGGCTGAATCTGAGCTGAAAGTATATCCCGGTACACTTCAGAATTCATCCGGCTACTCTTGTCTGCTGTTATGTCATCAATAAACACAAGTGACCCAGTACCATTGAAAGCCATGCATGCCCATGCCATCACGTTGCCTCCACCATGTTTTACAGAGGATGTCGTGTGCCTTGGATCATGTGCCGTTCCCTTTCTTCTCCAAACTTTTTTCTTCCCATCATTCTGGTACAGGTTGATCTTGGTCTCATCTGTCCATAGAATACTTTTCCAGAACTGAGCTGGCTTCATGAGGTGTTTTTCAGTAAATTTAACTCTGGCCTGTCTATTTTTGGAATTGATGAATGGTTTGCATCTAGATGTGAACCCTTTGTATTTACTTTCATGGAGTCTTCTCTTTACTGTTGACTTAGAGACAGATACACCTACTTCACTGAGTGTGTTCTGGACTTCAGTTGATGTTGTGAACGGGTTCTTCTTCACCAAAGAAAGTATGCGGCGATCATCCACCACTGTTGTCATCCGTGGACGCCCAGGCCTTTTTGAGTTCCCAAGCTCACCAGTCAATTCCTTTTTTCTCAGAATGTACCCGACTGTTGATTTTGCTACTCCAAGCATGTCTGCTATCTCTCTGATGGATTTTTTCTTTTTTTCCAGCCTCAGGATGTTCTGCTTCACCTCAATTGAGAGTTCCTTAGACCGCATGTTGTCTGGTCACAGCAACAGCTTCCAAATGCAAAACCACACAACTGTAATCAACCCCAGACCTTTTAACTACTTCATTGATTACAGGTTAACGAGGGAGACGCCTTCAGAGTTAATTGTAGCCCTTAGAGTCCCTTGTCCAATTACTTTTGGTCCCTTGAAAAATAGGAGGCTATGCATTACAGAGCTATGATTCCTAAACCCTTTCTCCGATTTGGATGTGAAAACTCTCATATTGCAGCTGGGAGTGTGCACTTTCAGCCCATATTATATATATAATTGTATTTCTGAACATGTTTTTGTAAAAAGCTAAAATAACAAAACTTGTGTCACTGTCCAAATATTTCTGGACCTAACTGTACATCACAGGAGGGGTGGAGGGCTCACATATACATCACAGGAGGGGTGGAGGGCTCAAATATACATCACAGTCGGGTTGGAGGGCTCAGATATACATCACAGGAAGGGGCAGAGGGCTCACATATACGTCACAGGAGGGGGCGGATGGCTCACATATACATCACAGGAGGGGTGGAGGGCTCACATATGCATCACAGGAGGGGTGGAGGGCTCAATAAACATTAGAGGAGGGTTAAAGGGCTCACAGCTACATCACAGGAGGGGGTGGAGGGCTCACATATACATCACAGGCAGGTAGGAGGGCTCACATATACATCACAGGAGGGTTGGAGGGTTCACATATATATCACAGGAGGGTTGGAGGGCTCACATATACATCACAGGAGGGGTGGAGGGCTCACATATACATCACAGGAAGGGTGGAGGGCTCACATATACATCACAGGAGGGGTGGAAGGCTCACATATACATCACAGGAAGGGTGGAGGGCTCACATATACATCACAGGAAGGGTGGAGGGCTCACATATACATCACAGGAAGGGTGGAGGGCTCACATATACATCACAGTCGGGTTGGAGGGCTCACATATACATCACAGGTGAGGTGGAGGGCTCACATATACATCACAGGAGGGGTGGAGGGCTCAATAAACATTAGAGGAGAGTTAAAGGGCTCACATCTACATCACAGGAGGGGGTGGAGGGCTCACATATACATCACAGGCAGGTAGGAGGGCTCACATATACATCACAGGAGGGTTGGAGGGCTCAGATATACATCACAGGAGGGGTGGAGGGCTCAAATATACATCACAGGAGGGGGTGGAGGGCTCACTTATACATCACAGGCGGGTTGGAGGGCTCACAAATACATCACAGGAGGGTTGGAGGGCTCAAATATACATCACAGGAGGGGTGGAGGGCTCATATATACATCACAGGAGGGGGTGGAGGACTCAATAAACATCAGAGGAGTGGTAAAGGGCTCACATCTACATCACAGGAGGGGTGGAGGGCTCACATATACATCACAGGCGGGTTGGAGGGCTCATATATACATCACAGGAGGGTTGGAGGGCTCACATATACATCACAGGAGGGTTGGAGGGCTCACATATACATCACAGGAGGGGGTGGAGGACTCAATAAACATCAGAGGAGTGGTAAAGGGCTCACATCTACATCACAGGAGGGGGTGGAGGGCTCACATATACATCACAGGCGGGTTGGAGGGCTCATATATACATCACAGGAGGGTTGGAGGGCTCACATATACATCACAGGAGGGTTGGAGGGCTCACATATACATCACAGGAGGGGGTGGAGGGCTCACATATACATCACAGGTGGGTTGGATGGCTCATATATACATCACAGGAGGGTTGGAGGGCTCACATATACATCACAGGAGGGTTGGAGGGTTCACATATACATCACAGGAGGAGTGGAGGGCTCACATATACATCACAGGAGGGTTGGAGGGCTCACATATACATCACAGGAGGAGTGGAGGGCTCACATATACATCACAGGAGGGGTGGAGGGCTCAGATATACATCACAGGAAGGGGCAGAGGGCTCACATATACGTCACAGGAGGGGGCGGATGGCTCACATATACATCACAGGAGGGGTGGAGGGCTCACATATGCATCACAGGAGGGGTGGAGGGCTCAATAAACATTAGAGGAGGGTTAAAGGGCTCACAGCTACATCACAGGAGGGGGTGGAGGGCTCACATATACATCACAGGCAGGTAGGAGGGCTCACATATACATCACAGGAGGGTTGGAGGGTTCACATATATATCACAGGAGGGTTGGAGGGCTCACATATACATCACAGGAGGGGTGGAGGGCTCACATATACATCACAGGAAGGGTGGAGGGCTCACATATACATCACAGGAGGGGTGGAAGGCTCACATATACATCACAGGAAGGGTGGAGGGCTCACATATACATCACAGGAAGGGTGGAGGGCTCACATATACATCACAGGAAGGGTGGAGGGCTCACATATACATCACAGTCGGGTTGGAGGGCTCACATATACATCACAGGTGAGGTGGAGGGCTCACATATACATCACAGGAGGGGTGGAGGGCTCAATAAACATTAGAGGAGAGTTAAAGGGCTCACATCTACATCACAGGAGGGGGTGGAGGGCTCACATATACATCACAGGCAGGTAGGAGGGCTCACATATACATCACAGGAGGGTTGGAGGGCTCAGATATACATCACAGGAGGGGTGGAGGGCTCAAATATACATCACAGGAGGGGGTGGAGGGCTCACTTATACATCACAGGCGGGTTGGAGGGCTCACAAATACATCACAGGAGGGTTGGAGGGCTCAAATATACATCACAGGAGGGGTGGAGGGCTCATATATACATCACAGGAGGGGGTGGAGGACTCAATAAACATCAGAGGAGTGGTAAAGGGCTCACATCTACATCACAGGAGGGGTGGAGGGCTCACATATACATCACAGGCGGGTTGGAGGGCTCATATATACATCACAGGAGGGTTGGAGGGCTCACATATACATCACAGGAGGGTTGGAGGGCTCACATATACATCACAGGAGGGGGTGGAGGACTCAATAAACATCAGAGGAGTGGTAAAGGGCTCACATCTACATCACAGGAGGGGGTGGAGGGCTCACATATACATCACAGGCGGGTTGGAGGGCTCATATATACATCACAGGAGGGTTGGAGGGCTCACATATACATCACAGGAGGGTTGGAGGGCTCACATATACATCACAGGAGGGGGTGGAGGGCTCACATATACATCACAGGTGGGTTGGATGGCTCATATATACATCACAGGAGGGTTGGAGGGCTCACATATACATCACAGGAGGGTTGGAGGGTTCACATATACATCACAGGAGGAGTGGAGGGCTCACATATACATCACAGGAGGGTTGGAGGGCTCACATATACATCACAGGAGGAGTGGAGGGCTCACATATACATCACAGGAGAGTTGCAGGGTTTACATATACATCACAGGAGGGGGTGGAGGGCTCACATATACATCACAGGAGGGGGTGGAAGGCTCACATATACATCACAGGAGGGTTGGAGGGCTCACATATACATCACAGGAGGGTTGGAGGGCTCACAAATACATCACAGGAGGGGGTGGAGGACTCACATATACATCACAGGAGGGGGTGGAGGACTCAATAAACATCAGAGGAGGGGTAAAGGGCTCACATCTACATCACAGGAAGGGGTGGAGGGCTCACATATACATCACAGGCGGGTTGGAGGGCTCATATATACATCACAGGAGGGTTGGAGGGCTCACATATACATCACAGGAGGGTTGGAGGGCTCACATATACATCACAGGAGGAGTGGAGGGCTCACATATACATCACAGGAGGATTGGAGGGCTCACATATACATCACAGGAGGGGTGGAGGGCTCACATATACATCAGAGGAGGGGTGGAGGGCTCACATATACATCACAGGAGGGGTGGGGGGCTCACATATACATCACAGGAGGGTTGGATTGCACAAATATACATCACAGGAGGGGGCGGAGGGCTCACATATACATCACAGGAGGGAGCGGAGGGCTCACATATACATCACAGGTGGGGGCGGAGGGCTCTTATATACATCACAGGAGGGGGCGGAGGGATCACATATACATCACAGGAGGGGGCGGAGGGCTCACATATACATCACAGGAGGGGGCGGATGGCTCACATATACATCACAGGAGGGGGCAGAGGGCTCACATATACATCACAGGAGGGGGCGGAGGGCTCATATATACATCACAGGAAGGGTGGAGGGCTCACATATACATCACAGGAGCGGGTAGAGGGTTCACATATACATCACAGGAGGGGGTGGAGGGCTCACATATACATCACAAGAGGGGGTGGGGGACTCACATATACATCACAGGCGGGTTGGAGGGCTCACATATACATCACAGGTGGATTGGAGGGCTCACATATTCATCACAGGAGGGTTGGAGGGCTCACATATCGATCACATGAGTGGGTGGACGGCTCACATATACACTCACATATACATCACAGGAGGGGGTGGAGGACTCATGTATACATGACAGGAGGGCTGGAGGGCTCCCATATACATCACAGGAGGGTTGGAGGGCTCCCAAATACATCACAGGAGGGGGTTGAGGGCTCAATAAACATTAGAGGAGGGTTAAAGGGCTCACATATACATCACATATTGGGGTGGAGGACTCGCATATACATCCCAGTCGGGTTGCAGGGCTCACATTTGCATCACAGGAGGTGGCGGAGGGCTCACATATACATCACAGAAGGGGGAGGTTGGCTCACGTATACATCACAGGAGGGTGTGGAGGGCTCACATATACATCACAGCAGGGGGTGAAGGGCTCACATATACATCACAGGAGGGGTGAAGGGCTGACATATACATCACAGAAGGGGTGGAGGGCTCACATATACATCACAGGAGGGGGTGGAGGACCCACATTTACATCACAGGAGGGTTGGAAGGCTCATATATACAATACATGCACATATAGACACACACAGCCTTGACACATTTACTTACACACACACTAGACATTACTACATCTTGCAGTTCCTGATCAAAACAAGACAGGAGAAGAGCCACCGGGACCTGCACAGAGGCTGCAGCAGCTGAGCAGTTACAGGACCTTCCTATTCAACTTACCGGTCATGTGAACAGGCACATGATCAGTTACTTGAAGTGAAATGTCCTGAAATTCCAAGTACAGAAAGTCCTTCAGCTGGACGGCTCCTGCAGCCTCTGTTCCTGTCTGGTAAGTTTCCTCTCTTGCACTGCGCTGATCTGGTTATATATTATGTTGGAACTTATATATATATATGTGTGTACAGGAGGGGAGAGGGCAGCTCTGTGTAAGCAGGCCGGGCCCCCCTCTTTGCTTCTGCTCCCCAAGCCCCATACACCAGAAAGTGCAGTAATGCCCTGATTGCGGCCCTGTGCCATTATAATCTCCACACATATTACATACACATATCTATACACACTATACATACAGTGCACTTACTGTATGTATAGTGTGTATACTACATATACATGTATACTACACACATATATCCACCACATGTACACTATTGCTTACATCAGTATTTGTAAGCGAATACTGGGAAAGAAGCATAAATAGATAAACTCTATTATGGAAAGTTCTGCACCTCATTTGTGTTTTGCACTTACTCCTGGTTTTGCCTTACAAATTCCAAACCCAAATCCAGGGCAAGATGTGTCTGTGTGAATGTGTTCTTAGTGTTACTAAGTATCCAAGGCCTGAAGAACGACAACTCTTCTGTAAAGTACTTAGGTTACAGCAGCAGGTGTCATACCCCCCCCCCCACCCCCTCGCATGTGTAGTGCTATTGCCTGAAGCTGAAGGAGCTGTGCGGCCTGATGTGAGCGCAAAAGGCCAATTCCTAAGGAAAGGATTTATTCTTGTACCCATAGGATAGAAGCAGCAGTAATATGGGATAGTTTTATTTATCATTTCTCTCATTTTCTTCAACTTCAGCCCCTCAATAAACAGATATGGTCCTGGTGCGAGGTGTGACAACTGCTGCAATCCCTCAAACCTGTAGTATTGCGGCCATTGTTCTGGGGTTCTAGAGAGGTATACTACAGGGAACACAGCGGAGGGAAGAAACACAGCGGGAACAAGAAAGTCTGAATGTCACTCCCTGCCTATAGAAAAACATATAGAATGACATTACTGATACTTATCTGACACTTTGTGATGAACTTTTCCTTAAGAGTCTGAGATGATTAAATCCCAATCTTCCATCTCTAGCATGGAGAGAACGCTGGTCGTGTTCAGCATCTAAGGGGACACATCTGCTGGGAAGACAACTGCTCTGCTCAAGTGATCGCCTACAACTGGTGCGTGTGGAACATCGAGCTGTGTCATAACGGAGAACACGATGATGTCATAAGAGAGAAGACGATGATGTCATAAGAGAGAAGACGATGATGTCAAAAGGGAGAAGCCCAGAACTAGCAGAGCAATTCCTACAACAATTCTGTATTTTCTATAGATTGAGAACATGGTAATAAATTGTATAATCTGCACATTTATTTAGCGGTACCTCTCTGTTAAACTCCTTCCCCACAAAATACCACTATGGAAAATTACCCCATAACCAGTATTATTATGAACAGGATAAAATGTACAAATATATAAAGGACTCATCATGGTACTAATATTAATCAGAGCCAGTTTTATCTGATGTACAGCTCTGACTCCTCTTTATAGAGATTGATTTAAAGGGAACCTGTCAGATCCCCTCCGCCCTCCAACCCAGCAGCATTCACAGTGTATGCCAAATTCCCTGCATAACCAGCCCTGTATACTGCTATTTACTAAAATCAATATTTCAAAAAAAGAATTTATAAAGTTTGCTGTTCCTATGCTAATTAGGGCCTTGACTAGTTGAAGAGTCGTTAGTTTCCCAGACTAGTCAGCCCTCTTTCCATGTTATCACGCCGATGTGGGTGTGATAACATGATTTCCATGAGCCGACATCATCGCAGCTCCTGGAAATCTTGTGCATGCACGCGGCTCGTTTTTGCAGTGTCAGTGCACCTCAGACGCTGGGTGCACCTCAGACGCACTTCCAATTATGCACAATGCGCCTCTCTGAATGGCGAGACCCATACACCCGGCCTCTGAGGACTGATAACATGGAAAGAGGACCGACTAGTCTGGGGAAACAACATCCCTTCGGCTGGTCAAGGCCCTAATTAGAATAGGAAAAGAGAAATTTATAAATGCTTTTTTTAAAACACTGATTTTAGTAAATAGCTTTATACAAGGCTGTTTAGGCAGGGAATTTGGCATACACTGTGAACGCTGCTAGTTTGGAGGGCATAGGGAACCTGACAGGTTCCCTTTAAAATTAATGATGAATACCTGCTGCCACCACTAGAGGGAGCATAAGAGCTACTGGAATAAAGCTATACATTACATGTTCTGTATATTCTCCTCTGGCATGGAGAGAAAGCTGGTCGTGTTCAGCAGCTAAGGGGACACATCTGCTGGAAGAAGACTGCTCTGCTCAAGTGATCGCCTGCAACTGGTGCATGTGGAGGATGGAACTGTGTCATAAGGGAGAAGACGATGATGTCATAAGGGAGAAGACAATGATGTCATAAGGGAGAAGACAATGATGTCATAAGAGAGAACATGATGATGTCATAAGGGAGAACACGATGATGTCATAAGGGAGAACACAATGTCGTCATAGACAGGAGCAGTCGGTGCTCGTGTCCGAAGAGTGTCAGTCCGTTCGGGGAGATGCCCATGCGAGACTGCACGAGTCACACGTAAGTGGAACTCCGGCCTCAGTGTCAGCCAGCATCTCACTCTGTATAAGCCGCTGCTGTACAGAGTGTGTAGCAGAGTTGACATTGCTCATTGCTCTCTCTGCTTCTCACACTGTATAGACTGTCTGTACAGAGTGATGAAGCAGAGGTGACATTACTCTCACTGTGGACTACGTCGGACTAAGGATTTTTTATAATAAAGATGGAGTCTCTAAATGTTTTTTTTTTTATTTCTAATAAAAAAAAATTCTGTGTTGTGTTTTTCTTACTGTTTACTAGAAATTCATGGTGGCCATCAGAAGAAAACCTCTCCTGCATCCCCACCATAAAAATCAGCGTTAAAATTAGGCAAAAGAACATCTAAACAAGCCTGATGCATTTTGAAAACAAGTCCTGTGGGCTAATGAGGTTAAAATAGAACTCTTTTGCCACAATAATCAAAGGTATGTGTGGAGAAAAAAAGGCACAGAATTTCAGGAAAAGAATATCTCGCCAACCATTAAGCATGGGAGTGGATTAAGCATTCTTTGGCGTTGTGTTGCAGCCAAAATAGGGGCAGGAGAATTGCACTGCAAACAAATGTGGATGACTTGAAATAACAGAGAATAAAAAATAAAATAAATAATAATAATAATAATC
This sequence comes from Anomaloglossus baeobatrachus, assembly GCF_048569485.1. Lineage (NCBI taxonomy): Eukaryota > Metazoa > Chordata > Amphibia > Anura > Aromobatidae > Anomaloglossus > Anomaloglossus baeobatrachus. The sequence continues at coordinate 78,742,623 of NC_134356.1, forward strand.
ATGAACCAGGAGGAGGAGATCCAAGTGAAGGAGGAGGTGGAAGTGGTGGTGTAGGTGGAAAAGGTGGAGGTAGCAAACAGTTATTTTTTTATTTTTTATTTGGGGAGGCCCCAAAACATAGGGAATGGCAAAAAGAGAATAAAAATGGCTGGGTTTCTCTAGTCAGCTAAAGGTACAGACAAGTCTTGTGTAATCTACGCCTGGTTCATTTAAAGGAAAGTGACCTTGCCCACTTTGGGTGTGGACAGGCGGATGCGCCTGTCTGTGGTCACACACCCGGCTTTGCTAAGTACACGTTCTGACAGTACGCTTGCCACACAGCAAGCCAGCACCTTCAAAGAGTAAAGGACAACCTCAGGCCATGTATGTAATTTGGACACCCAAAAGTTAAATGGGGCAGACTCATCAGTTATACATGGAGATGTGTAGACATGTACTCTTGCACCATATTGAAACACTGCCTTCCGCTAATACGAACTGTATCTGATGGTGGTGCTGGATGTTGTGGCATGCTGAGGAAGGTTTTCCACATTTTGCCAAGCTAACCCTCTTTTCCGAGCAGGTGCCAGTGCCCCAGCTGCTTAGTCACTTCCTCCTCCTCTGCTTTGTTCATCCATTGAGCCCTCACTGTCCGGTAGGAATTCCATCAGTAGTGGATGTACCAAGGTGTTCTTGTATACCCGCATTTTCCGATCAAGCTCCAGTGACAGAAATAAGGATGGTACGTTTTCCTTGTAGTGGGGATCAAGCAAGGTGGCCACCCAGTAATCAGCACTGGTACCAATATGGGCAAATTGGCAGTCATTACACAGGCACCACAGCAAGCATTGGCTCATGTGTGCCAAGCTGCACAGAGGCAACGGCAAGCTGTCCTCGGTGGGTGGTCTATGGTTTGTATCTTCTGGTTTGAGTGCCATCCTGCTATGAACATGGTTCTTCCTCCTTCTCCTCCAAAACTGTCCCCAGGCTGGACAGTTGTGTATATGGTCACTGTTGGTACAAGAACCCACCCACCAAGCCATTCATGGTGTGAATGGTCCCTGTTACTCCTCCTCCTGTGCCACCAGCTCATCCAGTATTTCATGAAATTAACATATCGCCAACTATTAAGCATTGGGGCGGATCAATCATGCTTTTGGGTTGTGTTGCAGCTAATGTCAAGGGAAACATGTCACGGGTATGGATTCAATGAAATTTCAACAAATTATTGATGCAAACTTAACATGATCTGTAAAAAAGCTGGAGTTCAAAAGAGGATGGCTTCTACAAATGGATAATGATCCTAAACACACATAAAAATCCGCAATAGACTACCTCAAAAGCCGCAAGCTGAAGGTTTTACAATGACCCTAACAGTTCCCTGATCTGGAGAAACTAAGGCCCTGTGCCCACGCTGCGGAAAATGCGCGGATTTTCCAGAAATCTGCAGCACAGCTACCCCCCAGCCATTTCTATGGCATTTGGGAAATGCTGTGCCCATGCTGCGGATATTTCCGCAGCGGAAATCGTGCGGATTTTCGTGCGGAAAAATCTGCAGCATGTCAATTATTGTTGCGGATTTCTCCGCAGGGTCCCATATACTTACCTGCCTTGATAGAGACCCGAGTCACTTTCTCCGTCCGGTGTAGCGGCAGCGGCAGCAGTGCGGTGGATCCAGCCAGATACAGGAAGGAAAAGGTGGGCGGGGCCTGCACGAGCTCCGGTCATGTGACAGCCGGAGCTAGTTCAGGCCCGCCCACCTCCAGCACAGTGCACCAGACGCTGCCTGATAGTGACCCGGCCGCCGGAAAGGGAGGTGCTGCGTGATGGAGGTAAGTATAAACACCCCGATCACTGCAGCACTTGTTCTGCATTGAGGATGCAGTGCCGAAGCCATGGTACTGTATCCTCAATGCAGAATGTCCGCACTATATCCGCAAGACATTCCGCTGTATATCCGCAGCATTGAAATAGAGAAAGTTCTGTTGCGGATTTCTGGGAGCACCTGCGGAATGTCTTGCGGATATATCCGCAGGACAATGTCCCCGTGGGCACATAGTCTAAGGCAGAAAACAAGCACAATAGGGTCTTAACTTACAATAGAGGTGGAGATGAGATTAATATCTCCTCACCTGGGATAGTTGTGTGTGACACAACTACTTATGAGTGTGTATCAGGCTACTGCACATCCATGGGTGATTTACACCACAATAGAAGATGATCAGGACAAAATGCACTACTTCCTCGCTGTCTCAATGGCCGAAAAAGATTCCAAATGGATTCAGTTCAAAATGGTTTATTAGTCTACGCGTTTCAAGGCATTCCAGCCCCTTTCTGAGGACCAAACCATAGTTTTGTCCTAATGAAGGGGCTAGATTGCCTTGTAATGCGTACACTAATAAACCATTTTCAACTGAATCCATCTAGCATCTTTTTCGTCCATTGAGGCAGCGAAGAAGTACTGCATTTTGTCCGGGTAGTTCCCTGATCTGAACATCATTGAAAATCTGTGGCAAAACTTCAAAAGAGCAGTGCATGCAAGATGACCCTGGAGTCTCACAGAACTGGAAGATTTTTCCAAGGAAGAAGGGATGAGAATCCCACAAACAAGAATTGACACACTATACTGGCTACAAAAAGCATTTCAAGCTGTGATTCTTGCCAAAGGGGGTGCTAAAAAGTACTAACCATGCAGGGTGCCCAAACGTTTCATCGGCCCACTTTCCTTTTTGGTTAATTTAAAAATGTAAACGATGAAAATATATATATTTTTATGCCTAAAATATAAAGGAAATGTGGTGTCATCTGTAACTTTATGCCTTTTAGACATCGTTTCATTTTCAATTTGCTAAATGGTTGATAACAACAGTAATTTTGGCGAGGGGTGCCCAAACCTTTGCATGTAATTGTAGATAAGCACATGGAGCTAGTCACATCCGGAATTTATGGATGTGACTGGCCAAGTTTTAGTACAGGTCGGGTTAATTATCCTTCTCTTTACAATTACAGACACATTTAAATATTCAAACACCGATACACTATATACAGACAGTGGCTGAAATAAATATTGAACACGTCACCAATTTTCTTATTAAATATACTTTTATAAAGGTCTTGTTGACATTAATTTCTCACCAGATATCGGTAACAACCCATCCAATCCACACAGGCAAAGAAATCAAACTATAAATATCCATAAATTGATATGTGTAATAATGGGAAATGACACAGGGAAAAAGTATTGAACACGCCTACTGAAATGTATTTAATATTTCGTACAAAAGCCTTTGTTGGTGATGACTAGTGAAGAATGATCACTACAATGCTCGGTACTAGCTATAAGCAGGTCGGATGCTCAGACAGGCTTGACTTGAGTACCGAGTATAATGGAAGTCAATGGGAAACTCAAGTATTTTTTCTGGAAGATGTTCCCATTGACTTGTATCATACTCGATTCGAGCCCGACTGAGGGTCTGACCTTTTCGGTTTGAGTTCTGAGCACCCAAGCATGGTAATGCTCACATGCATAGCTTTAAGATGTCTCCTGTATAGAGAAACAGTGGTGACTGTGTGTAGACAGAGCAGAGCTGACCGGTGGGTGGCAGCTGTTAGAGGAAATTGCACCCCTCCCCCTGTGATATGAAGGCTGCCCAAGGCAGCTCCCTACCCTGCCTATCCCTTGTCCCAGCCCTGTTGATGACAACCCATTCTTGTCTAATGAATGCTTGACGTTTATCACAATTTCTGTGTTTTTATGTATGTTTGAGGATTGACCACAGGTTCTCAATGAGACTAAAATCTAGAGAATTTCCTGACCACGGACCTGAAATTTCAATGTTTTGCTCACCGAGCCACTCAGTTATCACTTTTGCCTTATGACATGGTTTCCGTCATGCTGGAACAGTCATTGTTCGTCATCAAATTGCTCCTGGATTGTTGGAGAAGTTGCTTTTGGGTGATGTTTAGATGCCATTATTTATTCATGGCAGTGTTCTTAGGCAAAATCATAAGTCAACCCACTTCCTTGGATTTATTTTACTCATATAGCACTATAATATTCAGCAGCACTTTACAGACATCATCATCACTGTCCCCACTGGCGCTGACCATCAAAATTCCCTATTAGTTCTGTCTTTGGAGTGTGGGAGGAAACTGTGTACCTAGAGGACACCCGTGCAAAAAAAACGAGAACTTCTTGCAGATTTTGTCCTTGATGGGATTTTGAACCCTTGGATAGAAAGCAACCCCCTACATAAATGGCCTCAGGACACTTTACTGAGTGGCTCTCAGCTTTTTATCTCCGCGCAGTCATCCACCAGATGTCCCAAACAGTCTGAAGGGGGCTTCAATAACTTGCAGAATGTACAGAGATCGTATAAGCTGAGGACTATGTTAAAGTTATTTTCTGATGAAGCCCCCTTAAGCCTGTTTGATACATCTGGAAGAATAGGTGAAAGCTGCCATAAGTCCTGGTTCATGAAAACAGTAAAGCATACCAAGTCCGTTCATGTGCGAGGGGCTTTTGTCCAAGGGAATGGGATAAATGTTGTGCTAGACTGAGACTGATATCCTGCGCCCTTCAAGCAGATCACTAGTCACGCGCCAACATGGGATAGCTTTCTTTCTATGCTGAAACCAATGCTGAAGTGCCATAGGACTGGCAACAGGTAAAAATCATAAGGCTACATGCGCACGCTGCTTTTTTTCCTGCTTTTTTGCTGCTTTTTTGGCTGCAGTTTTGTTGTCAGAACTTTCTGACATTTGACTTCCCAGCAAAGTCTATGAGAAGTCAGATTTGTCATGCGCACGTTGCAGTTTATTTGTCAGCGTTTTATTTGTCAAAGGTTTGTGACAAATAAAATGCAGCATGTTCATTCTTCCTGCGTTTTTGTCAACATTTGTCACAAAAACGCAGGAAAAACACAGGGTGTGAAAAACGCACCGAAAACGCACCAACAACGCACCTAAAATTACATGCGTTTTTTGTGACATTTCCAGGCTCTCTCTGACAAGGTGCAGTTTTGGCTGCATTTTGGCTGCAGTTTTGGCTGCAGTTTGTGAACACAAAAAGATGCAGCGTGCGCATGTAGCCTAACAAGCAAATTTTAGAGAAAAATCCCCACTGATCTTTGTTTACAGCGCTGCAGAGAAGACGCCTCGTCTCCCCATGTTACTGCTGCTCTGGCCTCAGTGGTGTTGGACACAGGACCACAGTCCTGGCTGCAGCAATCACGTGGGTAGACGGGCACGTTATTGCTGCGGCATGAAAAACACGGGAGGAGCACTGGATTGCCTTCATCAGATGAGTAAGGGTTCTTCCTTTATGATATTTCTCTGTAGGCATCTCTATTACGTAGAGTTGTCACTCAGGATTTCTTCACATCATTTCTTTTTAGCTCTGTTAAGCCTGAAATAGGACATTAAAGAAACAATTAAATATAATAATCAGACCTTTCTGAAATACTAATAGAGTATCCCATCATAAATATAGTACAACTTGCTGGATGCTCTTAAGGCCGCTTTACACGCGATCTCGCTAGTGAGCGTACCCGCCTCCGTCGGTTGTGCGTCATGGGCACATCGCTGCCCATGGCGCACAACATCATTAGGAACAGTCTCATGTACTTACCTGCCTAGCGACGTCGCTGCGACCGGTGCCGCCTCTTTTCTAAGGGGGCGGTTCGTGCGGTGTCACAGCGACGTCACTAAGCGGCCGCCCAATAGAAGCGGAGGGGCGGAGATGAGCGAGCAGGACGAACATCCCGCCCACCTTCTTCCTTCCGCATTGGCGGCGGCCGCAGGTACAGTGATGTTCCTCGTTCCTGCGGTGTCACACATAGCGATGTGTGCTGCCACGAGAACGACGAACAACCTGCGTCCTGCATCAGCAACGATATTCGTGAATAGAGCACCGTGTCAACGATCAACGATAAGGTGAGTATTTTTGCTCGTTAGCGGTCCCTCGTAAGTTTCACATGCAACGACGTCGCTAACGAGGCCGGATGTGCATCACGAATTCCGTGACCCCAACTGCGTATAAAGCGGCCTTTAGTCATTATTTTAACCACCAAGGTCCTGGATTGTCAGACATTCTGATCTTTTAGAAGTACTGGATACTGCAGGCACATGAAGGGTGTGTGGATATGAATACATATTTTTTTCTTACATTATATACACATTTCCAAAATGGACTCGGATCACAATGTTAAGGTTTAAATGGTTTGTCCACTGCTGGAGAACCTCTGCTTAATCAATTCAGGTCCCCATTGAATATAAAAACAATGGATACTCACCTCCCGCAGCAGCCACATTCCAGCAATGTCAGCACTGCTATTCCCATTGGGCTAAGTGACATTATTGTGTCATGTGACCCGTACACCAAATCAGGCACTACTGACTGGCGACACTGGTCACATGACACAACAATAGCAGCGCTAACAACACTGGAACAAAACTGCTGAGGGAGGCGAGTGTACATGCTTTATATTTTCTTTGTGGCCCTGAAAATTGATTAAACAGGTATTCTCTAATAGTGGAAAACCCCTTGAATATGGAATAGGGTCAACTCTATGTATTCATACAGATTGTAGAGCAGTCAGTGGGAGCTGTATAGGTATGTGCTGTGTACATCAGCTTCTACTAGCCGCAGCTCTTATGACAGAACCTTGGCATGAAGAGAAAGCATGTTACTGCCACCGCTGGACACCCTGGCATTGTGGTTCCTATACGGATGATATCCTTTCACTTTCAATGTTCACATGTTAAAGGGGTTGTCTAAAACTCCTAAAAGGGAATATATCACCAGGCTTTTGCCACATAATCTGAGAGCAGCATAACGTAGGGATCCTGATTCCAGCAATGTGTCACTTACTAGGCTGCTTAGTGTAGTTTTGATAAAATTAGAGTTTAATCAGCAGTAGATTATCATTACAGGACTACTTAGTGTGCTGCAGGTAGTCCAGCAAATTCATGAGCTCTGTATAACTGCTAGATCTGCAGCAGAGAAAACAGTAATTTTATTAAAATGACAGCAAACAGCCCAGTAAGCGATTTCTGGAATCAGGGTCTCTGTCTCTATATTATGCTGCTCTCAGATGGGGTGATGTGGCCGCTGATTGGCTGCAGGAATCGCAGGGTAAGTATAAGTTTTAACCTAACCCTTTCAGGAATGGGCAATTTTCCGTTTTTGCGCTCATGTTTTTTCCTCCTCCAAAGGCTATATAGTTATAACTTTTTATCCCACTGGCATAGCAATATGAAGGCCTTTTTTTTGTGGGGCAGATTATATTTTTGAATAACACCATTCATTTTACTGTATCATGTACTGAAGAAAAAAAAACAAGGGCCGGCACATCTGCTACTATATAAGTCATATATGCAGGTTCCAATGTACACTATGGCCATTAACAAAAAAACCTAGAATACAAACATATGCACAAGCACTCTGCAGCAAGGGAACAAAGAGCAGCACATGTGTAAAACTCAGGGTACTTGGTTAACATTTTTGTGATCAAAAAAGCATAAGGCTATATGCTACCCAGGACAACGTACCCGCGGACTTTGCCGCAGTTTTATCCACAGGTTTCATGCAGCTGCTGGCCGGAATCCGCAGCTATCCATTTTGTTGCGTTAAACCTGCGGGACAAGTTCCCAAAATATCTGCGGACGTCCCGCTCTCTATCTCCATAGTAGGAAGGCGGGACATCAGCAGATATTTCCGCATGAATAATTGACATGCAGTTATGTGCGGCTGTGGGATATACGCAGCATTTTCCGCAGCTGCACGTACCGCAGCATTGATACAGCATTCCCCAAATCCCATAGGATAACAAGGGGAGTGTCTGTACTTGCGTTAACCTGCAGATTTATCTGGAAAATCTGCAGCAAAGTCCGCGGGTATATTGTCCCGTGGGCACATAGCCTAAAAGCGATTGCATTGTGACAAGGTGTACCAAATCAGGATTGTCTCAGACTCCAATGACTTACCTCGCTATGTGCCAACCAGGCCTCAAGATAGAGGCAGGCATAAGAGTACCAGTGCCTGAGTGTATTGGGACCTGCCTGTGGAAAGCTAAATAGATAAGGTGCACAGTCCAGGGAGGAGGTACGGGCACGACCTGAGTACAAAAAAATAAAAACAAAACAAGGGGCAGCACACCTGTCACTATAAGTGTAATGTGCAGGTGTACATGGGCTGGGAATCATATATTCAGCTTTCAGAACCCAGTACAGTCAGGCCCAGGTCCTATTCTGCCCCGCCTATCTTGAGGCCTGCTAGCACATAGGAAGGTAAGTCACTAGAGTCAGGGAACATCCAGACAGGCGTTTTTATTGATACCATTTTGGGGACTATACACTTATATGCATATATCTTTTGATTACTTTTTATTGTAGTATATTTTTTTAGGGAGGTGTGGCGATCGAAAAAAAAAATTGCAATTGTGGCATTATTCTTCTTTTATCATTACAGTGTGTACCAATCAGGTAATTGCTTTTATTTTGGACACTTACGAATATGGAAATACCCGATATGTAATTTTTGTACACTTCCGAATATGTCAATACCGGTTATTTCTTTATTTTTCATAGGAGAAAAGGGGAGTTCATTTTTTTTAATAGTTTGTCATAATGTAACATGGCTTCATCATAATTTGGACATGAACCAAGAGTTTGCAATCTAACACTACATCTTACCCCTGTCCAGCGTTCATTGAAATAGAACCCCATGGTGTGGACAGGTAATTGAACTGGTATATCTGCTATAAAGCAGACAAAAAAGCCTGTGCTTTGTATATACAGAGATTGAGAAGCGATCCTTCTGTCACCTCTGGAGTTGGCTGAATTTCAAAAGACTTAAGACCCTGTCACACACAGAGATAAATAAATCTGTGGCAGATCTGTGGTTGCAGTGAAATTGTGGACAATCAGGTTTGTGGCTGTGTACAAATGGAACAATATGTCCATGATTTCACTGCAACCACAGATCTGCCAAAGATTTATCTCTGTGTATGACGGGGCCTTAACAGTAGCCGGATTGCAGCCAGGGCCAAATTGTGAATATTTAGGGTTTTGTGGTAAGCGTAGATCCTACAGTTATGGGAGACACATTTTCTGCATCGTGAGTCCAAGGAGAATAACTTGCATGTTATTACTTAACTATGCCGCCTGTGCATCAGGCCCAAATTCATATTGATCAAATGGATTATACTATCCATGCCAAGTTTCATCTCTATAGAAAGGTAAAATCGTGATAGGAACCATCACCATGATATCTTTTGTCTGAGACCTCCAGGGGCAAAGCTATACTGAAAGCTGGGTATCTCATAATTTTCTACAGACAGGAGCCACATCCCATGGACAGCCCCGGTCATTAAGGGGAGGCATGTGAGCATAAGCTTGATCTAATAAAAATCAGATTTTAGTTTTCTGTCAGTTTTACTATGCTGTTGTTCCATATTTTTTTAGTAGGAGAGCTTCCCTTCAAAAAAGAGAATTGTGTCACCCCTGCAAACACAGGTCAAGTACTTTTCTTTTGTTAATACCTTTTATTTTATGTAACTGTATACACTGTATTGTTTTGTCCCCTTTGTAACATTTTTGTGTATTTTTTATAAAGACTGCCTACTTTTCAGATTAAGAAAAGGAGAAATTCCAGCAACTCCAGGAGAAAGTAGAATTTTCTTTAAAAACAGATTCTTTATTGATAATAAAAATATTCCATCTAAGCAAGACAAAAATAGAGAGGCAAGACAGAGGAGCTGTTTCCTACGCGTTTCAACCTGAATAGGTCTTAATCATGGAATGCGCAGAGAAAATCTCTAAGACAGTATTTAAAGTCTGTGCACAACAAGAACAGGTTGAATTGATTGGATGTGTTACCACCCAGCTCATTTAATGCTGAGAGCACAGAGAGAAAAACAAAGGGAAGAATAGAAACTGAGACACTGCACCGAAATTTCAGCACAACAAATAATAAATAAAAAGAAAAAACACCAATATATATACATAAACTGATTAAAAATAGAAATAACCAGAGAGATCAAATGATAAGAAATATATATATGCCCGGTATAATTTATAGAGAAGGGGGCTCTTTTAAAGACAAGAAAGATTTTTTCTGACAGGGACAAAAAAAGGGAAAAAAGGAAAAAAATCGTTACTGCCCATATTGCTATATAGTGAAAATTTAAATTCAAATGTTAAAGGAATAACCTTGAACCATCAAATATTTGATAATCACTAGAGTATGATATAATATAATTATTAGTACTGAGAAAGGTATGTCCTATAAAGAACAAATAATATAGGGATTTCAAGTATACTGCATAACAAGATCTCTCCTCATATTCAGACCATGCGGCATTCTCGTGCCCAATTTAAAAATCCAGAAAGATTCTCTGTTGAGAATCTTTCTTTTAAGATCCCCCCCTCTCTTAGGTCTGGAAACTTTTTCAATGCCTGTGAAAACAAGATTATCAAGACATCTGTTGTGAACAGAGGCAAAGTGTCTAGAAACAGCAGACACATTTACCGCAGATGTATTTAATGTGTCTACGTATTCTTTGTTTAAGGGGACAACTGGTGCAGCCAACATATTGAACGTGGCAGGAAATACACTCAATCAAATAAACCACATTTGGGGTATTGCAGTTTATAAAGCGGTTAATGTTATAGGAAAGTCCTGTATAATTAGATGTAAATGATTTGCATTTTTTTGCATGTTTGCACGAGATGCAAAAGTTGTGCCCACAGCCAAAAAAACCTGTGCAGGATAACCAATTCTTAGAGATGGCATTGTCCTTTTTACTTACAACCAAACTAGGGGATAAAATATTGGCAAGATTAGGGGCTCTTCTGGCCACAAAATTGATTTTATTTTTAGTGAAAATCCGATTTAATAAATCATCGCTAAGTAAAATAGGCAGATGTTTTTGTACTATTTTAACTATATCATGGAATTGAGGAGAAAAATTCGTTATAAACGTCACACCATTATTCCTACTATACTTGTTCTTATTTTTATTATTATCTCTAAATAAATCCGATCTATCTATTTCATTAACTATAATTTTTGCCCGATCTAGACACCATTTCGGGTAGCCCCTGTGTTTTAGCTTGGTAAGAGCACAGTCCATTTTCACTTGTAGAACCTCTGGACAAGAACAATTGCGCTTTAACCTGATAAGTTCACCAAGCGGAATATTTTTGATGACATGCGGAGAATGACATGAACTAGCCATTAGAATGGAGTTGGAGTCCGTGTCCTTATGGTAAGGAAGGATCTCCACTACACTACCCTTCCCCATCAAAGTGACATCTAGATAATTAATGCTAGTGGAATTTGTTTGAAATGTGAATTTGAGATTAAAAGAATTTTGGTTGAGATGGTTAATGAAAGAATGTGCAGTGACCACATCCCCCTTCCATATAATTAATACATCGTCTATGTAACGTGTGTAAAAAATTATATGATCTGAAAATTCATTATCATCATTGAATATGTAAAATTCCTCAAAAATGGCTACAACAATATTAGCAAGGGAGGGAGAGAATTTCCCTCCCATGCTAACGCCACATTTCTGCAGAAAAAACTTTTCATCAAAGGAAAAATAATTGTGCGTTAATAAAAAGTTAATTGCAGTGATGATAAAATTTTGTTTGTGAATGGGATATGAACTGTGTTTTCTAAGAAACAACAGCAAACAATCAATAGCTACATGATGTGGAATAGAAGGATAAAGGCTGACAATATCACACGTCAGCCACATGTAGTTGCCCTGCCAGGATATAAAGTTCAAATTATTGATAAGGGATTTAGTGTCTCTGAGAAAACCTGGCAATTCTCTAACTAAAGGCTGCAAAAAATGATCCAACCAAGCACCAAGTTTTTCACCAAGGGAACCAATGCCGGATATAATGGGCCTAAATGGAGGGGGAAAAACACCTTTATGTAGTTTGGGGAGGGCATGGTACACAGGAATCACAGGATGATCCACTTTAAGATAGTCATACATTTTTTGTGTAAAAATGCCCCCCTCCAAACCAGCCTGAAGCATTTTATCCATCTTTACCTTAAAGAAATTGGTTGGGTCCCCTTGTAAATGTAAATAGAATGATCATCAGACAAAATGGCATGGTTCATTTTAAAATACAAAAGTGCATCCAAAACAACAACCCCACCCCCCTTGTCGGCTTCCCTGATAATTAAACCGGTGTTAGATTGTAAATCTTGTAAAGCCAAAACCTCTTGGGGGTTGAGATTGTTGTTTCTGACACCTGTGATCCTATCAAGAGCAACCAAATCCTCCTCAATGTGTTCTTGAAAAATATCTAATACAGATGGTCTGGACTGAACAGGATAAAAAGAAGAATTACTTGTGATAAACCTGTCAGGAAGAAAATCATAATTTCTGGATTCTGATTCAAGTTGCCTCAAATCAGAAAGTTTTTTCAACTCACAAAACCTAGGAATCACATTAGAATCAGACATATCAGAACCCAGAGTAAGACTGGAATCATCCTGTGAATCTTCATTATCGGTGAAGTGGCACTTCAAAGTCAGATTTCTGGCCAATTTGTTAATGTCCAGCAGCGTATTGAAGAGATTGAATTTATTCGTGGGACAAAAACTAAGTCCTTTAGATAATACTGATAAGTGGGGCTGTGAAAGAATCTGGGCTGAGAGGTTCCAAACTGGACAGGTTAATATCTCCGTTTCCTGCGGTCCGGATATCTGGTATTTCCGATGTTTGCGACCTCCTCTCCTGATGCGTTTTTTGAAGTATGGTTTTTCTTGTTTTTAAACCTTTTATCAAGTGGAGCGGGTGTCATAACTCCCTCCGAAGAAGAATCAGAAGAAATATCCACTGAATAATTCGTAGTAGCTGAGGAAATACTGGTATCGCCGAAACTGACTTTCCTGTTGTAGTTTTTTTGAAAAAACCTCTTATTTTTATATTGCGATCTTAAAATGGAACTTTGGTGCTGTTGATTCCTCCAAGTATAAATCTTGTCAGTCTGGTAGTCCATGGTGTCTCTGTCAAATTTACGTTTTTTCCTTTCTGCGATTTTATCATCCAAAATATTCAGATGTTTGTCCAAGTTGTCATTAAGTGTGGTAAAATCAGAAATGTCCTTAAATTTGTCCAACAAAGTCTCTGTTTCCAAAATAGATTTTTTAACCGCTTCTAATTCCTGTTCCTCATGCTTAATAATAAGCTCCATTAACTGGATGGAACATTTAGAAAGAATAGTATTCCAATCTGATAGGAAATTTTCAGAGAATGTAGCAAACGTCGGAGACTTAATAATCCTCAGACCACGAGGTATCATATTCTTGTCTACATATGAGCGTAATGATGTGGAATCCCACCATAACCTGGCTTCTCTGGATTTGTGTTTTTCCAACAATCTGTGTAGCTGAAGTAGCTCCTCATTATCTTTAACAGTAGCCTCTATAGAAGTAGTGCCATTGCGAGGGTTAAAAATGGAATTAAATTTAGTTCTCCTGTGCAGAGGTAGATCCATAAGGAGTGGAAAATAAGCAGGTTAAATAATCTTAAAAGAAAGATTCTCAACAGAGAATCTTTCTGGATTTTTAAATTGGGCACGAGAATGCCGCATGGTCTGAATATGAGGAGAGATCTTGTTATGCAGTATACTTGAAATCCCTATATTATTTGTTCTTTATAGGACATACCTTTCTCAGTACTAATAATTATATTATATCATACTCTAGTGATTATCAAATATTTGATGGTTCAAGGTTATTCCTTTAACATTTGAATTTAAATTTTCACTATATAGCAATATGGGCAGTAACGATTTTTTTCCTTTTTTCCCTTTTTTTGTCCCTGTCAGAAAAAATCTTTCTTGTCTTTAAAAGAGCCCCTTCTCTATAAATTATACCGGGCATATATATATTTCTTATCATGTGATCTCTCTGGTTATTTCTATTTTTAATCAGTTTATGTATATATATTGGTGTTTTTTCTTTTTATTTATTATTTGTTGTGCTGAAATTTCGGTGCAGTGTCTCAGTTTCTATTCTTCCCTTTTTTTTCTCTCTGTGCTCTCCGCATTAAATGAGCTAGGTGGTAACACATCCAATCAATTCAACCTGTTCTTGTTGTGCACAGACTTTAAATACTGTCTTAGAGATTTTCTCTGCACATTCCATGATTAAGACCTATTCAGGTTGAAACGCGTAGGAAACAGCTCCTCTGTCTTGCCTCTCTATTTTTGTCTTGCTTGGATGGAATATTTTTATTATCAATAAAGAATCTGTTTTTAAAGCAAATTCTACTTTCTCCTGGAGTTGCTGGAATTTCTCCTTTTCTTCATATGTTCTCACCCAGGTCAGGGTGTTTCCGTGCACCGGAGGTAAGATTTGGGAGTGAAGAGGGGAGAGCTGAAGTTTCTTCGTTTTTGACATTACTTTTCAGATTAGGTATATAAAATTGAATAGCTTTGTTCCTCTTGCTCTAAAATCTGCATCCCTGAACCCATACGTTACCTGTAACTTGTGTCCAATCAACCTGTGCATGAGCATCCCACAATCACATAATGGGAGGCTGATGGATGCTCGCATCGGTTGTAATGTCATTTAAATGCCAGTTGTTAGAGACTGAAAGTCTCGTTTCAATGGTTATTAGCCTTGGCTGTTAGAGACATATGCCAGCTATTTAATATAGCCAGCATCAGCCACTTGTGGAGCGAGCGAAGCTCCCCATGCAATCACCCTGATATGAATGTACAGTTACACACATATACACACAGGGATTTTGAAAACTATGAAACTTAGATTGACTTTCTTACTGTTTTGTAGTTCCTTGTTCTCGATTTCCAGATCTTGGTTTCGAGCAGAAAGTTGAACGGCATCCTGGATAGTTTCTTCTAGAAGTTTTCTGTAGCGATGTTCCTGAGTGTCCATTTGTTCCTCCAGCAACCCCCGATAAGCATGGAATATCTGACCACATCAGAGATAAGGCTATATTAGAAGTGGATATATAGAGAGAATATTTTATGCATCCAAACCTTTGAGCCATAATCTAATATTCTGTAAGTTTCCTTTGAGCTACTTGAGTCATTTATGCTGCAAGTCAACTGAAGGTGTCTGAAGACTTGAGCAGCAGATCCCTCTCGAAGTGGGTCACTTCGTGGGTTGGATGTGTTTCAATGCCTTAATTTTGAGCCTTCAGCTGTTGGTAAGTATAGGTATGTGTGAACGTAGCATCCACATGACCCAATGTATCCCAGGAGAACATTCCCCTGGGCATCACATTGTGTTCTTCCCTTAAAGGGAACTTGTCATCAGTTTTGGGGCCTATAAGCTGCGGCCACCACCAGTGGGCTCTTATAAACAGAATTCTAACATACTGTATATAAGAGCCCAGGCTGCTGTGTAGAACGTAAAAATCACGTTATAATACTTACCTAAACAGTCGCTGCGGTAGAGTTGGGTCATATGGGCGTCTTCGTTCTCCTGTACCGGGGCCTCCTCTTTCGGCCATCTTTGTTGTCCTTCTTCTGAAGCCGGA
Organism: Anomaloglossus baeobatrachus; assembly: GCF_048569485.1. Taxonomy (NCBI): domain Eukaryota; kingdom Metazoa; phylum Chordata; class Amphibia; order Anura; family Aromobatidae; genus Anomaloglossus; species Anomaloglossus baeobatrachus. The sequence goes on from NC_134356.1 coordinate 78,758,141, forward strand.
GTGCAGGACGAGTCCTACGTCATCCACACTCGCCGGCTTTGAGGTCCTGCACAGGCGTACTTTGATCTGCCCTGATTAGCCTACTGATGGTGGCTGCAATTTATAGGCCCCAAAACTGCTGACAGGTTCCCTTTAATGCATTGTGGGGCAAAATCTTTTACACGTCAGCTTTACACATATCAAGCATCCTCATGAGAGAAGTGAAAATATAAAACGTCACCCCTTAACCATTACGGTACTCCACGGTCTAGTTCTGATACTTATCTGCCCATTGTAGTTCGTGGATATTGCGACTTTGACCTGATCTCTAGTTCAGCAGATCTTTTTCTCTGGACTAGTTTTGGATGGCACTGACCACTGGATATTGTGAACCCATCACAAGACCTGGAAATGCTCTGACCCAGTTATTTAATTTTTATAATTTCACCCTGTTCAAAGTTACTCAGTTCCTTAAAGGGAAAATCCAAAATTAGAAAATCATGTTCGCTTTCTTCCAAAAATAGCACCCCTCCTGTCTACAGGTTGCTTGTGGTACTGCAAATCCGTTTAATTAAAGTTAATTGACCTGAATAGGGATGAGCTATATTATACACTATCTGTATGCATGAATGGTACTGTTTTTGAAAGAAAGCAGTAATGTGATTATTATTTTGGATAACCCCTTTAAGCTTGCTCATTTTTCTTGTTTCTTGCATATAAACCACAAGTACCATTGTTCTCTTGCCGCCTATTACATTCCACCCCTTGACAGGTGCCATTGTCACAAGATAATCGATGGTATTTGCTTTATGCATTAGTTGTATTGAAGGGAACCTGACAGCTGATACGTGCTGCCTACGGTTTGGGCATCATTTATCAGCTATCAGGTACCATTTAAAGTATACCTCTGATTATAAAACTACTTTCCATAAATCAGTAGTGCACTTGAAGATAAGAAACTTTATACTGTATTGTGAATTAGAAAATAAAATGTTTCTTTCTTCCCACTTCATGTTACTTTCTTTTCAACCTTCCCAATCTACCTTGCTAAATAATTCATACACCGAACAAAATGGATATGGCTTTTTAGCTTCACTGGTGAATCAGGTCACTTACTGCTACAAAGATTTCTAGGGAGGAGAGTAACTGCTTTGATGTGTCCTAAAGAAGAAAGACAATGCTTCCCATCTCTCACACACATAAGTAGCAGCAGCAGCAGCATGGAGGACATGATACAGCAATACTGAGCAGTGTAGCTGTTAATCCTAGTATATTGCTTTTTATGCCGTTCCCTATGAGATACGTTGAGTATGGCATGTTATCTGTAAAATATGTTAGAAGAGCTTGTACCTGCAAGATATACAGTTTATTGACCTTTCAGATATGTCGATAATGGACTAAAGGCCACTTTACATGCTACGATATCGCAAGCGAGCGTACCTGCCCCTTCGTTTGTGCGTCACGGGCAAATTGCTACCTGTGGCGCACAATATCGCTAACATCTGTCTCACACACACCTTTCTAGCGACGTTGCTGTGGGCAGCGAACAACGTCTTTGTTAAGGGGGAGGTTCATGCGCCATCACAGTGACGTCACACAGGGACCGACCAATAGAAGCGGAGGGTCGGAGAGCAGCTGCATTAACGACACGCCCACCTCGTTGCCGGAGGACGCAGGTAAGCTGCTGTTCGTCGTTCCCGGGGTGTCACACGTAGCGATGTGTGCTGCCTCAGGAATGACAAACAACCTACGTCGACAACGACCAACGAGATTTTGAAAATGAACGATGTGTCAACAATCAACGATTAGGTGAGTATTTTTGATCGTTAACACTCGCTCGGAGCTGTTACACGCAACGACGTCCCTAACGACGCTGGATGTGCGTCATGAATTCCGTGAGCCCGACGACATATCGTTAGCCCCCTTAACTTGTATCTACAGTTGAAACCAGAAGTTTACATACACTCTCTAAAAAGGCACATATATACATATTTTTCTGACTATCTGACATGAAATCATAATAAACCTTTCCCATTTTAGGTCAATTAGGAACTAAAATTATTTATATTTGCCAAATGCCAGAATTCTGAGAGAGAGAGAATTTTTAAGGCCTTTTATTACTTTCTGCAAAGTCAAAAGTTTACATGCATTTCATTAGTATTTGATACCATTGTCCTTAAACTTTATGACTTGGGTCAAATGTTTTGGATCTCCTTCCTCAAACGTCTCACAATAGTTGGTAGGAATTCGGTCCCATTGCTCCTGACAGACCTGGTGTAACTGAGCCATATTTGTAGGTTGCCTTGCTCGCACCGGCCTTTTTAGATTTGCCCATAAATTTTCAATAAGATTGAGATCAGGGTTTTGTGATGGCCACTCCAAAACATTGACTTTGTTATCCTTAAGCCACATTGTAACCAGTTTGGCAGTATGCTTCGGGTCATTGTCCATTTAGAAGACCAATTTCCACCCAAGCTTTAACTTCCTGGTTGATATTTAGAGATGTTGCTTCAGTGCTTCAGCACATAATCTTCTTTCCTCATGATGACATCTATTTTGGGAAGTGCATCAGTCCCTCCTGCAGCAAAACAACCCCACAACATCATGCTGCCACCCACATGTTTCACAGTTGGGATGGTGTTATTAAGCTTCAAAGCTTCTCCCTTTTTCCTCCAAACGTAACAATGGTCATTATGGCCAAATAGTCCAATTTTAGTTTCATCAGACCACGGGACATATCTCCAAAAATTTACCCCCTTCAGCCTGGGGTGATTTTCTGGTTCTCGTTTTTCTTTTTTGCTCCCCTTCTTCCGAGAGCCGTGACTTTTTTATTTTTCAGTCAGTCTTGCCATATGAGGGCTTGTTTTTTGTGGGACGAGTTGCACTTCTAAATTAAAGCATGAGTTTTACTATATAGTGGACTGGAAAACAGCAAAAAAAAATCCGAGTGGGGAAAAATTGCAAAAACAATTGCAATTGCATGATAGTTTTTGGGATATTTTATTCACCGTGTTCACTACATGATAAAACTGATGTGTCGGTGTGAGGCCTTAAGTTGATACGAGTTCGTAGATACCAAACATGTATAAGTTTACTTTTATCTAAGGGGTTAAAAACAAAAATCAGAATTTTTTCCCAAAAAAGTGGCACACTTTTTGTGTCATTTTCCGCGACCCGTAGCGTTCTCATTTTTTGGGAAATCAGGCTCCTTGATTGCTTAGGTTTTGCATTGTGAGCTGACATTTTTAATGATACCTTTTTTTTAGCAGGTGCAATGATTTTTGATCGCCTGTTATTGCATTTTGCGCAAAATTTGCAACGACCAAAAAAAATTAATTTTGGCGTTTGGATTTTTTTTTTGCCGCTACGCAGTTTACCGATCAGATTAATTGATTTTATATTTTGATAGATTGGGCATTTCTGAACGCGGCAATTCCAAATAGGTGTGCATTTTTTTAACTGTTTAATTTTCAATGGGGCGAATGTGGGGTGATTTGAACTTTTAGATTTCTTTATTCATGGTGGGTTTAATTCATATCTATTATCTATAAGGATTAATTTACCGTATTTTTCGGACTATAAGACGCACCGGACCATAAGACGCACCCTGGTTTTAGAGGAGGAAAATAGGAAAATAAAATTTTAAGCAAAAAATGTGGTCATGACACACTTATGGGGCGAGGATCTGCTGCTGACACTGTTATGGGGTAATGTCCTGCTCATATACTCCCCAGCCTGCTATATACCCTCATCCTGCTCATATACTCCCCATCCTGCTCATATACTCCCCAGCCTGCTCATATACTCCCCAGCCTGCTCATATACCCTCATCCTGCTCATATACTCCCCATCCTGCTCATATACTCCCCATCCTGCTCATATACTCCCCAGCCTGCTCATATACTCCCCAGCCTGCTCATATACCCTCATCCTGCTCATATACTCCCCATCCTGCTCATATACTCCCCATCCTGCTCATATACTCCCCATCCTGCTCATATACTCCCCAGCCTGCTCATATACTCCCCAGCCTGCTCATATACTCCCCATCCTGCTCATATACTCCCCAGCCTGCTCATATACTCCCCAGCCTGCTATATACCCTCATCCTGCTCATATACTCCCCATCCTGCTCATATACTCCCCAGTCTGCTCATATACTCCCCTGCCTGCTATATACCCTCATCCTGCTCATATACTCCCCATCCTGCTCATATACTCCCCAGCCTGCTCATATACTCCCCAGCCTGCTCATATACCCTCATCCTGCTCATATACTCCCCATCCTGCTCATATACTCCCCATCCTGCTCATATACTCCCCAGCCTGCTCATATACTCCCCAGCCTGCTATATACCCTCATCCTGCTCATATACTCCCCATCCTGCTCATATACTCCCCAGCCTGCTCATATACTCCCCAGCCTGCTCATATACCCTCATCCTGCTCATATACTCCCCATCCTGCTCATATACTCCCCATCCTGCTCATATACTACCAAAGCCTGCTCATATACTCCCCATCCTGCTCATATACTCCCCAGCCTGCTCATATACTTCCCAGCCTGCTATATACCCTCATCCTGCTCATATACTCCCCATCCTGCTCATATACTCCCCAGCCTGCTATTTGCGCTCATCCTGCTCATATACTCTCCATGCTGCTCATATACTCCCCAGCCTGCTATATACCCTCATCCTGCTCGTATACTCCCCATGCTGCTCATATACTCCCCATGTTGCTCATAAACTCCCAATGTTGCTCATAATATACCCCTATCCTGCTATATGCCCTCATCCTGGTGTATGGCCGCATCCTGTGGCACATAAAGAAAATAAATGTTCATACTCACCTTTCCTCACTCCCTGCACTTACCGTCTATGTCAGCGGCAACGCCGCTGAATGCAGCCGTCCCCCTGCAGCATTGCGATGTCCCCCGGTGGTATGTGCCGGCGGCTGCGTGTGGACACGTGCGCACAGCGATGACGTCATCGCTGTGCGCGCCGCTAGTTACGCAAGTCAGCTGACCGGACAGACGGGAGGAGGAGCGATGCTGCAGGGAAACGGTGAGTAATGTGTACTGATTCACTGCCCCCCGCACTGATGATGATGCGCTGGGGGCAGTGAATACAGCCGCACATGATCACTCCAGGCTGCAGTTGCCAGGGGTGATCATGCGGGCCGGCTGTTTATCCCTCGCCCATCCTCCCGCCTACCTGTCAGTGCCGGCTTCACCGCTGAGAGATGGGCGGGAGCATGGGGGTGCATATTAAATGAGCGGGTCCACGTGGTCACGGCAGGCTGCTACAGCCTGCTCGTGCCTCCGATGACCCGCTCCACTGCAGCACCCTCATTCCCCGCAGCCACAGTCAGACCATAAGACGCACCCCCCACTTTCCCCCAACATTTGGGGGAAAAAAAGTGCGTCTTATGGTCCGAAAAATACGGTATTTGCCCTATGCACTTTATATAATCTGACATTTACAGAATTTATTATCTTTTGATAGTGATATATATAAGATTTGTTTATATAACTTACACTGTGTGCAGAATTATTAGGCAAATGGGTATTTTCATCACATGATAATTTTTATACATGTTGTCCTACTGCAAGCTGTATAGGCTTGAGAGCCAACTACCAATTAAGTAAATCAGGTGATGTGCATCTCTGTAATGAGGAGGGGTGTGGTGTAATGAGATCAACACCCTATATAAGGTGTGCTTAATTATTAGGCAACTTCCTTTCCTTTGGCAAAATGGGTCAGAAGAGAGATTTGATGGGCTCTGAAAAGTCCAAAATTGTGAGATGTCTTGCAGAGGGATGCAGCAGTCTTGAAATTGCCAAACTTTTAAAGCGTGATCACCGAACAATCAAGCGCTTCATGGTAAATAGCCAACAGGGTCGCAAGAAGTGTGTTGGGCAAAAAAAGCGCAAAATAACTGCCCATGAATTAAGGAAAATCAAGCGTGAAGCTGCCAAGATGCCATTTTCCACCAGTTTGGCCATATTTCAGAGCTGCAACGTTACTGGAGTATCAAAAAGCACAAGGTGTGCCATACTCAGGTACATGGCCAAGGTAAGGAAGGCTGAGAAACGACCACCTTTGAACAAGAAACATAAGATAAAATGTCAAGACTGGGCCAAGAAATATCTTAAGACTGATTTTTCAAAGATTTTATGGACTGATGAAATGAGAGTGACTCTTGATGGGCCAGATGGATGGGCCAGAGGCTGGATCAGTAAAGGGCATAGAGCTCCACTCCGACTCAGACGGAGGTGGGGTACTAGTATGGGCTGGTATCATCAAAGATGAACTTGTGGGACCTTTTCGGGTTGAGGATGGAGTGAAGCTCAACTCCCAGACCTACTGCCAGTTTCTGGAAGACAACTTCTTCAAGCAGTGGTACAGGAAGAAGTCGGTATCGTTATACATGATTTTCATGCAGGATAATGCTCCATCGCATGCATCCAACTACACCACAGCGTGGCTGGCCAGTAAGGGTCTAAAAGATGAAAAAATAATGACATGGCCCCCTTGTTCACCTGATCTGAACCCCATAGAGAAACTGTGGTCCCTCACAAAATCTAATATTTACAGGGAGGAATAACAGTACACCTCTCGGAACAGTGTCTGGGAGGCTGTGGTGGCTGCTGCACGCAATGTTGATCGTAAACAGGTCAAGAAACTGACAGAATCTATGGATGGTAGGCTGTTGAGTGTCATCATAAAGAAAGGTGGTTATATTGATCACTATTTTTTGGGGGTTTTGTTTTAGCATGTCAGAAATGTTTATTTCTAAATTTTGTGCAGTTATATCGGTTTACCTGGTGAAAATAAACAAGTGAGATGGGAATATATTTGGTTTTTATGAAGTTGCCTAATAATTCTGCACAGTAATAGTTACCTGCACAAATAGATATCCTCCTAAGATAACCAAATCTAAAAAAAAAAACACTCCAACTTCAAAAAATATTAAGCTTTGATATTTAGTCTTTTGGGTTGATTGAGAACATAGTTGATGATCAATAATAAAAAAAATCCTCTAAAATACAATTTGCCTAATAATTCTGCAGACAGTGTATAACATCCACTTAATCCTTATTTTTATACCCTTTGGCACTATTTTTTTTCATGTGTGTTGACGCCCTGTTTTTGTAACCATTTTTGTCACATATTTTAAATTCATAAAGATGTTATATTTATGACTTTTTTGCGGCTTTTTGTCTACTGGTCCTCATTAATTATTCCGTTTGGTCAATTCCAGTCCCAAACTCATGCACTCAGTATATTTTATACTTACCTATTATATACTTTTATTATCATTGTGTGCATGCATGGGTTCTTCTTCTTGATTTAATGGGTTACATTTCTGACTTTGCAGAAAGTAATAAAAATGCCTTAAAACATTTTCTCTCTCATTATTCTGGCATTTGACAAATATAAATAATTTGGGTTCCTAATCCACCTAAAATGGGAAAGGTTTATTCTGATTTCATGTCAGATAGTGAGAAAAGCATGCATATGTGTCTTTGTAGATAGTGTATGTAAACTTCTTGTTTCCACTGTATGTTGTTTGTTGGCTGGTACCTGTAAGATATGTTATGTAAGGATTTCTAATTGTAAGATATGTAGTTTATGGGCTTGACCTGTAAGATATGTTGTGTATGGGCTTGTACGAGTAAGGTATGTGGTATATATATGGATTTGTACCTTTAAGATATGTTGTGTATGGATTTGTATCTGTAATGTATATACTGTAGTTTATGGGCTTGTAACTGTAAGATATGTTGATTATGGGCTTTACCTGTAAGATATGTTGTTTATGGGCTTGTAACTGTAAGATATGTTGATTATGGGCTTTACCTGTAAGATATGTTGTTTATGGGCTTGTAACTGTAAGATATGTTGATTATGGGCTTTACCTGTAAGATATGTTGTTTATGGGCTTGTACCTGTAAGATATGTTGATTATGGACTTGTACCTGTAAGATATGTTGATTATGGGCTTGCACCTGTAAGATATGTTATTTATGGGCTTGTACCTGTAAGATATGTTGATTATGGGCTTGCACTTGTAAGATATGTTGTTTATGGGCTTTACCTGTAAGATATGTTGTTTATGGGCTTGTACCTGTAAGATATGTTGTTTATGGGCTTTACCTGTAAAGGCCCCGTCACACTAAGCAACATCGCTAGCAACATCGCTGGTAACGAACAACTTTTGTGACGTTGCTAGCGATGTTGCTGTGTGTGACATCCAGCAACAACCTGGCCCCTGCTGTGAGGTCGTTGGTTGTTGCTGAATGTCCTGGGCCATTTTTTAGTTGTTGCTGTCCTGCTGTGAAGCACAGATCGCTGTGTGTGACAGCGAGACAGCAACAACTAATGTGCAGTGAGCAGGGAGCCAGCTTCTGCGGAGGCTGGTAACCAATGTAAACATCGGGTAACCAAGAAGCCCTGTCCTTGGTTACCCGATATTTACCTTTGATACCAGCCTCCTCCGCTCTCACTGTCAGTGCCGGATCCTGCTCTGTGCACATGTAGCTGCAGCACACATCAGGCAATTAACCTGATGTGTGCTGTAACTAGGAGAGCAAGGAGCCAGCGCTCAGTGTGCGCTGCTCCCTGCTCTGTGCACATTTAGCTGCAGCACACATCGGGTTAATTAACCTGATGTGTGCTGTAACTAGGAGACTGGGGGCTGGTCACTGGTTGCTGGTGAGCTCACCAGCAACTCGTGTAGCCACGCTCCAGCGATCCCTGCCAGGTCAGGTTGCTGGTGGGATCGCTGGAGCGTCGCAGTGTGACAGCTCACCAGCAACCTCCTAGCAACTTACCAGCGATCCCTATCGTTGTTGGGATCGCTGGTAAGTTGCTTAGTGTGACTGGACCTTAAGATATGTTGTTTATGGGCTTGTACCTGTAAGATATGTTGTTTATGGGCTTGTACCTCTAAGATATGTTGTTTATGGGCTTGTACCTCTAAGATATGTTGTTTATGGGCTTGTACCTGTAAGATATGTTGTTTATGGGCTTTACCTGTAAGAGATGTTGTTTATGGGCTTTACCTGTAAGATATGTTGTTTATGGGCTTGTACCTGTAAGATATGTTGTTTATGGGCTTTACCTGTAAGATATGTTGTTTATGGGCTTTACCTGTAAGATATGTTGTTTATGGGCTTGTACCTGTAAGATATGTTGTTTATGGGCTTTACCTGTAAGATATGTTGTTTATGGGCTTGTACCTGTAAGATATGTTGTTTATGGGCTTGTACCTGTAAGATATGTTGTTTATGGGCTTGTACCTGTAAGATATGTTGTTTATGGGCTTGTACCTGTAAGATATGTTGTTTATGGGCTTTACCTGTAAGAGATGTTGTTTATGGGCTTGTACCTGTAAGATATGTTGTTTATGGGTTTTACCTGTAAGATATGTTGTTTATGGGCTTTACCTGTAAGATATGTTGTTTATGGGCTTTACCTGTAAGATATGTTGTTTATGGGCTTGTACCTGTAAGATATGTTGTTTATGGGTTTTACCTGTAAGATATGTTGCTTATGGGATTTACCTGTAAGATATGTTGTTTATGGGTTTTACCTGTAAGATATGTTGTTTATGGGATTTACCTGTAAGATATGTTGTTTATGGGCTTTACCTGTAAGATATGTTGTTTATGGCCTTGTACCTGTAAGATCTGTAGTTTATGGGCTTGTACCTGTAAGATATGTTGATTATGGGCTTGTACCTGTAAGATATGTTGATTATGGGCTTGTACCTGTAAGATATGTTGTTTATGGGCTTTACCTGTAAGATATGTTGTTTATGGGCTTGTTCCTGTAAGATATGTTGATTACGGGCTTGTACCTGTAAGATATGTTGATTACGGGCTTGTACCTGTAAGATATGTTGTTTATGGGCTTGTATCTGTAAGATATGTTGATTATGGGCTTGTACCTGTAAGATATGTTGATTATGGGCTTTACCTGTAAGATATGTTGTTTATGGGCTTGCGCTTCTTCCTTGTAAAAGTGACAGAGCAAGTCCAGGTCCTTTTCTGCCTCATTTCTTTCCCTTCTTAATGCTTCTAGTTGCAATACCATAACAGACTTCTCTTTTTGTAGATGTTGAACTTCCTGCTCCATTGTGCTAATCTGTCAAAGGTAAAAGTACTAGAAGTTATGGTAGCAATTGTAATATTCAGCAAATGTTATACACAAGGCATGAGGCTTTCTCTAGCTCAGGATCCTGGAGCTCAGGTCAATGGTCAATGCTGTTATTTTACTTTTTGACTGGGTTAAAAATAAGAACCTGGACCGCTAAAGGATTTGAAAAACATGGCTGCTTTCTCATAAAACATTGTCAAATGTAACATTTATTGTACATGGAATATGTTTGTTCTCCCTTTGCTTGTGTTGTCTTCCTCCTTTCACGTCCCATCCAATACACATATTGAATTCTGTCTTGAGACTCGCACTACATTTAGACTTAGAACTGATGCCCAAGTATTCTCTCCTGGAAGTTTTACTTTTGGGGAGAATATCTCTGATAAATATAGCCCACCGTGTTTGTGTCATGGTTGTGCTGCTAGGTTATTATGCTGGATAATTTTCATAATTTCTTGAGATATTAAAGGCTGCTTTACACCTAGCGACATCGCTAGCTATGTTGCTCGTGAACACACCCGCCCCCGTCGTTTGTGCGTCACTGGCAAATCGCTGCCCGTGGCTCACAATATCGCTAGGACACGTAACACATACTTGCCTTCCTAGCGACGTCGCTGTGGGCGGCGAACAACCTTTTTTTTAAGGGGTAGGTTCATTCACCGTCACAGCGACTTCACACAGCAGCCCACCAATAGAAGTGGAGGGGCGGAGACCAGCCGCATTAACAACACGCCCACCTCGTTGCCGGGAGGACGCAGGTACGTTGTTGTTCGTTGTTCCCGGGGTGTCACACGTAGCAATGTGTGCTGCCTCAGGAACGACGAACAGCCTGCGTCCAGCACCAGCAACGATTTTTTTGAAAATGAAAGACGTGTCAACGATCAACGATTAGGTGGGTATTTTTCATCGTTAACACTTGCACAAAGGTGTCACACACAACGACGTCGCTAACGAGGCCGGATGTGTGTCACAAATTTCGTGACCCCAACGACATATCGTTAGCAATATCGTTGCGTGTAAAGCCCCTTAACACATTTCTCTTTTTGTTGTTTACAGCTTGTTGCCTTGGAAACCGACCACTACTGCTTGACAGTAAAACATGTACAGTGCCTACAAGCTCCTATCTGTTTAGCTTGTAAGCACTGTGCTGACTACCTCCTATTACCGGCCAGCTTCTGTACAGTTCTTACAGGATTTATAGCAGCGGTGGTCGGTCACCTAGACAATAAGCTGTAGATAATAGTAAAGTTTTAATATCTCAAGAATGCCTTTAAAACATAACAAGCAGTAATATTCAAGAGTGCTTGTTTTCATAAGCACTATCTGAAAATATCCATCTATGAAGATAGGAATAAGCCTGTAAACAAACCTCCTGGTTATCCTTGTCTTGCTCCAATCCAATAATTTCCATATGGATCAAGGCTTTGTGTTGCTCCTTCAACCATTCCCTTCTTGCTTGTGCCATTAAGAATTCCAGCTCCATCCCCAGACATTCTGATAATAACCTCTGCCAAAACAATGTTCAGTCAATAAGACTATCGTCATGATGCGTCACATTGCTTCTCCTATGTGTAGACGTTACCGGTGACTTTATAAATCTATATGCTGTTTTAATAATCCTTGGAGCATGAGCAGAGCAGTCCTGCTTGTCCTCTGAGGATCAACTGAGCGCTTCTGTCCCCTAATTATAGAGAACGAAGGGTCTTATAGGATCTAGACCCTCACTTATCAACACTTATGACATCCTTCAAGAGCAAGTACTTATGGATTAAGATTTTATATATTTTAAATTATGTAAATTAATGGTCACCAGAAGCTTTCCCCTTGCTGCCTACCTTATTAGATGTTGTTTCCTGGATACAGGTATCTCTTGAATTGTATTTTTCATTTTCATCCAGGGTGAAGTCACAGTTCTTGGTTGATTGTTTCATATCTATGAGGCAAAGTATTGACATTTATCAAAACTCAGCAACTAATATCACTCATGCAAGGTCATGCCTCCAAGTCAGTTTGCCTGTTAGTCAGTAGCTTGTGGATGATGCAAAGGGATGTCACAATGTTACTTCGGGATATCGAAGAACAGGGGCCTCATATACTGTCCCTTATGCTAGGGGACCCTAGGCTATCCCTCACTTCTGGATTACTTCTAATGGTGAAGACGCCAGAGTCCCATGTCTTACTATACTCCTGGGAAATACTACTCTGGTATCCCCCTCCCCTTAGGGAGGGACGGGGCAAGAGTGAGATGGTAAACAGATAAGGACATACAAGGAGAAAACAAAACACTGACACACTACACATACACACAGGAATAGACAAAGAGAGACTCAGGAGAAAAATAAGAGCAGGAGGGTATAAAAAAAAAGGCAATGAGGGTTAACTCCACAACCACACAAAGCAACAGGTGTGACACCAGATAGTCTGGATCACTAAACCTCCCAAGACCAACTAAAATAATTTACAGCTGATATAGGTGGAAGGATCTAGCCAGCTTATATAGGAGAGCAGATGTGACTGGCTTCCCACAGCAGATGATCAAAGGAGACTAATAAACAGACTAGCAGAGATTAACTCCTGCTAGCCAGCCTCTGAATTTGCACTTAGCCTGTTGATGCCCTAGTCTGCCTGCGTAGATCACAGACACCAGAGGAGTTATCAGGCCTAGTGTCAGAATCTGTAGTCTGAACAGAATCTGATGCTGCCATGGCAATTGGCAAAGTTTCTGAAAATTTCTGTGTGACAAGGAGTGACTTTTTTTTTTGTGGGGAGGTGTTGTTGTGATAGGGTTAATCAATCATACCTCCGATGTGTCTCTTCTGTACAATAAAATATTCAATATTGAAGTGTATTAGCTACACACCATTGACCATTAAAGATGTATGCTTCCTCTGTGTGTTCAATTGTGCAAACGTATAGAGAAATAATAGTTTATTGGAGGTGTCCTCCCATGCACAGATAATAGAAATTGGCAGGCTAAGTCTGGATTGTATTGTAAGGAACGCAACGTTGCATTGTATAATATGGGCACTGTTTGTAGTTGCCTGACAGCTCCAAAAATGGCTACCAAGAGCAGACTTGGGGCTAGCCACTCCATTTACCAGATGCCTGGGTTGCACTGGCCTCCACCCTATAACCCTTGTACAGGGATCTGGTCTTAAACAGGGGTCGGCTGATATTTGGTGTTGCAGGCTGGCAGAAATGATCAGTTAGCTAGATCAAAACCAGAAGGATAGAAAAGGTCCGAAAACATCATACAAGAGAATGGTCAGTAAACAAGCTAAAGTTAGAGAAAAATCCACTAAAAATGAGGGGTGGAAAATATGTGTGGACTAGGGGTGTGTGCACCAGGAAAGTACAACGATATCTGGCAGCTTCTAAAAAGAAGCTGAAGTACTGTAAGTGGTACGGGAGGTTTCCGGGACTGTGTTGCTGACACGACCTGAGGCGGTCTTGCTGTACATGTTTTCAATGTACCAAAAAGCTTACAAAAAATCTGTGTTGCGACACCTTCTGCAGGCCGCCAAGACCGTTATTCCTCGCCACTGGAAGACCGCAGACTCTCCAACCTTGGAGGAGTGGATCGACGAGGTGAATGCGGTCTATCGGATGGAGAGGGTACTGGCCCAATTGCGGGAGGATGTGGAGTCTGTGATCACAAAATGGTTTTATTGGGAATCCTATTTGGAGGGGTCTAGCTTGAACCTAAGGCTAGGTTCACATTTCCGTTGTTTTGCATCAGTCACATGCATTGCTTGATGCTTGTGACTGATGCGTTGTACAGCAGATGACAATAATTGTAATTAGAAAGCGGATTCCGTTGTAAAACGAGAGCGAGAGAACGATCAGCTGATCGCTCACAGAAGCCGGCCGCCGGGTGATCAGCTGATCGTTCACTGCAGCTGGCCACCGGGTGATCAGCTGATCGCTCACAGCAACTGGCCACCGGGTGATCAGCTGATCGCTCACAGCAACTGGCCACCGGGTGATCAGCTGAATGCTCACAGCAGCTGGCCGCCAGTTGATCAGCTGATCGCTCAAAGCAGCTGGCCGCCGGGTGATCAGCTGATCGCTCTCATTAGCCGGCTGCCGGGTGATCAGCTGATCGTTCACAGAAGGCGGCTGCTGGGTGATCAGCTGATCGTTCAGCCGCCGAGAGAGCATGCGCAGCGAAATCCTAAGGATTCCGCTGCTCAAAAAACATTACACTCTGCGTTCCTGCCACCCAACGGTCAGTCGTTCCACGACTGATCAGTCGGGCGGAGGATGCAACGCAAGGGCATCAGTCACAATCCGCCGCTCATATAAGTCTATGGGAAACAACGGAATCCGCCAAACGGATTGCATTGTTTATCAGAGCGGCGGATTGTGACTGATGCAAAACAAAGGAAATGTGAAGCTAGCCTAAGACATAACTTCACTTTTGTAAGACACTCTCCGTCTTCCCATATGGACATGGTTGGCAGGTGGTGGCCGCATGGTTTCTTCCTCTTTGCTCTCCCTTCCTTCCTTCTTCCTCTCACTCTGTGATACTTTCTCTATTAGAAGTTTTTCTCTTGTAATAAGTTTCCTTTGTGGGGGGGGGGGAGGTTTCTTGCATAAGGATTTTCTGTATTTGATACACCTGATAATTGTCACAACGAAGTATAAGAGAAACACTTTTTTTTTTTTGGTTGGACTTTGTGGTCCCTATATTCTCAATGTGGTATGTAAGATGTAATTACGTGTTGTGACCTGTTCTGTTTTTCATGAAAAATAATAAAATATTTAAAATATAAAAAGAAGCTGAGAGTATTAATAGGGTGTGGTGCTGTCCATTTTGCCAAGTAGGAAGTTCATTACCCGACTACACACACACCCGTACTGCCAGACTGGACGGCACTACAGGTTCACCAACACCAGCACCGCTAGCAAGAGGAATATGGTGACATCACAGAAGCAGGCCCTGGAAGAGATATGACATATGGTACCTTTATCTTTGCCATTTTCTTCCCAGTTCTCATTAAGTTGTTGCTGTCTACTCTGGTAAATCAGATTGACAAGTCGCTGGTGGGGAGAAGGATCAGCAGTGACAGGTTCTGAAATATCTGATAATCGATAACACTGACAGTTCTGGCATTCCTAAACCAAAAATATAAAGATCTGTAAGAAGGTATATAACTGTCTAGTATATATCATTACACCAACACAGGATGAAAGACTCATGGTATCTTCTGTGAGCCGTGAGCTGGAACACATGGACATATACACTATAGAAGTTAAACATGTACCTACATAGGAAGTAGGGGGATGCAGCTTAGACTAAAATGAAGAACAACATCTGAGACATTGTGTTATTTTGTCTTGGAGAAATGGTCAGGAAAGAAAAAGTAAATAACAACAGTTAAACATAATCTGTCACCAGGGTTTTGCTGACCCATCTATCAGCATTATGCAGAGACCCGGACTCCAGTGTGTGTCCCTTACAGGGCTTATTGCCGTAGTTTCAATAAAATCACTGTTTCATCTGCTGCAGCTCTGACAGTCCTCTCAATGATGAGCTCATGATAGATAGTCCAATATATATATACAGTCATATGAAAAAGTTTGGGCACCCCTATTAATGTTAACCTTTTTTCTTTATAACACTTTGGGTTTTTGCAACAGCTATTTCAGTTTCATATATCTAATAACTGATGGACTGAGTAATATTTCTGGATTGAAATGAGGTTTATTGTACTAACAGAAAATGTGCAATCCGCATTTAAACAAAATTTGACCGGTGCAAAAGTATGGGCACCTCAACATAAAAGTGACATTAATATTTTGTAGATCCTCCTTTTGCAAAAATAACAGCCTCTAGTCGCTTCCTGTAGCTTTTAATGAGTTCCTGGATCCTGGATGAAGGTATATTTGACCATTCCTGTTTACAAAACAATTCCAGTTTAGTTAAGTTTGATGGTCGCCGAGCATGGACAGCCGCTTCACATCATCCCACACATTTTCAATGATATTCAGGTCTGGGGACTGGGATGGCCATTCCAGAACATTGTAATTGTTCCTCTGCATGAATGCCTGAGTAGATTTGGAGTGGTGTTTTGGATCATTGTCTTGCTGAAATATCCATCCCCTGCGTAACTTCAACTTCGTCACTGATTATTGCACATTATTGTCAAGAATCTGCTGATAGTTAGTTGAATCCATGCGACCCTCAACTTTAACAAGATTCCCAGTGCCGGCATTGGCCACACAGCCCCAAAGCATGATGGAACCTCCACCAAATTTTACTGTGGGTATCAAGTGCTTTTCTTGGAATGCCGTGTTTTTTTGCCTCCATGCATAACGCCTTTTTGTATGACCAAACAACTCAATCTTTGTTTCATCAGTCCACAGGACCTTCTTCCAAAATGTACTTGGCTTGTCCAAATGTGCTTTTGCATACCTCAGTTGACTCTGTTTGTGGCGTGCTTGCAGAAACGGCTTCTTTCGCATCACTCTCCCATACAGCTTCTTCTTGTGCAACGTGCGCTGTATTGTTGACCGATACACATTGACACCATCTGCAGCTAGATGATGCTGCAGGTCTTTGGAGGTGGTCTGTGGATTGTCCTTGACTGTTCTCACCATTCTTCTTCTCTGCCTTTCTGATATTTTTCTTGGCCTGCCACTTCTGGGCTTAACAAGAACTGTACCTGCGTTCTTCCATTTCTTTACTATGTTCCTCACAGTGGAAACTGACAGTTTAAATCTCTGAGACAACTTTTTGTATCCTTCCCCTGAACAACTATGTTGAATAATCTTTGTTTTCAGATCATTTGAGAGTTGTTTTGAGGAGCCCATGATGCCACTCTTCATAGGAGATTGAAATAGGAGAACAACTTGCAAGTGGCCACCTTAAATACCTTTTCTCATGATTGGATACACCTGCCTATGAAGTTCAAAGCTCAATGAGGTTACAAAACCAATTTAGTGCTTTAGTAAGTCAGTAAAAAGCAGTTAGGAGTGTTCAAATCAAGAAATTGATAAGGGTGCCCATACTTTTGCACTGGTCAAATTTTGTTTAAATGCGGATTGCACATTTTCTGTTAGTACAATACACCTCATTTCAATCCAGAAATATTACTCAGTCCATCAGTTATTAGATATATGAAACTGAAATAGCTGTTGCAAAAACCCAAATTGTTATAAAGAAAAAAGGTTAACATTAATAGGGGTGCCCAAGCTTTTTCATATGACTGTATACAGTATATACAGACACACACATATGCTCTGGCTATTATTGCCCCCTAGTCATGGCAGTTTTGTAGTTTTGTACTTATGCACACTGTAATAGGAAAACGGTCAATCAGTGGTAGCATTAAAGGGAACCTGACGCGTCCTACGTCATACACACTCGCCGGTCCTGCGCAGGCGCACTACAATACTTTGATCTGCCCTGCTCAGGCAGATCAAAGTGCGCCTGCGCAGGACCTGAATGCCGGCGAGTGTGTATGACGTCGGACTCGTCACGCACCGGGGCTAGAGAAGGAGGACGAAGACGGCCGAAAGAGGCAGCGCCAGCACCGGAGACGCCCATCTGGCCAACCGAGCGACCGTTAGGTAAGTATTATAAAGTGTTTTTTATGTTCTCACAGTGGCCTGGGCTGTTATATACAGCATGTTAGAATGCTGTCTATAAGAGGCCGGTGGTGGTGGCCGCAGCTTATACGCCAAAAACGTGGTGACAGGTTCCCTTTATGTTAAAAAGAGATCATTACTAAGAGGACTAGCAGAGCTGCAGCAGATAAAAGGTTTTTTATAAATCAAAACTACAGCAAGAAGCCCAGTCAGTCTCGCACACAGCTAGAGTCAGGTTCTTGGTCCATAGTTCGTGCTTCTCTCAGTTGAGAAACATAACCCTAGTCACAACTCCCTTTTAAAGGATTTTCCCAAAAATTACATTACTCAAGTACCCACAAGAGAGTTTATAAAGGTACAATTGCTGGGAATGGGCACTAGAACAGTCATGTAGTACCAAGGTATTTGAACGAATCAGCAGTGGAGCATGCAGCCAGCTCCTAATATTTGAGTCCATGGAACTGATGGAGACAGCTGAGCATAATGTTCTACAATTTCCATAAGCCCCCAAAAAGTGAAGGGGTGCATACTGGACTGCCGCTCTATTCAATCTGCTCCTCATTGCAGTTATGTTGTGTGAAAAAAAAACTGGGAACTCCCCTTCTAGAGAAAATCCCTTTAATAAGGTTTTCATTGACGTTTTAAGTGGAAATCTTAAGCTGCTCCTAGATCTTTTTGCTATTAATCTAAGACACTAACGACCTGATTCATCAAGATATTTTGACCTGTTTTCAGGCGTAAAAGACCTTGAAACTTCACAAAATATTAGTACAACTTGAAGGTTGACCTTGACATCACATTTTATGCCACCTTAGTGAAGTAAATTACTCCAGTCCCTGATTGGAGTAACACTTCTGCTGGAGGCACACGGGACTTTCAAGATGTTTTTAATTCATTAACTATAGTTCACCTCTCCATGAATTATTTTCGTCTAAAGGGTGCTTTACATGAGACGACGGATCGTGCGATGCATCGTCGGGGTCACTGTTTTCGTGACGCACATCCGGCATCATACACGACGTCGTCTCGTGTGAAACCTCTGAGCGACGCAGTATCGCTCACAAATCGTGAGTCGTGTACTCGTCGCTCAGTTTCATAATATCGTTTATTTTTACTTGTGCCTGTTGTTCATCGTTCCTGTGGCAGCACACGTCGCTCCATGTGACACCCCGGGAGCGATGAACTCTGCTTACCTGTGTCCCACGGCTCCCACCGGCTATGCGGAAGGAAGGAGGTGGACGAGATGTTTACATCCCGCTCATCTCCGCCCCTCCGCTTCTATTGGCCGGCGGCTGTGTTACTTCGCTGTGACGCCGAACGTCCCTCCCCATTCAGGAAGTGGACGTTCGCCACCCACAGTGAGGTCGCTCAGCAGGTAAGTGCGTGTGACGGGGTTTTCACGACTTTGTGCGACACGGGCAGCGATTTGCCCGTGACGCACAAACGACGGGGGCGGGTACGATCGATTGTAAAATCGCACAATCGGTCGCCCCGTGTAAAGCAGGCTTTACTCTAGTGTTGCCTTCCCTAAGTTTATCATATACATTGCCAATGATAAAGAATCAAGACAGAAATGTGGAATATAAGACAAATTGTTTCTTCTCACCTCATGATGGCACCTTTTCTTTTCTCCAAGTTGTCGTGATACTTCTCTCTTTTCTTTCCAACTTTGTTTCTTCACCATCTGTGTGGCAGAAAACAGATAAAATGTATTTTTACTTGCATTTTACAGAAATTTTGTTTGGCTGAGACCAAGATACAAGTGAGTTATTGCAACAATAATCTGTACTGCAGGCTTAGTTCATGGGGAATTGAAGCTCGTAAAGAAACAACTGTATTATCAGCCAGTCTGCGGTCAACAAATCCTACTGCCATGTAGTAGCAGATCATACTGATTGAAAATTATATTTTAAGTCATTGTTGCAAAAAACAGTAGGACAGAGGAGGAGAAGTGGACAGGATTGTCTTTGTATACAGTTTTCTTTGTAGATATATTTATTTGCATACATTACTATGTAATTTAAAGACTTTTTTTATATTGTGCAGGTTAAGTGAATTTGTTCATTATTTACTGTTCAAATTCAATTATGTTCATACTAAATAACCTGTTGGATTAATGCTAAAGGCTTAACCAGTAAATAATACTCATATAATAATACAAACTCATCTGTTCAGAAATGCATATAATCTCCAATGACCTCGCTGCCTCACCACCGTGCCGAAGCTGCTGCCTCACCACCGTGCCGAAGCTGCTGCCTCACCACCGTGCCGAAGCTGCTGCTTCACCACCGTGCCGGAGCTGCTGCTTCACCACCGCGCCGCAGCTGCTGCCTCACCACCGCGCCGAAGCCGCTGCCTCACCACCGCGCCGAAGCCGCTGCCTCACCACCGTGCCGAAGCCGCTGTCTCACCACCGTGCCGAAGCTGCTGCCCAACCAACACCCCACCTACTGTCTCCTGTTTGAAAGAGGTGTCAGATTTTTACCTTGTGGGAGTGTCTCTCCCAATAATATAGGCTGAATGTGAGGGCTTTGTGTGTCCAGAATGCTGCTATATTCATAGATCATATATCAGCATAGCTTCTATTCTACACTCATTTCCTCTTCATTTGCTTTCTTCCTTTTTAGAATTGTTTTTTCATTGCTGAGTGGTGGCCATTGATGTGGTTTTTGTCAGTGGGGCAGTGTGGCCTGGAGTCATGGGGCTCAGCCTTGCAGCATGGGTGTTGTGAGGCCCCAAGTCGCCTACTGTGCTGGTGCCCTGTTGCTGCGGCGGTAGTTGGCACGAGGCATCGCACCTTTAAGGGTGCTTTGACACATCCGGTTTTCGCCGTCAGGCACAATCCGGCAATTTCTGGATATAGTCTTGTGTTAGTGCCGGATTGTGCCGCATGGCCTTGTGTTTCATCCGGCGAAATTTTCTGGTCTGGCTGCCGGAAAGGATGCACACTGGGACGTTTTTTTGTCTCAGGCAAATAACCACACCGCCCCAAATTCCGGCGCTGTGTGGCATGTTATATAATGAAAGTCTATCGGCGCCAGATCCATCATAATGCGGCAAAAAATGCATTCCACCGACGGATCCGTTTTTTTTAACTGAGCATGCTCAGATGAGATGTAAGTTCATTTCTGGTCTCTCTCTGTTGTTCGGTGGATCTCTCTCTCTCTCTCTGTCTGTCGGTTTCTCTCTGTCGATGTCAGTCTCTCCCTTTCACCCACTCTCTCATACTTACCAATCACTGGCGCGGCGCTGCACAGCTGTCACACTGCTCCGGTGGCTTCTCCAGCTTTTGAAAATGCCGGCCGCTCATTATTCCATCTCATATTCACTGCTTCCCCCCGCCCACCGGTGCCTATGATTGGTTGCAAGTCCAAAAGATGGTCTGGCTCACTGAGGGGTGCTCAGGGAAAAAGAGGCCATACTTGTAAAAAGATCCCGACACTCAGAGTAAAAAATTCAAAACAACAGGATTGTAATGAAACTTATGTTTATTAATGTAACGTTTCGGCTATTTGCCTTCATCTAAAAACTATTTGATACGAAGAAAAGCAAGGTATATTCATATGTAGAGGACATCAATGAACATTCTCGATGCAGAGATAAAGAGGGTATAGTGAAATCCTATGGATGATAAGGTGTAATACCGCTATGCAGAAGGCTGTGCCAAAGGTGATCAGCGGTGAAGTGTGATGATCACCTCTGGCACAGCCTTCTGCATAGCGGTATTACACCTTATCATCCATAGGATTTCACTATACCCTCTATCTCTGCATCGAGAATGTTCATTGATGTCCTCTACATATGAATATACTTTGCTTTTCTTCATATCAAATAGTTTTTTGATGAAGGCAAATAGCCGAAACGTTACATTAATAAACATAAGTTTCATTACAATCCTGTTTTGAATTTTTTCCTCTGAGTGCCGGGATCTTTTTACAAGTATGATTGGTTGCAGTCAAACGAGCCCCCACGCTGAGTGACAGCTGCTTCACTGCAACCAATCACAGCTCCCGGTGGGCGGGTCTATATCTTGCAGGAAAATAAATAAACGAAACCGGCGTGTGGTCCCCCCAATTTTGATACTAGTCAAGGTAAAGCCACACAGCTGAGGGCTGGTATTCTCAGAATAGGGAGCCCCACATTATGGGGAGCCGCCCAGCCTAAAAATTATCAACCAGCAGCCGCCTGGAAATGCTGCATCTGTGGCGCCCCTGACCTGGTCAGGCACCACTGAGTACTGCACCCATGCTGGTGTAACGCCCCTGTAAACTGGTCGTTACAGGGTATTAAATGTTACCCCATTTTTCCCGGGTAGGAGGAAGAAGGGTCCCCACAACACACACTAACATCACACTGGCAGGAAGGAGTTAACAGCATTTGCAGCATGAAGCTTGTTCTGAGTCCATGACTCATCCTGTCTCCTTAATGAGCAGGTGGCTGGACACAGGCAGGTCCCCATGACAACCAAGGGGAGGGGGGCCTGAATAGGAGTGAGTTTAGTGCAGAGCACAAAGAAGTTTCAAGCAGAACGTCAGAGGCTGCAAGGGAGTGCAGACGTCCAGAGAACAGCTCCTGTTGAGGAGATGCCACGAGACCAGGGCTGATAACACCTAGAGGAGGGGAATGGAGCTGAAGACTGGGGTTCCCTGGAGAAAGTTGTATCCGGTGGTGGTTGTGTTGGTCCGCTACCGGGGATGAGAGAGACAGACAGGCGGCGAGTTCCCAAGATGCTCTATGCCACGGGGACGGCACTAATGCACCGAAAGGGAGAGACCCCCAGAACACCTCACCGGACACCCCTTCCTCCTACCTGCCCGGGAGCGACCAAAGGCTACAGGCGGCGAGGACCAGCACCCGGGTGCGATGTGAAACGGACTTTAAATAAAGAACAACTGGAACCGCACACCGTGACTGCTGTGAGTAATGCAGCCACACTGTGCCCCCGGTGTCCCTGAGGACTGTTGCCCTGGGTCTCATTAACCTCCCGGGGCTCCCCCGCTCCACCCGTGGGGAGCGATTCCATCCGGCTGCCCGTAACACCTGCCCCGGAGAGAGACCGCGCAGCGGCGGCTGAACACCTGGCCGCAAACCACGGGTGGCGCTGCAAGCATCCCCCGTCCCCGTCCCGTTTCCTGGGGGAAAACGATGGCAAGCCCCCCCCAGGGACCCCGTTACCCTCCTTCCGTCCCCCTTGTAACACCGGACTGACGGTCGGACTTTCCTTTTTATTGAAACATGCCGGGGGTCACGGAAGCCGGGTCGGGCCACTCACAGCCTGACCCCGAATACCACCGGCCCGGTGACCGTGCGAGCCCTGCAAGCCCCGGCGTGGGCGTTTCACTGGCTCAGTATAATAAAGGTAATCACAGAGGCTGACTAGTGTGTG
Organism: Anomaloglossus baeobatrachus; assembly: GCF_048569485.1. Lineage (NCBI taxonomy): Eukaryota > Metazoa > Chordata > Amphibia > Anura > Aromobatidae > Anomaloglossus > Anomaloglossus baeobatrachus. The sequence goes on from NC_134356.1 coordinate 78,781,265, forward strand.
GACACACGGAACACTTAGTAACCAGAACACACACACAGCTAGAGGGGACCCCTGAGCAGACTCAGGGAGGGGGCGTGGCCCTCACCTTCCAGCTAGTGGTGGGTGGTGTCACTGAGAACGAGGGAAGTGTGCAGAGGCAGCCGAAGGAGCAGGAGGTGGAGGAGTCGCATCTGGAGGGCAGAGCAGTGGAGCAGGGCCCTTCCAGATACTGCACCGTTCGTGGCTGCTGGCGGGGGAGAAGGGCTACTGTTCAGTGCTGCCTGAAATCCACCTGGCGTAGAGGTGGCTGAGTAAGGGGACTGTCAGTAAACCCAGCCCGCACGGGGTTACAGGTCCCCAGAGCAGGGGCCCATTCAGTTGGCCTGCCAAACCTGCTGGTGAGGGCACTTTATGCGCCTCACCAAACTACACAGAGTCCGCAGCTACAGCAGCAACGAGGGGGCCCATAAGTGACAGAAGGCAAGCAGCCAGAATTACTCGGTCCACACTGCCCGCAAATGGGCTAGAAAGGGGAGAACGGCGTATGCGACTTCCCTGGGTGATCCCAGCAAGACTTCAGGTCGTGGGTCACCTCAAAACAAGAAGGGCTAGGAAGGCGAGTCACCAGTTACCCCTACGTCAGCCGAAGGGATACCTGGTTCCTCCTGGTTCATCATAGCATCGCCCGGGTTGACTCACAGCTACCATCTGAAAGTGAGTAAAAACCCTGAAAGACATTGCTGCTTGTGTGTGAGTTCTTCTGCGACCTGTGGTACTACACACTTACACTGGGCCCTGGGGCCAGCCTCACTCTCGGGAGGCTACAACATCTGACTGCATCTAACATCAGCCCCAGGCGTCCCCTAAACTGCAGTGGCGGTCACCCCTGACCGCAAATACAGAGAGTGGCGTCACGAATCCCCCATTGAAGGTAACCTACCTGTGACCAGAAGATTTCCAAGCCCGTGGAGACCCTGCGGCGTCCTGCATCACAAGGTAATGCGGGGCTCCACACATCCATTAGATGCGATAGTCCCGGGACCTTACCTAGCTCTTCCCGCATTGCTCTGGTGTGTTGGCAATCTGGGTAACAAGGAGTTAATGGCAGCCCATAGCTGCCACTAAGTGCTAGGTTAATCATGGCAGGCGTCTGAGACACCCCCCATGATTAACCTGTAAATTAAAGAAAATAAACACATACATCTGAAAAATCTTTTTTTCTTTTATACCAAATAAAGAACACCCTCTTTCACCACTTTATCAATCCCCAAATACCTCTCCAGGTCCGACGTAATCCACACGAGGTCCCACGACGCTTCCAGCTCTGCTACATCGGAAGCTGACAGGAGAACACTGCTGCTCTCTGTGAACTCCACGGAGGAACTGAAGTGAGTCAAGCTGTCAGCAGTGACATCACACAGGTTACCCGTGGCCACTGCTACAACAGATCAGTTTTTTAACGGGTCCGTCCCATCAGTTTTGCCACAATCTGCGACGCATCAGTCACAAACCGGATCCGGATGTGTGAAAGCACCCTAAGGCTTCAAATAAGTTAAGGACCCACTCATAGGTTTGCTGTGACGTGGCAGTGGCTTCATTCAGTCTGATCACAATGTTAAATCAAGAACCTCATGTTCAGATATATAAATGTTTGCCTGGCGGCATTAGATCAAAGTATGTTTTTTTTGATGTGCGATTCATGTCTTTTTCTACAGGATGACATACACAATAGATATAAGTCAATGAACTAGCATGTCATCTAAAATGTATGGGGGCCTCCGGACTTTCCTCTGAAAGTTTCTCAAGAGACATAAAGACCTGATCGTTTTAATTTTTCACCCATTTTTTGTTTTGTTGTTTAGTCTGTCAACAGCGCAGCTCCACTCTCTCCATGTAGAACCATATGAACTGTAATATGTATGGGAAAGTTTGTAGAGATAGATGTTGGCTGACAGTTATCTAGGGTGTATGTCAGCCAATATTGTGATCTACAGTAGAAGTAAGCCCCTCAATACCCACCAAACCTTTTGTTGTTTCTAAGGAAAAAAAACAACCTAAGAGAATTGTGCAAGCAGCTAAAGCCAGCTTTACACGTTGCAATTTCGCATACGATATCGTATGCGATTTGCAACGGCCCCATAGTATGTGCGGCACGTTCAATTTGTTGAACGTGCCGCACAAACGACTAACCCCCGTCACACATACTTACCTTCCATACGACCTCGATGTGGGCGGCGAACGTCCACTTCCTGGAGTGGGAGGGACGTTCGGCGTCACATCGACGTCACGCGGCAGCCGGCCAATAGAAGCGGAGGGGCGGAGATGAGTGGGACGTAAACATCCCGCCCACCTCCTTCCTTCCGCATAGCCAGCTGGAGCCACAGGACGCAGGTAAGATCTGTTCAATGTTCCCGGGGTGTCACACACTGCGATGTGTGCTGCCTCGGGAACATTGAACAACCTCATGTTCAATTCATGAGGAATGAACGACGTGCATGCGATGAACGGATTTTCGTTCAATCGCAATCGCATGTACCTGTCACACACTGCAATGTAACTTACAATGCCGGATGTGCGCCACTTACGACGTGACCCCGCCGACACATTGTAAGATACATTGCAGCGTGTAAAGCGGGCTTTACTCTGGTTTTCCTATTGAAAACACAGTCTGCTACGTCTGGGTATTCGCCTCCAGAAAGCGTTTACTCCCAAAAATGGCGCACGACAGAGCACACAGTGACTCCACCTGCACCATTATAGTCAATGGCCACGTCGGCGCATGCATCCGAAACCCATTTTGCGGGTTGTTTAGATGGAAGTCCTGATGGGACCACTGAATAGCAACGTAAGAGAAAAAGGAGTGATAGTGTTTGGCTAACAGCCAAATGTTTGGGCATGTTTAGTGTAGCTATCCATATGAAATAATCAAAATAATAGGGGAAAAATAATTGTAAAGAGTGCCAAATAATCAATCATGGGTTAATCATGTACTATTAATGAATAGAATGGCTAGGACCAGTATTTGTGTATTTGATGATCCTGAAAGATGCCTGTGCTGCACCCGTGCCAGCAGCCGCCGCTGCTCGGATCCGGACCTTCCGGGGTGGTGGCTCGGGAGTCTCCGGACCCGGGGGTCTCGCTGACACGCCAAATAAAATGGGGGACGTAGATGTCCGGGCTAGGCCGTAATAGGTTTGTGACGCCACCCACGGTGTGTGGTGAGGTGAGACACCACTGCTGCTGTTACGGGCCACCCGGGGGAGATGTTGTGCAGCAAGTTGTTAACCCCTCCGTGGGTGGGGATGGTGGCCCCAGAACCTGGTTGGTGCGTGCAAGGGATGGCGACCGCAGGGTTCTGCTGGTGTACTCACAGTTAGAGACACACACAAGTCTCTGGTAAACTAAGGTGATGGTGACCGGTGCCGCGGCCGATTGCGTTCTGGTCCCCCACTCGGCTGGTGGTCGCTATCCTTTTCATGCACCATTTTTTAGCAGAAAATGACTTCCCAGTGTGAAACGTAGGAGTCCGCTCCCGGCTGGATGTGGCCTAAGGAGCCGTGCCCGCAGACGCTGGTCCGTGGGATCTATGGGCCCTGGCGGTGAACTCTTATCCCTAATCGGTGGGCTGTTGTCTTCTATGAGGGACTTTGGGTGGGACAGGACCTCTAGTCTTGGCCTCAATCGGTTAATTAACCAGTTCCAGTAGGTTCCGGCTCCTGGCTTCAGGGTCCGAGTACCCCCCTTTGTGCTACGGTTCCCCGTGTCAGTACCGGCGGGCTACAACCCTGGTCCGGTCCACCTCGGTTCCACCAAGCTGTCTTCCCGTCTTCTACTGTCACCGTCTACCTCCTAGCCAAGGCACCAGGGCTCCTACCCTGGCACCGCTCAACTTGTACTTCACTGCAGGGGCCTAACTATGACTCCCTGGTTTTGCCAGGGCGTCACAATGCCCAGGCATTAATTATAGAACCCCCTCTCGGTAACTATAGTGTCCTGTAGATCTAGAAATGATCAAAATTGACCCCATATGACCTAGAATTAATAACAACCGGAATAATTTCTATGTCTACAGGGTGGATTAAACCCCATAGTCCCCGAAAGATATGGTGACTCACAATTAGAAGGGAAACCCATTAGTTCATGAATATATGTGCACTCTTTTGTGCAATGATCAAGGGATTCTAGAGCGTCAAAGCAGCTGAGCTGCAATAGCATGAACAACCCATACGTAGGTGTGTACTATTTCTGAAAGAAGGCAGCCATGTTTTCCTATTTTTAAGAATGCCTTTACAGTTCATTTAATCATATCCCCATGACTTCTATGCTCCATGTAATGGCATGTTTAGGTTATTCTTTGACATGCACTGTAATAATTGTAGTGGGAATACAATTAGCATGCAGAAGTCTTTCGAGCTCATACTTTTATATACAGAGCTTGTTTAACTCCAGCTAGTGGGTCGGCAATCTGAACTGAAGCAATACTTGTATGTCATTTTCCTTCTGGCTGAAACAGGTTGCCATGGAGACAGCACTATATGGCCTTTGTCTGGAAACAATGTCCTCCTAAGGGATCTCATCAGACCAAGCAGAAGTCAAAGATTTTATGATCTCAACCACAATGTTCTTACGAAAAACATCTGAAAAAACTGTTCAATTAGTAGAGCTGAGGGGACTCGCAAAAACCCTGCTCATTTTCTTAAAGAATCCGGATAAGGTCCGGAATCTGGTACCCATATAAGTCTATGGGAACCAGAATTCGGGGATTAAAAATGTGGGTGAAAGGGATAGGGGGATAGGAGCGCATGCGGTGTACTCACCCACGCTCCGTGTCATAGTGGCAAGCTGCTTCCGGGTCGTGCATTCACTTCCGGAGCTACATGGGTCTAGATCGTGCACTAAAAGTAAAGGTACAGTAGCTAGAATGTATGTGCTCCTTCCAGGTATGGCGTAATTTGTCACGTGATAGGGGGGCATGTTCAAAATGCAGCCCACGATGTGTTCTGCTTTGCTCAGCCTATGCGGCCTGCTTCATGAAGCAGGCAGCCCAGAATGAGCAGCGCCCACGAGGTGTACTCCTCTGTTCAGCCTGTGCCTCCTGGTGCATGAATCGTGCACCAGGAGGCCCAGGATGAGCTGCACCAGCGATGTTTCTTCCTCTTCTGAGCCTGCACTTCCCAGTGCATGAATCGTGCACAGGGAGGCCCACGATGAGCCGCACCGGCGATGTTTCCTCATCTGCTTAGTCTGCGCCTCCCGGTGCATGAATCGTGCACCAGGAGGCCCAGAATGAGCCGAGCCGGCGATGATCCGCTGACAGCGTCTATGAGCGGAAGCAGTCAGACGCTGTCACAAAGGCTGGGGGCGCGTCTGACTGCACCAATCTCAGACACCAGGCCGGATGGTGGGCAGGGAAAGCCATGCATATGAAATGAGCATCACTGGGAAGCAGCAGGAGCAGCGTACAGTCAAGCCAGAGCCTGGGTAAGTGTGAGGCTCTTGCTTCATTCTTATTTTCTTTATTTCTGCTTTATTTTTTTTTATTTTCTCGAGTGCCGAATCCTGATTAAACACCCAGAAGCCCGGGCCCGGGTCCGGCACCCGGGCAACTTTAAAACCGTGCGGATCCGGACTTTTACAGTACGGGTCCGCTCAGCCCTATTTATTAGTTCAACCAGGAAATTAAGTGATTGGGAAAGAAAAGAGTCACGAATGGCACACTGCTAAGAGAGAGCGACGAGCACATCTAGGGCTGTGCCTCATAGCCCTGAGATTAAGTATCGTGTCTACTGATCATCAGGCAACTGTTACTGTCTGCAAATCTTTTCAAATTCCCTCAGAAATATGTCCAACTACCTGTCCTTTGCTATGACTGCAAAATGCTTGGGTCCGGGTTTAAAGATGTTGACATTACTGGACTCACTGTTCAAGGGGTAGATTGCTCGTTCTAAAATTGGATTAATTTAAGCTGATACTCTTGCTTGGCTTGACGCTTGGCTCTCTCAGCCTGGACCACCTCCTTGGTTTTCTCAGCCTGTCACTCAGTGGCCTCTCACTCATCTTGGGCCTGCCCCTCTACAAGCTCACACGCTCTGCTTTGCGTTCTTGAGGCAAAAGCTGAATCTACATTTGAGGGTCACATCCTCCCTGTTGCTGCAGAATGCATGGCAAGGAACGGTCCGTTCCACTCTGAGAGCTAAGGCCGCTAGTGGCTCCTTCTGAATTGGATAGTCCTGGAACCAGATCCATAACTGGGTCTCCTAGTGCTCCACTGACTCTGGCCTCTGGTGCTACATTGCGCTGGTCCCTGGTATCATCCTCCACCAAGGTACAGATCAACATCTCTGGTTTTTTTGGACCTTCACTCTTCACGCAAACGCATCAGCACTGCTTTCTCATGCTTCTGATAAGCACCTGTCATCTTAGCAGTCACTTGCCAAATAAAAGATAGAACAGAAAGACAAGGGAGGGGAAGAGGTGTAACTGCTACACATACAGTAATGTCCCAGGTGTAATTAAACACTGAGTTCAATCAAAACTTTGCACAAAATGTGCAAGTTTTAGTGACAGGAACTCAAACCACTCAATCACTAATGCTTTATAATAACACCACTTGCCACAAAATTGTCAAGAACAGCACTTTGCTGCCTCCAATTGACAGGAGAATATACCATTGACTGACAATTAATGAACGAGGCGCTACCAGACCAACTATTGGGGAGCTAACAGAAAGGGTATCGTATATATTCAACCAATTCCAATTTCCAATTCATGGAATATATATATATATATATATATATATATATATATATATATATATATATATATATATATATATCGGTACAGTCGAAGCTAAGCTTCACAATAACCCAGGAAAAACTATTAGCTGCCACTACCAATTGCTTTAAAAGCCTATTGGATTCCCATTAATGGTAGCGTATGGCTTTAAGGTTGCAGTTTATAGAGCTGGAGGAAATAAACTATTACATTTTATATATTTCATCCAGGAAAATAGGGAGTGTTTATAAAAATATACAAAAGATGTTGAGAAAAGGGAACAAAACAATACAATAAATACAGTTGCAAGAAATAAAAAAGATAAACAAAAGAAAATTACTAAACCTGATGCCACTGCAATGGCTTCAGAGGTTAGAAGAGGGTGGTATTCCTTAAGAAAATGGACAGAACCCACAGCAAGCTGTACCTTCTAAAAAGTGACAAAAGATTTTGGCTTTTTATTAGATTAAAGTTACAACCACATACCTCCCCTTGATTAGCTCATATAGGAGACATTTATGGGATGTGCTCAGCCCTTCAGAATTTTAGGAGATCCCCAACTTATCTCCCCTGGAGTTCCCAGGAGGAAGATTTTAATGCAATACTTCCTATCACTATTTTACCTTTCCACAGATAGGAAACATGATATATGTACTGTCAAACATCCGCCTGATATTAATTTGGAGCTCATAGGCGGGCCTCACATATATGAAAAAATATGCTTTTTCTTCCTCTTGTGACCAAAATTTGATTTGCCTCCCATAAATATCAGATCCATACGAACCCCAATATTCATCACTCATCACCAGTGCCCAAGTGTTTAGCAAAGGCGCTTTGATGAGAGAAAGTGTATGCAGTTGGGAAGCAATTCTCCTCTGTGTAAACGAAACTCTTGCTGGCTTTTCCCAAGCATTCTTCTGTTGTAATTACCTGTCCACACCAGGGGTCCTAGCTGAACAAGGGGCAGGTTGTTAGATTGCAAGCTTTCATTCGTCGTCAGTTATAATTATTTTTTTTTCTCCCCAGCTTTACTTAATAAGTTTTACTTTACTTGTTCAGTTTTGGGGTGGATATGTTCTCTCAAAATCACCTGCAGAACAACATGTTTTCTAATACACGCCAGATATTGGTGTATATTATTGCCCAAATGTGGAAAAGCTCAAAATTAGTACATATTTCATTTTCAGCAGTACAGAAATGCATGTGCCTTCATCCCATGTTTAAATGGGTTGTCCCATATTAGAAAAAAATGTGGTTTCTCTCTTTCAAAAACAGTGCCACCTTTGACTAATCGGTTACACGTGGTACTGCACCTCAGTTCCATTCATTACAATGGGGAGGAGTTTCAATACCTGACACAAGGGATAGTCAGGAGCAACATGGTTTCTGAAAGAAAACAGTTATGTTTGTCTAATTGTGGATATGCCTTTAAACTAGCATAGGATAATCCAGTTTTAGTAAAAAGTATGAAAATAAAATGCATCACAAGAGGTGAGTAATCATGACATGAAACTGCCCCTAATAGGCCACAGCAGTAGATATAGGATTATCAAGCACTGAATGCAGTGACAATCGTGATTCTAGGTATAATAATTGGGATTGCAGCATTGTCACTGACCTGCAGCTCCTTCACGGCTTCTGCCAGTTGTCTGACTGCACTTTCCTCCAGTGTGTTATCATTTAGAAGCTGGGATCGCAGGTCTTTAATTTGTCCTCTAAGTTTTCGGGCAGTTTCCTCAGGGTCCCAGCGCATTGCTGAAACTTTTTTTGATATTCCTCTGACACGATCAGCTACTGACAGAGCAGAGAGGATCTCCTTCCCAGACAGCTCTGTAACAACAAAATGTGAGGATAGCCATCACAGCTTTCACTCCCCCAAATGCCTCATGGGCAGCCCTAGTGGGGTACACAAGGGGTAAATGAGGGTCAGGACTCTAAAGAGAATGTATATTGGATGGTATGAAATTGTTTACTGACCAAGTAGAGTCTTGAACAAATTTCGTCAGTTGTCACGGCAGCATCAGGCTCAGTTCACTTTGTATATTCTGACACTCCACCCCATGGTTTCTCGGGTGTCTTTGATCAACACAGGCAGACTCAGGCGTCAACCTGCTGTGTGTTTAGTCATAATCAGGCTAGGAACAGTTAATCTCTGGTAGCCTGCTTGTTAGGATCCTTTGATCACATATTGGGAGGAAACCAATCACTTCTGCTTCTCTCATATTTAGGCTGGATGAAATCTCCTACCCATGCCAGCTATAGAATGTTAGTCTGGGACACCAAAACTCACAGACCATCTGGAAAGTGTTGCTTTTTGCCTAGAGTGGTTGCGGAGATTACCCATCGTCTTGTTTCCTCCCTGCTCTTTCTTTCCTCCTTATCTTTTATTGTCTTTTACCTGTGTGAGAGTGTGCTGTCTGACAGAGTTTTGGTTTACCCTGTCTGTGTTTTTGTGGGTTTAATCTTACTCCTGTCCCAGTCCCCGCTGGGGTAGGGGGTTATCAGATCAGGGCTGCTCAGGAGCAGGGCCAGGAAGGGGACTCAGGCATCCCCACCTTTAGGGGTATCCCTGAGACTAGGGATAGTATAAGGCCCCTAGCCTGAGGGTCAGCTTAGAAGCCCTGGTTTTCTGCTATTCGCATAATCATTGTGACATAGATAGTTAATGTTACTGTGCATCTATCTACCTATCAAAATCATTATGGCTCTAATTCATTATTGCCTTTGCCCCTGTTTATTAATCTAGTATTGTATATTTTGCAATTATTTTTTTTTTCACTCAATTTATTATTCTATTTGTGCCTTTTTTAAAATCTAACAATTGCAAATGTTTTTGCCTGAATCATCAATTGCCAGTTTTTCAAAAGTCGCAAAATTTTGCCACAATTTTCAAGACTTTTGGCACCAAAAGTCTTATGAACAGTTTAAAAGAAAAAGAGAGCCCATTTTTAACTTTGCACCAAATTTATTAATTGCGGTCGCAATTTTTATGAATTTGGCATTGTAATGACAACTAATACCACAAGACAAAAAAGGAAAGGGACTTAAGAAAAACACACATTTTTATTCATTGATATAAATCTTTGGCTAAATTTACCTTCAATATTCAAGCAGGTAAGTAAAATGGTCAAGCTGTTTCCCTCCAAAGCTTCTTTCAAAAGTAAAGGAAGTAATTTCTCATTGCGTTCAGTTTTTTCTAGGATATGTAACAGTGGCCATGTGCTTCTAAAGGGAGTAAAGGATCATCATCATATTGATTGTAAGAGGTAGTACAAAGAGAAAATAAAAAAAACATATAAAATGGCGTCTCGTGCCAGATCAAACCAGCAAACCCATTAACCCTAGAACGCGCAACCATAGAAATCTACACTTTCACATACCTGGGGCCTTTTAGGCCTGTGTGCAAATAACATGGAGTAACTCAAATAGAAATACTTTTCAAAATTATTTCAGATGTGAAATTTACAAAACATTATAATTATGTGTATAAAACAAAAAAAAGGAATTACACCGGCTTAAAACGCCCAATATATGAATTCTATATAATTTGTTTTTTATATATATATATATATATATATATATATATATATATATATATACATACATATTGTGAGATACTGGGGCCATTGATATGTGACGGACGGTATGTATCTCCCAGAACGTGTACAGAAACATATTAGAGCCCTATATAGTGGTCAGTCCAGTAACCTCCAGGCCGGGTTATGCAGGTGGCTCATGGCCACAGTTCTCGTTTAAAAGCTCTTTGTAAAGGCCTGGGTGGGGCAGAGTCTGTTTTGTAAGCTGCAGAGCAGGAAGCCTGGGAAAGTTCAGGCCTGTGTGGAACGATTATAAGTCTGTGGACCCTCCTGGAACAGCCAAACGGGGTATCGTAAGACCGTCTCCTACGGCAAGGGGTGCCTGTGTGACGGGGACCCGTATGGACGGTGCATAACCCGGCTGTGTTCCGGATGACTTTACCTGTACAGCGAGGACAATAAAGCTGTTTGGATTGGACTGTTTTGGGTCACTGCCTCTTTGTCGTCCTGGGGGACCCCCACCCCGCTACATTTTATATATATATATATATATATATATATATATATATACATACATATATATATATACATACATATATATATATACATACATACATATATATACATACATACATATATATATATATATATATATATATATATATATACACATATATATATATATATATATATATATATATATATATATACAGACACAGTGCAGACCAACAGTTTGGACACACCTTCTCGTCTCTAGAACAACTATTAAGAGGAGACTGTGTGCAGCAGGCCTTCATGGTAAAATAGCTGCTAGGAAACCACTGCTAAGGACAGGCAACAAGCAGAAGAGACTTGTTTGTGCTAAAGAACACAAGGAATGGACATTAGACCAGTGGAAATCTGTGCTTTGGTCTGATGAGTCCAAATTTGAGATCTTTGGATCCAGCCACCGTGTCTTTGTAGAAAAGGTGAACGGATGGACTCTATATGGCTGGTTCCCACCGTGAAGCATGGAGGAGGAGGTGTGATGGTGTGCGGGTGTTTTACTGGTGACACTGTTGGGGATTTATTCAAAATTGAAGGCATACAGAACCAGCATGGCTACCACAGCATCTTGCAACGGTGTGCCATTCCATTCGGTTTGCGTTTAGTTGGACCATCATTTATTTTTCAACAGGTCAATGACCCCAAACACACCTCCAGGCTGTGTAAGGGCTATTTGACTAAGAAGGAGAGTGATGGGGTGCTACGCCAGATGACCTGGTCTCCACAGTCACCAGACCTGAACCCAATCGAGATGGGTTTCGGTGAGCTGGACCACAGAGTGAAGGAAAAAGGGCCAACAAGTGTTAAGCATCTCTGGGAACTCCTTCAAGACTATTGGAAAATCATTTCCGGTGACTACCTCTTGAGGCTCATCAAGAGAATGCCAAGAGTGTGCAAAGCAGTAATCAAAGCAAAAGGTGGCTACTTTGAATGACCTAGAATATAAGACATATTTTCAGTTGTTTCACACTTTAAGTATTTCATTCCACATGTTTTAATTCATAGTTTTGATGCCTTCAATGCGAATCTACAATCTTCTGAGTCCTGAAAATGAAGAAAACTCTTTGAATGAGGTGTGTCCAAACTTTTGGTCTATATATATATATATATATTATATATATATATATATATATATATACACAGTTAGGTCCAGAAATATTTGGACAGTGACACAAGTTTTGTTATTTTAGCTGTTTACAAAAACATGTTCAGAAATACAATTATGTATATAATATGGGCTGAAAGTGCACACTCCCAGCTGCAATATGAGAGTTTTCACATCCAAATCGGAGAAAGGGTTTAGGAATCATAGCTCTGTAATGCATAGGCTCCTCTTTTTCAAGGGACCAAAAGTAATTGGACAAGGGACTCTAAAGCCCGCTTTACACGCTTCAATATATCTCACAATCCGTCGTTGGGGTCAAGTTGTAAGTGACGTACATCCGGCATCGTTTGTGAGGTGTCTGCGTGTGACATCTACTTGCGATCAGGATTGAACGCAAAACCGTTGATCGCAAACACATCGTATCATTCTCTAGAATTGAGCGTTTTGTTGCACGAACCTAGTGAATTGTAACGTGTGACATCCCTCATACGATTTTGGTGTCTGAGGCTATGTGCGCAGGTGTGCGCTCTGCACCGCAGCTTAAAAAAGGTCCGCTTCAGAGCGCAGCTGAAAAGCTGCGTTCTGAAGCGCCTCACAATGTCTGTCATTCACTAATCTCTGTCAGTCGGTCACTATCTCTGTCCCTCACTCTCTGTCCATGTCAGTCTATCCCCCTCTCTCATATACTCACCGATCCCCGGCGCTGCACGGCATTCACACTGCTCCGGCGGCTTTTACTGTTTTGAAAAAGCCGGCCGCCCATTAAACAATCTGGTATTCCCTGCTTTCCACGCCCACCGGCGCCTATGATTGGTTACAGTGAGACACGCCCCCCACGCTGAGTGACAGGTGTCACACTGCACCCAATCACAGCAGCCGGTGGGCGTGTCTATACTGTGTATTGAAATAAATAATTAAATAATTAAAAAAAACGGCGTGCGGTCCCCCCCCAATTTTAAAACCAGCCAGATACAGATAAAGCCATACGGCTGAAGGCTGGTATTCTCAGGATGGGGAGCTCCACGTTATGGGGAGCCCCCCAGCCTAACAATATCAGTCAGCAGCCGCCCAGAATTGCCGCATACATTATATGCGACAGTTCTGGGACAGTACCCGGCTCTTCCCGATTTGCCCTGGTGCGTTGGCAAATCGGGGTAATAAGGAGTTATTGGCAGCCCATAGCTGCCAATAAGTCCTAGATTAATCATGTCAGGCGTCTATGAGACACCTTCCATGATTAATCTGTAAGTGACAGTAAATAAACACACACCAGAAAAAATCCTTTATTAGAAATAAAAAACACAAACACATTCCCTCATTACCAATTTATTAACCCCCGACAAACCCTCCATGTCCGGCGTACTCCACAGTCCTCCAGCGTCGCGTCCAGCTCTGCTGCATGCAGGTGACAGGAGCAGCAGAAGACACAGCCGCTCCGGTCACCTCCACGCAGGTAATGAAGACAGCCGGCGATCAGCTGAGCTGTCACTGAGGTTACCCGCTGTCACTGGATCCAGCGGTGGATGCAGCGGTGGCCGCGGGTAACCTCAGTGACAGCTCAGCTGATCGCGCTACTCACCTCAGTTGCTGACTGGAGCTGACCGGAGCGGAGGTGAGTAGCGCGATCAGCTGAGCTGTCACTGAGGTTACCCGCGGCCACCGCTGCATCCACCGCTGGATCCAGTGACAGCGGGTAACCTCAGTGACAGCTCAGCTGATCGCCGGCTGTCTTCATTACCTGCGTGGAGGTGACCGGAGCGGCGGTGTCTTCTGCTGCTCCTGTCACCTGCATGCAGCAGAGCTGGACGCGACGCTGGAGGACTGTGGAGTACGCCGGACATGGAGGGTTTGTCGGGGGTTAATAAATTGGTAATGAGGGAATGTGTTTGTGTTTTTTATTTCTAATAAAGGATTTTTTCATGTGTGTGTGTTTTTTTACTGTCACTTACAGATTAATCATGGAAGGTGTCTCATAGACGCCTGACATGATTAATCTAGGACTTATTGGCAGCTATGGGCTGCCAATAACTCCTTATTACCCCGATTTGCCAACGCACCAGGGCAAATCGGGAAGAGCCGGGTACTGTCCCAGAACTGTCGCATATAATGTATGCGGCAATTCTGGGCGGCTGTTGGCTGATATTGTTAGGCTGGGGGGCTCCCCATAACGTGGAGCTCCCCATCCTGAGAATACCAGCCTTCAGCCGTATGGCTTTATCTGGCTGGTTTTAAAATTGGGGGGGACCGCACGCCGTTTTTTTTAATTATTTAATTATTTATTTCAATACACAGTATAGACACGCCCACCGGCTGCTGTGATTGGGTGCAGTGTGACACCTGTCACTCAGCGTGGGGGGCGTGTCTCACTGTAACCAATCATAGGCGCCGGTGGGCGTGGAAAGCAGGGAATACCAGATTGTTTAATGGGCGGCCGGCTTTTTCAAAACAGTAAAAGCCGCCGGAGCAGTGTGAATGCCGTGCAGCGCCGGAGATCGGGGATTGGTGAGTATGAGAGAGGGCTGCTAACTTCAGTCACTTAGGAGATTAGCGGTCACCGGTGAGTCTTCACGGGTGACCGCTAATCAGGGCGCGACACAGACAGAGCCGCAGCATGACCGTGAAGTCGGGTGAAGTTCACCCGAGTTCATTCTGACAGTGCGGCTCTGTCTGTGTCTGCTGTCATCTGCCATTCAGCTCTGCTACATGGCTGTCTGTGGCGGCTGTTAGCGGCCATTCAGCTCTGCTACATGGCTGTCTGTGTCTGCTGTTAGCGGCCATGTAGCAGAGCTGAATGGCAGATGACATAGTAAAAACGCATCCCTACACATTACACACGCTTGGCAAGTCAATAAAAAAAAAAAAAAAAAGGTGCCCAATGCATACGTCACAGAACACATGATCTAAAGGATCGCACACAAAATTGACCAATTTAACATAGACTACTAACGCTCGTGTGACAGCAAATGAACGACCAACGTGAAATCTCATAGATCCCGTATGCAACCTGGGCGTGTCACATCGCAAATGCGATTGTACAACTAATTGCAACGTGTAAAGTGGGCTTAAGGGCTGCAATTAACTCTGAAGGCGTCTCCCTCGTTAACCTGTAATCAATGAAGTAGTTAAAAGGTCTGGGGTTGATTACAGGTGTGTGGTTTTGCATTTGGAAGCTGTTGCTGTGACCAGACAACATGCGGTCTAAGGAACTCTCAATTGAGGTGAAGCAGAACATCCTGAGGCTGAAAAAAAAGAAAAAATCCATCAGAGAGATAGCAGACATGCTTGGAGTAGCAAAATCAACAGTCGGGTACATTCTGAGAAAAAAGGAATTGACTGGTGAGCTTGGGAACTCAAAAAGGCCTGGGCGTCCACGGATGACAATAGTGGTGGATGATCGCCGCATACTTTCTTTGGTGAAGAAGAACCCGTTCACAACATCAACTGAAGTCCAGAACACTCTCAGTGAAGTAGGTGTATCTGTCTCTAAGTCAACAGTAAAGAGAAGACTCCATGAAAGTAAATACAAAGGGTTCACATCTAGATGCAAACCATTCATCAATTCCAAAAATAGACAGGCCAGAGTTAAATTTGCTGAAAAACACCTCATGAAGCCAGCCATGGGAAGAAAAAAGTTTGGAGAAGAAAGGGAACGGCACATGATCCAAGGCACACCACATCCTCTGTAAAACATGGTGGAGGCAACGTGATGGCATGGGCATGCATGGCTTTCAATGGCACTGGGTCACTTGTGTTTATTGATGATATAACAGCAGACAAGAGTAGCCGGATGAATTCTGAAGTGTACCGGGATATACTTTCAGCCCAGATTCAGCCAAATGCCGCAAAGTTGATCGGACGGCGCTTCATAGTACAGATGGACAATGACCCCAAGCATACAGCCAAAGCTACCCAGGAGTTCATGAGTGCAAAAAAGTGGAACATTCTGCAATGGCCAAGTCAATCACCAGATCTTAACCCAATTGAGCATGCATTTCACTTGCTCAAATCCAGACTTAAGACGGAAAGACCCACAAACAAGCAAGACCTGAAGGCTGCGGCTGTAAAGGCCTGGCAAAGCATTAAGAAGGAGGAAACCCAGCATTTGGTGATGTCCATGGGTTCCAGACTTAAGGCAGTGATTGCCTCCAAAGGATTCGCAACAAAATATTGAAAATAAAAATATTTTGTTTGGGTTTGGTTTATTTGTCCAATTACTTTTGACCTCCTAAAATGTGGAGTGTTTGTAAAGAAATGTGTACAATTCCTACAATTTCTATCAGATATTTTTGTTCAAACCTTCAAATTAAACGTTACAATCTGCACTTGAATTCTGTTGTAGAGGTTTAATTTCAAATCCAATGTGGTGGCATGCAGAGCCCAACTTGCGAAAATTGTGTCACTGTCCAAATATTTCTGGACCTAACATATATATACATATATATATATATATATATATATATATATATATATATATATAAAAATCGTTTTTTTTTGTCTAAAAGTTTTTTTATATAAAAGTTGTAGTAAACATGGTGCACAAATATTTCTTTTCAAAAACTTTCCTTTTCAACATTACTGATTACCCCAATAATTTTCACATATTTTTTTGGAAGAATGTTCCTTGCAGACATTTTGTCCACAAGTAGTACAGAAATTCCAGATTTCCTTTCCTTCCTTGCTGGACAAATATAACAGTGCTTTCTTTTTTTTTCTCTTGGCTCTGGATGTTCCTGAAAACGTATACTACATCGGATCATAGCTTCTGTAACTTGCCTTGGCAAGCATTTCGTGTTGCTTTGCTCCATCATGGTAGGCATCAAAAGTTCAAAGACAAAGTAAGACAAGATAAAGACAAAGACAAAGTCTTCCCCAGTAACAGTACAGACAAAAAGACTGAGGATCACATGTACACCAAGTAAAGGTCTAAAAGGTCCCAGGTATGTGAACATGGGGTAGTCCCAAAAAAGAGTTATTTTACTGAAATGCCTATAACAACTATATACCTGAGGAATACTTAGAGTTTCAAAATTCTAACTAAAGTAATCTTGCAGAAAATAGAAAACAAGTAACCTAGCAGGCCTGCGAGGCCCCAGGTATGCGTTCTAGGGTTAATTGTAGGCAGGAATGCCAAGCTTGTTGCCTCTTTACTAGCATTTATTATAATGAGGTTATAATACCCTTTTGCCTTTGAACCCATTATTTCCTTGCTAGCCTTGAAGTGATTGTGGGAAGAAAATTGCCTATTGTTAAGCACCTGTCTTGTCTTTGGGTACGAGTTATACTCCCTTCCCCTGTGACTGCTGTCCTTTGCTCTGCTGCATGTCCATTTTGCAAGTGGCCTGAACATCCTTAGAGACATAATCTCCCAAGGCCTATTATGACCTATTTGAATACACCCCTGTGCCTGAGTATTGAGTCCGTAATGTGTTTACTAGTTTTTTGGGATTTGCCACTATCCTTTTCCTTCTGTTTCCACCTTCTGCTCAGACTTCATGATTTTCCTTATTTGCATCTGCTCTTGATAACCTATCAATTGCTGCTAGCATCATTAGTAGAGTCTATTTTTCTTGCTTCTGCTGTTAGTTACCCATTGTTTGCTGCAAGCATCACAAAGTGTTTGAGAGACTGTTCTCACTACATTACAATCTGCTATGGATAAACTACATCTGTTCTGCATCTCTGCGTTCTGGTCTGTACTGCCTTGCTTAGTTGTCTGCTGCTAATTGAACTCCGAATGGAAATTTCATTGGTACAGTACTGTATCTGGGAGAAAAGCTGGGATCTGTTTGGCTGCCGAAAGCAACATCAATTCTAAGGAGCTATTGCACTGAAACGCGTTGAAATAAATCACTATATTTTCCAAAGAAGAGTCGAGTCAGATATATCATATGGCACTGCGGTGGTTAGCCCCTTCTCCTCCTACTCCCTTTGATCAAATCGCTACCGGCACTGCAGCAGCCGAGGATTTTCTCCCATATGCCCTTACAGTGGTTGTGACTCTCATAACCACCCCAGGTGAGCAACCTCTTATCTCATCTTCCCCCTGATCTCCACCCGGGTAAGACCCGATCTGTGCTGGTTTTGACTGTCCAGCTCCTGCATTGCTAATTGACCTCCGAAATTTATTGGGCGATTCATGGATCAAACACCAGTTAAACATGTGCATTCAAAAGTTTAGATAAGGTCACATTACGTTCACCTGAAAAGGTTAGATTGCAGGTGAAGCTGAAATTTCACTGGAAAGCCAAATATCGCTAATAATTTGTGAGTAGTGTATACTCCATACCATACCTGTTTAGTTGATCAACTGGACTGAAAATCTGAATTAGGTCCAAACTGTTTATATATGTAATTTTTTAATTACTTATATCTGCATGTACCCTTTTCTTACTATGTGTATGGGGATCCTGTGATGTATTTTATTGTCCAGACCTGAGTGTTTTTTACCATATATTATATATGATTTTTTTGCAGTATTATTAAAAATGTGATCATTTATACTACGCATGTTTTTTTTTTTTACTCCAGATTTTGTTGTGTATGTGACACTTCCACGGGGTCTGGGGTGACTCATTACTGGGCCACGGTTCTGCTTCTGGGACGCCGTGGTGGCCAGGCCCGATCCGTAACTCCGGGGCGGTGTCAATAAATGGGGGAATGATGATGGAGATGGTAGTTATTCGTGACACCACCTGTGGTGTGCGGCTAACATGGGAGCCGCCGCTGTGAGAGGTGTCCTCCCGGGGCAGATGGTTGCGCAGCTTAGTTGTTGCAGCTCTACAGACAGAGCTCAAGCCCCAGGGATGTTGGGAGTTGTAGTTTCCTGCTGCCGTGCAGCTAAGGCAAAGGCAGAGCGCGGGAAGAATTGGACGACACAGGGGTTGCAGTCAAAGTTCTTTTACTCACTCAGATGTTCTCAGCAGCACATGTCCGGTCATACGCCACCCTCAGAGTGCCGGGCTTCGCTGTGATGGGCTCTAGCCAATCTCGGGTAGCTCAGAGATCAAGACCGGTGCACCCTCCTGTGTTCCTTCCCTGGTCGTCTCTCTGCGCTGACTCTCTCCCGCCTGTCCTGTGCCTATGCACACAGTGCCCTGAGCCAGTGTCCGCGGACCCTGTCGGGTGACTTATAGCTCCGTCCCTTGGCCCTATGTGGTCACCTTTTCACTGGATGTGTACGGATGTTAGCCTGAGGCACTTGCAATGCCCTTCGGTGTTACTAGCGAAGTTATATTGTTCTTATCTAGCCTAGGGGCCGAGTCCCTGAAGGCGGCCTAGTCCCTCCACTTCTATCAGCTGTCCATGGAACAGGTCCCACGGGTGGCTCACACCCTTCGCTTAGCCCTGAAACTACTTTCTATTTGTCCTCCGTGTCCTCCTCTGTTCTCCTCCTTCTGGTCCTGGGACAAGTTCTTCCAGCCTCCTGTCCCCAGGACCTCTCTCCTGCAGCTCTGCTTCTTCCTTCTCTCCCCTCAGACCGTTTCTTCCTGTCTGTGTGAAACTGCTGACTCCCTCTTTTTTAGACACACCTTCCTCCCACTCACTACACTCTACCACCGAGTAAGCCGGAATAGGGTGCTATCACCAGTGGTGGCTATCTCTAGCATTAATGGGCTACCCCACCCATGTCCCGGTGGAGAGCTGCTAACTGAGAGTGCTATGTTGTGCATACCAGTGAATGACCTCCTCCGTACCCAGGATGGGATACCACACCTCTGGTTGAGGTGCAGTACCTCTTTGTTGACTGAATCTGCGGGGGCGCCACATATGAATTATATCAGTTTTGCAGTTTATCCTGTTTTTCAAACTGAATAGAAAAATTCACTTTTCTTTTTTTATGATGTCAATTGTGTTTCAGATGATCCTGACTCTACATCTGCAAACAAGTCTACTTTACGACCCTCATCACATCATTAGCCGTCAATCTAAAACAAGTCGTCAAAACGTTCCCTTGCCTACTGAGCCCTAACGTACAGGCCTCAGTCACAGATCTGAGTGCTGACAATCTAGCCACTTAATTCCTAGAAAAAAAAATCAACCATTTTAACCAAGACATTTTACACAATTCCCACAGAGCCTGAATCCCCTTCTCTCCTGCACCTCAAATTACATTTCCACCTTTTAGCCTGTTACAAAATAAGTGACCAAGATGCCAAAATGTGCATTCTGGGCCTGATGGATGAAGGAACTGACCTGTCCTTCCGAACTCCGACAGTATTGAGCATCCTACAAATTCTGCATCAGGCCAGAAAGCTTCTGGCATACCATTGGCTAGCCACTTCTTCCCCGACCATTAGAAAATTAAAAAAAACAAGATGAACAATGCAATACATCTAGGAAGAGGTGTTTATTTCAAAATAAATACTTTATACACATTCTATAAGGTCTGGGATAGGTGGATTGATACCCGTGTCCAGGGCCGGATTATAGGCAGGGCAGGCGGGGCTGCCGCCCAGGGGCCCCCACCACAAGAGCCTCCAAGGGGGCCCCCACCACCAGCTGTCTTCGGCTCCCTGTGTTGGTGGCCCCCATGATCATAGCTGGCTTTATCTATATGTGAGTAGTGCAGTTGCACAGTGTGCCGTCCGCCAGGCTCCAGAGGGGGGCGGTGCAGGGAGACAGATGTCATTTTGATTTTCAGTTTCCTCTCTGCCGCTGCTATCTGCCCGAGAGGATTGTGGGGGCGGGAAATTCATCGTCTCTGATGTGTCACCAGCCATTCTGCTGCTGTGGATGCAGCTAGAGCCTGCACCGTCCATGAGAGATGCAGGCTGTGATAGAAGGACGATGTCAGCTGTGAGAGTAAGGTCACTCAGCAGGGCAGGGGGAGGGGGGTGTAGAGGGGGCCACAGTGCTCTCCAAGTAACTCCACAACAGAGCAATCAGTAAGGGGGAATAACTGCATATAGCTGCACATGAAAGGTGGAGACAGGGACATGGGGGGGGGGGTCATTTTACTGCAAGAGGTGAAGTGTGTATGAACGACCTACATAGGAGCTACATATTGCAGTATAGTCACTGCCACCCATCATTGTTTAAACCTACCTACACCTCCTTAATTACACTATTCCCTTTTCATATAATCAGAATGTAAGCCCCTTCCCTAGATTATAATCATATAATAATGCCCCCTCCCCCACTAGATTGTAATCATATGATAATGCTCCCTCCCCCACTAGATTGTAATCATACAATAATGCCCCCTCCCCCACTAGATTGTAATCATATAATAATGCCCCCTCCCCCACTGGAGTATAATCATAGGATAACACTCCCCTCACCTGGAGAGCAATCATAAAATAATGCCCCCCCCCCCTTCCCCTGGAATATAATAGAGTAAAACACCTCACTAATGGAGTATAATCATAAAATAAAGCCCCCTCCCTAGAGTGGAGTATAATCATAGAATAATGTCCCCCATCCCTTTGACTATAATCATTATCCCCTTTTTGAGTATATTCATACACTACCTTATTGTGATATAAACGCCTCCTGGAGTATAATTACATACACCCCTTGCAGTAAAATGATGCCCCCCGGAGTTTAATGTGTTCTTTCCATGTACATGTGCCAGACATATTGCTGAGTGCCATTCACTGACAGCTATCAGTTTTGTTATTCATATTGACTTCATAAAATTTTGTCATAGTATTATAGTACTCAAAATTTAACTCCTTCACCCCGATTTTCCGTTTTTTTTTTTGTTTTTTTCTCCCCTTCTTCTGAGAGCCGTGACTTTTTTTTATTTTTCCATCAATCTTGCCATATAATTTTATTTTTTATTTATTTTTTGTGTGACAAATTGTACTTTTGAGTGAAATCATCAGTTTTACCATATATTGTACTAGGAAACAGGGAAAAAAATCCAAGTGCGATAAAATTGCAAAAAAAGTGCAATTGCACGATTGTTTTTGGGTTATTTTATTCACCATGTTCACTATATTGTAAAACTACCATGTCAGTATGATGCCGAGTTCATAGATACCAAACAGGTATACTCTTACTTTTATCTAAGGGGTTAAAAAAATTCAGAAGTTTGTTAAAAAAAAAAATGTGCTTTTGGTGCCATTTTTTGAAACCCGTAGTGTTCTAATTTTTTGGGATGTTAGGCTCAGTGACTCCTAATATTTTTGCATCTTGAGCTGGTGTTTTCAATTATACAATTTTTATGAAGTTGCTACTTTTTGATCGCCCGTTATTGGATCTTTTTAAAAATTTTGTGGCGACCCAAAAACATAATTTTGGCATTTGGATTTTTTTCTCGCTACACCATTTACCGATCTGATTAATTGATTTTATATTTTTATTGATCGGGCATTTCTGAACTCTGAGATATCAAATATGTGTATATTTTTTTAACTGTTTTATTTTCAGTGGGGCGAATGAGGCATGATTTGAACTTTTTATTTATTTTTTTACATTTTGTATTTATTTTACTTGTCCCCTTGAGAGCTATAAGGATCAGCAGTCTGATCGCTTGTGCATCCCTGTTGATCAGAGCTGTACAGCTCTGATTAGCAGAAATACAGCATTCCTGTGTGAGTCGGCGCTCTATCGACTGTGACAGAAAATATGTCATGATAGCAACAGGGGTCATTACATGGCCCGCCGCTACCATAGCAACCATCGACTTCCCGTGATCGTGTCAAGGGGCCACCGATGGCGGCAGGGAACAGCGCGATCCTTGATCTTTCTGTGTGTAAGTGGAGAGCTGTGAGTGATCCTGGACTGTGTCTGTATTGTAGTACTGTAAATCTGAATGTGGCAGAACAGGATAAGATAAATGTTCATTGGATTTATATCTAAATGCTACAGTTCGCGCTTTACTGTTATGGCTAAAAATGTTAACGTTATGGGGCCCCCACCAGATTTTCTGCCCAGGGGCCCCCACCAACCTTAATCCGGCCCTGCCCGTGTCTACTGTCCCTCACCCTACTTTGAGATAAAATGATGGATCAATTCATAGCTCTTATACTTTGTACTCATATGTTTGTATGTTAAAAGTTGAAATCTTGTTTAATAGAAACAAACCTAATTTTAAATAAAAAGAAACCAGTGAATCTAACTTTTAACAGAAAGACAGAAAAAGGACATATAAAAACATAATTTAGAGGATATTTTTCATTTTGGTGGAAATGTTGATTATAAAAAAAAAATCCCAGGCATCACTCAGATAATGTCATACGTACATATTTTCCTTGGTTTGTAATGATTTCTCGCTAAGTTCAAAAATCTTCACCATGGATCGGACATACATTGATGACCCTGTGTTGCTGCCTCGTTCACTTCTCTCCATCGTAATCTTAAATAATATGCTGCAAATGAATAAATCACATATATTAGAGTTTTGTATATGTTATAAACTTATCAGATGAGACAGTACAGGGCACTCCTTCCTTTCTTAATCCTTCCTCCCTTTTGTACCCCGTTTCTGTTAAAGAAAAGGTGTCATCCAAAAAAAAATTTCAATAACTGAAAAAAATGTAAACTATTAATGTTTTGTTTAAGTATTATTTGTTTTTAATTAAGCAAAATATTTTAAAAAATTAAAAAGTTTGATATTTTCCACTCTTAAACACTAGGGGGAGCAGCTGCTGAAATCCAACTGTAGAACTACTGTAGAACTAGCTCACATTACAATTGCAGTAAAAGTGAGTGGAATTTGCTCTCCTGTGTGTGATGTCACTTCCCCCTCCCAATCTGGGTGTTTCCAAAAAGATAAGGGAAGATGAAGTTTAGGGTCACAGTGCAGAGCCATTTTGGTGGTGACCGCAAAGTGATCCTAATATTTCTTAAGTGTCACCAAGGACAGATGCATGGTGCTCTGCCGCAAGAATGTCCACCTGCAATGCTCTGCAGCATGCACGCCTGCAATGCTCTTCTGCACGCCTGCCCGCAGTGCTCTGCCGCACGCACTCCCGCAATATTCTACTGCACGCCCACCCACAATGCTCTGCCGCATGCACGCCCGCTTGCAATGCTCTGCCATATGCACGCACGCCCGCAATGCTCTGCCGCATGCACGCAAGCCCACATTGCTCTGCAGCATGCACTCTCGCCCCCAATGCTCTGCCACATGTGCGCAATGCTCTGCTAAACACACGCCAGCAATGCTCTGCTGCACGCCCGCCCACAATGCTCTGCTGCATGTACGCCCACTTGCAATGCTCTGCCGCATGCATGCCTGTCCGCAATGCTCTGCCACACACACACCCACAATGCTCTGCCACATGCATGCAAGCCCGCAAAGTTCTGCTGCATGCATGCCCACAGTGCTCTGGCACATGTACACACGCCTGCAATGCTCTGCCGCCCGCCCGCCCGCAGTGCTCTGACCACTGATGTACATAACACATCATGAGCAGGTGTCGGTTCATGCATGTTTATGTGCTATGTACGTCATGGCTTTAAATTGTCACTGTGTGAAAACACAGTGACAGCTCTTTGTCGGAAGCGGTCACTCACAGCTGACCAACACGGCCAGTAAAGTGGAAACCAATTTCATCAGTCCCCACTCTCTGATCTCTGTAATCAGTGGGTGAAATATCAGCACTTCCAAAACTTTTACCGCCGGAGCATGGCTCAGCTGACACCTGAGCTCCTACAGTAACAATTAGGATCGGCGTGCATGCCACCCCTGACTGATTATCCATCTAAATGCTGTGATCGAGAGCGATCATGGCATTGGAAAGGTTGGGTGTAATCTCTTTTAATTAATATTAAAGTTAACATTTCACAGAAATAAAGTAAAAACAAACAGGTACAGCATTATATAGCCGAGGGAACCACCTCCCGGCTGCAATATCACACATTGGCATAGGAAAGGTTGTGAGACAGAGGGGACTCCCTCTCGCACCCCCATCAGCACCCCCTTGACAAAATCATGGGGAGCCAATAGTTAACTTGTCACACAAGGACCTACTGGTGTGCCAAGTATGGTGGCCTGTTGGACCCAGCCATAGGTAGAATCTAACAGGCGTTCTGCCTATGTGATCTAAGTGGTCACATATATTGCAATACATGTTTACTTTAATGCAGTGACCAGTGATCAGAAAAATGAAGTTTAAAAAAGTAGAAAAAAATGTAAAAATACGATGAAAAAAAAATTGCAAAAGTTATTCAAAAACAAAAAAACAAAACACAACATAAAGAACAAAAAATATTACATCAATAAATATGATTATTTATATAAAAATAAACTAATAAAGTACACATATTCGGTAATGCCGCATCCAGACCATCACTATCTATAAAAAACTGTCTCACTATTTAATCCCTACAGTAAAAATAATAAAGACATCGCAAAAAACTATGCGTTTTAATCATACCTTTGATATAAAAGTGGAATAAAATGCTATAAAAAAATAAAACAAATGTAAATAAAAATGGTATCTCAAAAACCGTCATTTTGTCCTTCAAAAAGGAATCTACCGCACAGCTCTGTCAGCAACAAAATAAAAATGCTATAGCACTCAGAATACAGCAATGCAAAAACAATACTTTCTTTAAAATGGCTTTTATTGTGTAACAGTGTCAAAACATAACAAAATGATATAAATGTGGAATCACAGTAACCGTACTGTCCCGAAGAATAAAGATGCCTTTATTCACTTTTACCGCACAATAATTGGCAGAAAAAAACTATTTCTGAATTGCTGTTTTTTGTTAACTCTTCCTCTCAAAAATCTGGATGGAAAGCAATCAAAAAATATTATGTGCCCGAAAATGGTACCAATAAAAACACCAACGCATCCCACTAAAAACGAGCCACCACAAGATTCTGTTGACACAAATCTAGAAAAGTTATAGCTCTCAAACTAAGGTGATGCCACTCTCAAAAAAAACAACTAATTTTTTTAGTGTGTGATCAAATTTGTGTGATTTAAATGTATTTAATATTTACCAAATATTAAAAAAACAATATAAATCTGATGTCATAACAATTGCACCTACCCTAAGAATAATGCCGTCTAATCACTTATACTGCACAGTGAACAGCGTAGAAAACATATAAAACCAATTCTTGACCTGCTGTTGATTTCTTCATTCTGCCTCCCAACAATCGCAGAAAGGCTTGGCTCATATTTATTCTTGTCCCCATCTTATAGTAATGTCCCACTTTCTGGTCCCCATCTTATTATAATGTCCCACTTCCTGGTGACCATCCTGTAGTAATGTCCCCTTCCTGGTCCCCTACTTGTAGTAATGCCCCATCCTGGCCCCCTACTTGTACTAATGTCCCCCTTCTTCATCCCTATCTCATAGTAATGTCCCCATTCTTGGTCCCCATCTTATAGTAATGTCCCCATCTTGTAGTAATGCCCCATCCTGTTCTCCTTCTTGTAGTAATGTGTTGCATTCTGGCCCCCATCTTCTAGGAATGCCTCATCCTTCTCCCATCTTATAGTAATGTCCCTTCCCGGTCCCCTTCTTGTAGTAATGTCCCATCCTGGTCACCATCTTATAGTAATTTCCCATAATATGCCATTCTTCACATACGCATAAAAAAAGATTCTTCTCACCTTTCCTCGGTTCTCTAGGCATCCTCTTTTCTGCACATACGGTTTGTAGGCAACGTAGACCCCTTGATTGTAGTTCAATCCAAAGGGCCTACTCCATCAGCACTTTATTTCTGCCGACATCAGCTGCTGGCCTGGGAGTGGCTGGCTGCTGGAATTGGTACAGCTGTGCAGAGAGCTTTTCTTTGCATAATGCCAGCAATACATTTCAATTGAACAGAAATACCGCGCTGACGGTGGTGACCCCCTGCACCGGGCTACGATCGTCAAGAGCTCTACTGTGCCTGTGGGCTGCATATAGCAACCTCAAGGATCGCATATGGCCCGCGGGCCACGTGTTAGAGACCCTGATGTAGATCCATTAGCAGTTGGTGCTGTCCTGAACATAACTGAACAGACAGCATCCCAATAGGCAAGGTATATGAAAAACTGTACTTGCAAAGATAGACTTCACAGGTGATTTAAATAAAAAAACAAATGCATTTAGAATAAGAGTTACAATTAAAAAGGGATAGGTAAATATTAGAGATAAAAAGGTTTGTATAAGTTGATCCCAATAAATTTTAGAGTTGTTTCCTGCTTTAAAAGGGTGCAGTATTTAAAGAGGTTGTCCAATACTTACACATCCTTAGGATAGGTCATTAATATTTCAATAGTGACAGACCTTTTTAAGTCAATATTCTAGCTCACAGCCAGGGAGTTTCTGTGCATGTCCAAATCAAAGGATATACTGTAGCACATCAGTAATAATTAAACAATGTACACTGACGTGCATAAGGGTAACAATGTTTTGAACTTTTGACTTCAGGCTCCATATCTCACCATTCACTACAGCTTTGAGTACGAGATGACCTTCTTTTTATAGACCATCATCTTGGCTATATCATACATAAATTTGATTTGCAACTATTTAATATAGGGAGATTCACTGCATTGTTACTATTTTGCACCTAAAAAGCTACATTTTAATTTTTATTATTTTTTTTAAATATTTTGTAAATCCACCTTTGACTTTAAACACTGCCTGAATCCTTCTGGGCATGCTCTCGATAACTAATCATATGCTAAATAGATGCAAGTCAAATTTATGTATGAGATAGCCAAAATGATTGTCTATATGTCTATACAATGATAATAAACTAAAATATGCCATAAGATAATGTGGATGGAAACTCAAGTGAGAAAAAAAAAAGTATTTTGTGACATACGTATAATTTTGGTCCTCCAGCTGCTCCCGGCCACAATGATACAGGCCATAAGCTTCCTCTGGACTGGTAATCATCATTTCACTGGCCCCATCAATAGCCCTGTGAAGGGAAATGTTTTACTTGCTTCAACAAGACAAATAAGGTTCACCAGATATAGCAGTGCCAATCATGTAATGATAAGTGTAGCAGTAAGTTATAGAGCTAGAGCAATATATATATATATACTAGCTGTAGTACCCAGGTGTTGCCCGGGATAGTAACTGTCACTGTCTCTCTCCCCAGTCTCTGTCTGTCTGTCTCTCTGTCTCTTTCCCTGCCTGTCTCTGTGAGTCTGTCTGTGTCTATGTCTCTGTGTCTATCTCTCTGTCTGTCTCTGTATCAGTCTCTCTGTCTCTCTCTATCTCTGTGTCTGTCTGAGTGTGTATATCTGTCTCTATCTCTGTCTCTTTGTCTCTCTTTGTCTCTCTCTGTGCCTTTCCCCGGTCTGTGCCTTTCCCCGGTCTGTGCCTTTCCCCGGTCTGTGCCTTTCCCCGGTCTGTGCCTTTCCCCGGTCTGTGCCTTTCCCCGGTCTGTGCCTTTCCCCGGTCTGTGCCTTTCCCCGGTCTGTGCCTTTCCCCGGTCTGTCCCTTTCCCCGGCCTGTCCCTTTCCCCGGCCTGTCCCTTTCCCCGGCCTGTCCCTTTCCCCGGCCTGTCCCTTTCCCCGGCCTGTCCCTTTCCCCGGCCTGTCCCTTTCCCCGGCCTGTCCCTTTCCCCGGCCTGTCCCTTTCCCCGGCCTGTCCCTTTCCCCGGCCTGTCCCTTTCCCCGGCCTGTCCCTTTCCCCGGCCTGTCCCTTTCCCCGGCCTGTCTCTTTTCCAGGCCTGTCTCTTTTCCAGGCCTGTCTCTTTTCCAGGCCTGTCTCTTTGTCTCTTTCCATTGTCTGTCTGTGCCTCTCACTTTCCCTGTCTGTGTCTGTCTGCCTCTGTCTGTCTCTATCCTTCTCCACCGACATCTTATTACCTCACACATGAGCTTCTTATACTAATAATGTCTTCCGTTCCTATAGCAACCAATCACAGCTGCTAATAATAACCTGTGGCTTCCAGCTCCATTGACTCTAAAGGAGACAGGATTTTTGGAGAGTAACTGTAAAGCGCGGGGTTAAATTTTCCGGTCAAAACATAGTCTATTCAAAACAAGAAAGCCTGCGGAGACACCATCACATGTTTCTCAACGCTGGCAGCAAACTAGCCAGGTCTTACACCAGGAAGGATCAACCACGGGAAGGGCAGTCTCTAGTCAAGGAAACCACCTATGCCAAACATGGTATCCATCCACAGACAGCTGTTTCGGGGTATTTGCCCCTCATCAGTGTGGAGTAGGAAACTGGCTAGTGGGAGCAATGCCTTGTAGAAGACTATATAAGCAAGGATGGTTGACCTTAGGGAGATCAACATCCAACACCGCGGAGACACTATCACGTGTTTCTCAACGCAGTGATTCTAGAGCAATGTCCCCTGGGAAATATTCAAAACAAGAAAACCTGCGGAGACATCACATGTTTCTCAACGCTGGCAGGAAACTAGCCAGGTCTTTCACCGGGAAGGAACAACCATGGGAAGGGCAGTCTCCAGTCAAGGAGACCACCTATGCCAAACATGGTATCCATCCACAGACAGCTGTTTCGGGGCATTTGCCCCTCCACACTGATGAGCAAATACCCCGAAACAGCTGTCTGTGGATGGATACCATGTTTGGCATAGATGGTCTCCTTGACTGGAGACTGCCCTTCCCGCGGTGTTGGATGTCGTTCTCCCTAAGGTCAACCATCCTTGCTTATGTAAAACATAGTCTATGACGTTCCCTGAGTCACATGAGGCGTCTGTGCAAAATTTCGTGATTGTAAATACGATGGTGCTGATTCCTTTAGCGGGGACACACACACACACACACACACACACACACACACACACACAGCACTATATATATTTTATATATA
Source organism: Anomaloglossus baeobatrachus (assembly GCF_048569485.1). Taxonomy (NCBI): domain Eukaryota; kingdom Metazoa; phylum Chordata; class Amphibia; order Anura; family Aromobatidae; genus Anomaloglossus; species Anomaloglossus baeobatrachus. The sequence continues at coordinate 78,810,908 of NC_134356.1, forward strand.
CATATATGTTGATAAAAAAGATAAATTATTTATGATAGTGGGCCAAAATTCAGTTATTGCAATTCATAAGACATCCGTTATTTTGTTATGTCCATTTGGCTAAGAGTATTAAAGTTTATGAATTTTATATACAAATTTTGCTTTTTAAACTTCTTTTTATATATACAAATTTTTAATTGTTTGCAATCTTTTTCATGTTTAGTTGTACAATGTCGTAATAATCCATGTATTAAAAATCTTTTTGTATGTAGTTCGTGAATTCAACCTGTTGTGCAGAGGTTTTATCGTTCTTCCTATATATTGTTTTATTGCAATATATTTGTTTCCCCTGAAAATTAAGACCTAACCCAAAAACAAGCCGCCCTAGCATGTTAAAGGATTTTTTGAAGATGCTTGAAATATAAGTCCTACTCCAAAAATAAGCCCTAATTACAGTCAGGGCTAGCGTTAAGGGAAGTGGAACTGCTTAATTTCTCAGGGCTCCCGCTCTCTTAGGAACCCCAGCAGTTGTATTCCAAGGTTAAGATTGTTTAAGGACCTGTGATGACTTCACACTCTTGTGACATGATGAAATCAAAGGTCTATTAATTGCAGAGGTCTGAAAGAATTGAATAGCACACAGGCTGAAATGTAGGACTGACATAAGGGTAAGAGAGAAGAAACTGGGCAGTTTCACAGGAGCTCCATTCTCCGAGGGGCCCCAGCGATCATATCCTGATGATAACACTGCTTCAGGACCTTTATGACATGACATCATGTGACTAGGTTGTCACCAAGAGGACTCTTAATTGCAGAAGTATAAAGCTGAAGAGGAGACAGACAGGCAAGCATGTATGCAGTGTATGTTTGTATGTGTGTGTGTAGATAGATAGATAGATAGATAGATAGATAAATGATGGATAGATAAGAGATAGATACATAGATAGATAGATATTGTAGATAGATAGATAGAATATAGTCGATAAAGGGAGGATAGATAGAAAATAAGGCCTAGCAAATGTTTTAGAGTAAAAATAATATAAGTCCCTGTATTATTATCGGGTAAACATTCAATCACATAGATGACTAAAGATCTCTCCTGTAGAATTAGAGGAAAAATTGGTTGAGCCGTCACAAATAACCAAGCAGCAAAAACAGTTTCTGATGTTACATCTTGAAACCCCATTTTGGCATATATCAAATTGGCTTTATTTTTATTCTCTTAGTTGAGTCTGGGCTATAATGTTCTTGATAGTAGGAGCCCTACGGAAAGTTAGGGCTGAATTTTTAGGTAAATGGCTTCCCAGTATCGGATATTCACGCAGAATCTGGAAATTTTCTTGGATGATATTTCTGATATTTTATGGTAGACATAAGTGGTAATTAAATTGCTTTCATATCTGTCGTTTCTTGTGACTTTGTTGTATGGCTCAAGAAGGGATACTTGATCAAGTTTACTAGTATTTTGGAAAGGACATTTGATCAGATTCTTGGGGTATTTTTGTTTCTAAAATCTTTTACTGAGTGTATTAGACTAGGTGGTGAAATTTATATCTAGGGTGCAGTTTTTGTATCCTTTTAAACTTGTTTTGTGGAATGTTGTCCAGCAATTTTATTTAGTGTCTACTATTGTAGTGGATGTAATGTTAGTGTCATCCTTTTTTGAAAGAAAAAAAAATTGTATCGATCTAATTATTAGTTATAAAATGGTCAGGCTTAAAAAAGCACTGTTTTCTGAGTTTATCGTGGAGGAAAAAGATAGATCCCAGTTATTTCTATTGATGTTCTTTAGGAAGGAGTGCTTTCAATTGTCACAGATGAAGAACAGGTCATCAATATATCTCTTGAAGCTAATGATGTTGTACTTGTAAGTATCATCAACATTGCATCGGTCTTCTAAAACACCCCAAAACAAGTTTGTATAATTTGGTGCTATTTTTGACCCCATGGCAGTCCCCTGCAATTGGTGGTAGTGTACCCACAGAAAAGTAAAAAAAAAACCCATTTGTATATGAATTCCAAATCCTCACAGATTAATATTTTTTTTTTATCTGTGAGCCTATTGGTAGTGGATACGAATTTTTCAAAGCACCTGATGCCTAGATCTTGAGATATATTTGAGGGAGGCAACATCTATTGTCAAAAAAGTATAGGATGGACTCCAAATGCAATCACTTAGAAGGTTGATTAGACGTGTGAAGTTTCTAAAATAACTTGATAGATGGAGGACATGATCGTCTACACTGTGTGCAGAAATAGTAGCCAAGTTGTATTTTAGAGGATTTTTTTTATTATTGATCAACAACTATGTTCTCAATCAACCCAAAAGACTCATAAATATCAAAGCTAATTATTTTTGGAAGTTGGAGTGTTTTTTTTTTAGATTTGGCTATCTTATCTGTTTGTGCAGGTAACTATTACTGTGCAGAATTATTAGGCAACTTAATAAAAAACAAATATATTCCCATCTCACTTGTTTATTTTCTCCAGGTAAACCAATATAACTGCACAAAATTTAGAAATAAACATTTCTGACATGCAACAGCAAAACCCCAAAACATTAGTGACCAATAAAGCCACCTTTCTTTATGATGACACTCAGCAGCTTACCATCCACAGATTCTGTCAGTTGCTTGATCTGTTTACGATCAACATTGCATGCAGCAGCCACCACAGACTCCCAGACACTGTACCGAGAGGTGTACTGTTTTCCCTCCCTGTAGATCTTACATTTTATGAGGGACCACAGGTTCTCTATGGGGTTCAGATCAGGTGAACAAGGGGGCCATGTCATTATTTTTTCATCTTTTACACCTTTACTGGTCAGCTACGCTGTGGAGTAGTTGGATGCATGTGATGGAGCATTGTCCTGCATCAAAATCATGTTTTTCTTGAACGATACCGACTTCTTCCTGTACCACTGCTTGAAGAAGTTGTCTTCCAGAAACTGGCAGTAGGTCTGGGAGTTGAACTTCACTCCATCCTCAACCTGAAAAGGTCCCACAAGTTCATCTTTGATGATTCCAGCCCATACCAGTACCCCACCTCCACCTTGCTGGCGTCTGAGTCGGAGTGGAGCTCTCTGCCCTTTACTGATCCAGCCTCTGGCCCATCCATCTGGCCCATCAAGAGTCACTCTCATTTCATCAGTCCATAAAACCTTTGAAAAATCAGTCTTAAGATATTTCTTGGCTCAGTCTTGACGTTTTATCTTATGTTTCTTGTTCAAAGGTGGTAGTTTTTCAGCCTTCCCTACCTTGGCCATGTCCCTGAGTATGGCACACCTTGTGCTTTTTGATACTCCAATAACGTTGCAGGTCTGAAATATAAACTGGTGGCAAATGGCATCTTGGCAGCTTCACGCTTGATTTTCTTCAATTCATGGGCAGTTATTTTGCGCCTTTGTTGCCCAACATGCTTCTTGCGACCCTGTTGGCTATTTGTCATGAAACGCTTGATTGTTCGGTGATCACGCTTCAAACATTTGGCAATTTCAAGACTGCTGCATCCCTCTGCAAGACATCTCACAATTTTGGACTTTTCAGAGCCCGTCAAATCTCTCTTCTGACCCATTTTGCCAAAGGAAAGGAAGTTGCCTAATAATTAAGCACACCTTATATAGGGTGATGTCATTACACCACACCCCTCCTCATTACAGAGATGCACATCACCTGATTTTCTTAATTGGTAGTTGGCTCTCAAGCCTATACAGCTTGGAGTAGGACAACATGTATAAAAAGTATCATGTGATCAAAATACTCATTTGCCTAATAATTCTGCACACAGTGTATATATTTTGAGAGGTTGCTGCTGGTGAGTGAACCAATACCAGAGATGATTGGTCTTTATGGATTTTCAGTATTTAATTGAAGAATGCCATAGTAGTGCATCTAACCCCTTCACACGTGGGCAATTTTCAGGTTTTTTTTACTCCCCTTCTTCCAAGAGCCATAACTTTTTTATTTTTTCATCAATATAGCTATATGAGGGCTTGTTTTTTGCAGGCTGAGTTGTACTTTTCAATGACACCATTCATTCTGTCACATACAGTATTGGAAAATGTCAAAAAAAATTCCACGTGCGGTAAAATTGCAAAAAAGTGCAATTCCACAATTATTTTTTTATTCACCATGTTTATAAACTATATGGTAAAACTGACCTGGCTGGCAATATAATTCACCAGGTCAGTATGAGTTTGTCGATGCTAATCATGTATAGTTTTACTTTTATCTCAGTGATGATTTTTTTTCTTAGAAAATTTCTCAAAAAAAGAATTGAGATTTTTTTGCCATTTTCCAAGAGCCGTAGCGTTCTCATTTTTCGAGATCTGTGGCTGTGTGAGGGCTTATTTTTTGGTCTTGAGATGACATTTTTAATTTGGGGTAGATGTAATGTTTTGATCACTTGTTATTGATTTTAATGCAATGTTGCAGCAACCAAAAAAACATAATTCTGTTTTTTTTTTCTCTTGCTTTATTGACTGTACCGAATGTACACACGTGGATCTGCAGCAGCTACATCTCCTTCACTAATGCATCGTTGTGTCACACAACTACAGCAGGTGAGCGCAATCTCTCTATGTATATAAGACCTTGGTGAAATGAATGGGACAACACTGAGCTAATAATTGTTAGTGTGTATGTGTGTAGGAGGAGTAGACATTACCTGTGTACACAATGGATATACATGGAAACACACATCATACTTTTAGTATTTCAATTAATACTTACGTTCCAAGCGCAGATATGTAGACTGCCGCTAGGTCTTGATTGTAGGGATTAAACAAATCCATAGCTTTTCCATCTGGGTTAAACTTAACAGAAATAAAAACACATTTAGAATAGGCCCATTTTTTAACTTCAGCCTTACTGTGCAATTATAATTTAATGACAAAATACTGTCTTCCAGTAACAATGGGCTATGGACTAAGTATATAAAATATGTCTTGGATAAGAGCAGGGATCACAGTGCTGGGGTTAGTCTGAATTGTGCATCTTGTGTTTTTTATGAAGACCAGTTATGAAATACCCGAATAAGGTCTGACTTCTCAGTAGCATCACATGCATTTGCTATACATCTTGATAGGGTGCAACATGGCACAGGCCGGTAGCCATGGGCAAGGTACTCATCTCCTATGCCCCGCCACGCTACATGAAAATGGGAGTCCTCGCTAGGTGTGCATGCTTGTGTCATACTCACTACCTGGGCGATACACCTCCACAGACTGCTTGTTGCCATTGGAGATTGCAGAACAATTCTTCACAGACATCTTGCATCAAGCTGGCATGTGCACTTTTCATTTACATATAATAGCACTTCATTTTCTAGACAATTCGTACTTTTGTATCTCATAAAATTCCCCTCAACAACCTCGGGAAACCTCCTGTTCCCTTCTGAGGGCTCCACGGGTTTAGGAGTAACGCTACGGTTGCTCACAGCTACTCTTAGTTCCTTGTGAGGGATCCCCTAGAGCGGTCACATTGGTACTGCTACTGAAAAAGTCCATTGCTGGATGGTCATGGACTCCTGGCTGTAATGCACCCTCAGCTAACCGTAGAGGAACTTGTGTCCCAATATGGTGACCATATCGTCCTTCTGATATACACAATTGAGTTCCTTTTCCCTATAGTCAACTGTTCACTAGCCTCCAATACAAGTCTTCCTCTTTCTGTCCCTTCTACTTCCCCTAGGTTTCTCTCCGTACTGTTTAATTGGCCTCCCTGGCCTGGGTTCCAGTCTATCGAATATTCCAGTCTACGAAAGGTTGTGGTCTATCACGTATCCTGTCTTGTTTCCTCGATCCTTATGACATATTACAAGATTTCTGGCTCTTCCTCTCCTCTGTGATTACACCCTGTAACAAGGCAGTCTGCTAATCTTCAGACCTTAGGTCTCTCTTGTCTAGATGTCAGACCCTATCTGTAGCTCTTCCCTTACTGAGCTAATCTCCACTATTAACTCTACATGCACCTGACCAAATACATCTCATTTACCAAACATATAAAATCACATTTTAAAACAGTTCATTGCATTACAGAGCAACATATTTTTTTCACGGGGGTTTGCGCAGCACTTCCTTACAGAGGCAGTGATATGTAAAGGGTAATAAAGGGGCATACAGGTGTATAGGGGCAAGTAAGGTACTGCTACCTTCTACGTCAATATAATCCATACGTACTAAGTTCCTTTAAAGGGAACCTGTCACCGGATATTCATAATACTTACCTAACGGTACGTATTGCACTGCGCAGGGTAGATCAAAGTGCGCCTGCGCATGACCACACTGTTGGCTAGTGTAGATAACGTAGAACGCGTTATCCACACTAGCTTTAGAAGGCGGACAAAAGTGGCCGAAAGAGGAGGCGCGAGACCCAGAGAACGAAGATGCCCATCCGACCAGTCTTGTCTGCACCGAATGTTAGGTACAGTAAGTATTATGAACATCCGGTGACAGGTTCCCTTTAATGGCAGCTTCACATAGCCAAAAAATCATAATTAAAAGGAAGTATCCACTGGGAAAAAATCTTTTCATTGCATTTCATAAGTAATACAAAATGAATGTACTAATATATATTATTTATCAAATTTGCCTCATATCGAGATCCCTTAGGATTAAAAGGGAATCTGTCAGCAGGTTTTTTGCTACGCAAACTGCTGAGGACAACATGATATAGGGGTTAAAAAACAAAAATCCATTATGCTGTTGTTTACTTAAGCTAAAGACTTTATAATTTGGTGATTATCATTGCTAGGTCTAGCTGGCATGTGCAGGACAGTCAGTCAGTCACACCCCCTTCTGTGACTGACACCTCACTGTGAATGTACATTCTCTATAGAGGGCCTAGTGTGGGCTCTGCTGCTAAATCTAAAACTTTTAATTATATCAGAACAGCTGCAGCCAGTAATCTAAGTGTTACATCGTTGGTTTTAGAGTCTCTTTGCCTACATTATGCTGCTCTCAGATGAGGCAGCAAAAACCTGCTGACAGATTCCCTTTAACTCAGTGTTCAAGTACAGTATGTTGACTAGAGCTGCATAATGTCTAGAAACTGAAGGTTTGATACCTTAATGAACAATGAGATTAAATTGGATTGGAAAAGAAACTGACTAGTAGGGACCTGCCATTATTTACTTTTAGTAGCTGTGTTGAATTTCAAAACGTATTAAAATATATGATAGGTATCCAGCGATGCAAAGAAACCAGTGTTGCGGATGTAAAAACAGCTTTAATAGATTAATGTAATGACCATGGCCCCCCCTTTTTTTTCAGACCAACTTGTTTTGGCAATGCCTTATAGCAGTGCCTTAATCATGGTTAAGGCCAAGCCATAAGGCATGGCCGAAACGCGTTGGTCTGCAAAAATAAAAGAGGGGGGGCTATGAGCATCCGTCATTTTTAATGCCACAGTCTATTTTGGATATTTTTACATTGATCTATTAAATCTGTTTTTATGTCTGCAACATTGGTTTCTTTGTATCGCTGGATACCTATAGCTTCTGTTCTCAATACTGCATGGTCCACACCCAGGCCACTACGAGCTGATCCTAGGAACCTCATACAAGGTGGAAGGGTGTGCTGACTTATTGCAGTGTTTGATTAAAAAATACATGTCATGAGGAAGAATAGAATTTTTAGCCATTATATAACTTGTGTCCTGCATTTTTGACCAGTTTTTTCCTCTACAAGCTCTAATTTTCACTTGTTTCTGAGCTAGTGGGAGAAGACTAGCTGCTATGATGCCACGGCACACACACATGAAGGATTCCTACTTTCCTGTCTTTATGTAGCACATGTTCCAATGCAGCACATTTCTCTGATAAGTTATATGATAAAGTTTCTTATATTCACAGTAACCATTTAAATCCTGATGAAGAAAAAAACTAACTACTGTGCACTTATGGTATAAAATATAATTGTGATTCATGGAGATTTACACTTTTATCCAAAAACAGAAGAAAAGAAGGGAAAACCTGAAAAAATAGTAAGTAAAGACTATTTAGACTTCAATAAAGCAAAAAAAAAAAAAAGACAGCACTTAAAAAACTGTATTAAAAATAGAACGTTTTCATTGACCCATATTAATACATTGTGACAATTCAGCTCATCAGAACATACAAATGAACTGGAATGTCACATTATATTGATATGGGTCAATAAAACCCTCTTTACTCAGAAGCCTGCGCCCAGTTTTTTCCTTATGTTCCTTTTTTCTTCTATTATTGAATCTCAGTTATTTTTATATCATAAGCTGGTAACAGTTAGCTATTACTTTAAGATTTATATAATCAGCATCACAGCGAATATAAGAAACTTTGTTTCCATAGTTTTCGGTATAGAAAATGTACTTTCCTCCTCCCAAATTTGGAAGGAATATAGGGGTGCGTCTTATCGTGTGAATGCACCTGGCTCGCTGTGGGTGGGGCGAGCAGCGGTGTTGGAGCGGGGTCACAGGACGCAGGAGTAGTGTTGCCTCCGCAGGAGACCAGTGGTCGCAGAAGCAGTGAATATTCATTTGTCTCTTAAAGGAAAATGAATATTCACTGATCGTGCAACTCTCAGCACCGAGGTCTGTGATAGTAAAAATCTTCACAGTCATATACTAATCACTGATGCTGACACAAAGAGGTGGTGGGATTATGGGCATGGGGAGCAGTGAATATTAATTTCCCTTTAATGGAGAAATGAATATTCACAGCTCCTGCTGCCACCAGTTACCTGCAGTGGTGATCCTGCTCCTGCCTTCGGCATGCCTGTGACTGGAAGTGCATGACAATGACGTCATGTGTTGCCGGTCATTTACACGCCAAAGTCAGTTGCTGGCATCAGTAGAGGACGTCACACGCCAGGGGAGCGGAATGAAGGTGACTAGAATTGTTTATATTTTTGTATGTGCGGCACAATGGGAGGTATATGTACCTTGATGGGCCCACGATGGGGGACATATATACCAAGATGGGGAACATATATACCAGGCTGAGGGACATATATACCAGGAAAGGGCCAAGTATGGGGGACATTAGTACAGAATTGGGTGATATTACTCCCTTAACAGTGCCAGCAGCAGATCCCCCTCTTAACAGTCATGACCACATTTTGGTTCAACTTTTTCCCCTATTTTCCTCCTCTAAAAGCTAAGTACGTCTTATGGTCCAATGCTTTTTATAGTCTGAAAAATAGGATATATAACTTATCAGGGAAATATTCTGCATCTGAACAAGTGTTATCCCTCATGTCTGTTTGTAATGTGTAAAGGAGACACCATAGTAGCTAGTCTTCACCTACTAGCTCAGAGACAAATGAAAATTAGAGCTACAGCCTGCATAGGGGAAGACTGTTGAAAAATGGTGGATACCTGTCATATCATGCTACAGTTATTACCCATAACAGGCATGTTTTATTCGGTTCTAAGAGGCAACACAGCTCACTAGTAAAAAAAAAAGACACTATTAAATGTTACCATTTCAATAAGATTGTCAAAAACTGAAGTTCATTGTTCATATGACCTTAGTTGTACAACTAATCATGATGTATCAAAATCTGTGGTTATGAAGACATTTATGACATACCTGCATAAACGCTGCTGTAATGAGACACTCCTCATTGCTGAATAAATTAACTCCCTGAAATACTTGTTCCAGGACCTGATAAAATCCAGATGTAAAAGTTAAATCATTATGAAATCGGTGTGTCTGAAAATCGATCTGTCCTCAGGCTATACTTCTAGGTGAGTGCAGCACAGTATGAGAACCGGTCCGCTCTCCTTTTAGTTCAAACAGCAGAAAATTATTAGCAAATTTGGCTAATAGGAATGATCCTATGATACACTAGACACAAACATTCCAGTCTTATTGAAGGTCTTGTTGGAGTTTGGTCGAATCCATGAAGAGATGCACGTACCTTAATGAATTTGGTGCATCTTCTCAGTGGGATGCACTTCATGCGTCTCACCAGAAATGCTACTCCGGTTTGACTGGAGTAGTATTTCTGGTATAAAAAATACCGGACATTTTGCTGAATTTGAAAGGTGGGCATAGCCACGACCTGTCTTGGCTCCTCCCAGGCTTCCCCATTGAAGCTGCTTTAACCCCTCTTGAAAACGCCAAGAGTCGCAAAATTTTAGCACCATTCTGTTTTCCAACAGTTTTCTGATGAGGACACTGATGAATCGCCCCTAAAGTTTGAGCCTGGTGTATCTAAAAGGGCAGTGTTCTCCCTGCTGACCACAGAGTGATAGATCAGCAATTACCACTAACTTAAGGGAATGAACAGGGATCACAAACTGTGGGTGTTTTTTTGTTATGGCTGCCATTTACCAAAAGGCACAATATTTTTGTGTTGTTTTGGTAAATAGGAGCGTGAATCTGTCCCCATACTACATTATGCTTTCCTTACATATATTAATGAGATAGACCTGGCTCACTCAACGTGGGGGTGCTCTGGAATAATAAGTCCAGTATTACAAAAATATATCCGGCACACCACAATGTAAGAGAGGAATCTTAGGTTTGGTTTGAAAAAAATGATTATTTATTGTGTATATACAAAAAAGTCCGTCCAACGTTTCGATCCAAAAGGATCTTTCACAGGGACAATGGGACTAAATGTATAAAAGGATTGTCAAATCGCATCAGTACAAGTAATGATGGTCATCAAAATATATGGGAAGAATGCCTAAGCGGTCTCAGTAATTATACTTTGTGATATGGTGCTGAGGGAGTGTCCAAGGACACTCCCTCAGCACCATATCACAAAGTATAATTACTGATGAGATTTGACAATCCTTTTATACATTTAGTCCCATTGTCCCTGTGAAAGATCCTTTTGGATCGAAACGTTGGACGGACTTTTTTGTATATACACAATAAATCATCATTTTTTTCAAACCAAACCTAAGATTCCTCTCTTACATTGTGGTGTGCCGGATATATTTTTGTAATTCCTTACATATATGTCACGCTGTCTTTCCAGCGAGACTCGTCCTCATTTAATTGGACGTTTTTTCTTTTTAGCACCTGAGGGGTTAATTCTTCTTTTGCAAGTCTACTTAGAGGCATTTCCCCAGGTGCTCTAAGCCATTAATTAGGCCGGACCTTTAAAAGGTTCCAGCATCCTTCACACAGGGCTGGTTATTTTCTCTCCACAGTTGATAGAGACAGCCTGTGTGTTTGGTCGTGCTATATTCTAGTTCCTGTAGCCTTCTGCAAACAAGGTGAAGTTTGCAGAAGTGATGTTATTTAGTTGTTTTTCTTTATTTTATTTTTGTGCTGTTCCCTGGTGTTGTCCCGTTGAACAGGTAGGGGGTCTCTAGACCAGGGTCCGTGTAGGAGACAAGGACAGGTCAGAGGGTCACGTCTTGCTACCTTCAAGTGTACCCGTGGCTTGAGGGCAAGTCAGGGTTCTCTAGCTTATAGGGTCAGAGAAGCCCCTGTCCTTGGGTAGCGGTCCATACGTGTGATAATATAGGAGTCTAATGACAGGTCCACGTTAATATTTGTTACACTAAAATCATACCCTTATTGGTAGTTACTAGTTAGTAAAATCTAGCATCTTTGGAATATATCTTACCCTTTTGATGCTTCTACATTAATTTTACAAGAGTTACTGTACATGGAATTCATAAGCAAGCTGTTTTAGATTAATATTTTACCTGTCCCCGACTGCCGACGGTAAATAAATTTCAATGCTTGCTACTCTTTGTGCAGTGACAATCTTTGTTTATGGTCGGCGGTCAAGCTGGGATCGGAAGCCCCAGAATCCTGCAAGTGCCGAGATTCCAGTGCTGAACATTAGTTCTCACCGGCGACATCATCGGGACCGAACTGTCCTGATGATATTATAACAGTGATATCTTCTCAATGTCGCAAACAATTTCGATTGCAACATTTAGAAGTCTGTGAGAAGGAATTGACCCCTTCTCTCATCCCCTTAAGCACCCTTGCGACATGATCATAGGGGAGCCAAGAGTTGTCAAGGCAGCTGGAGGTCATAATTACCCATAGAGTCATAATAGTAACTACACCAGTAGATGAATTCCCATAGGGGTGTTGCTTCCAAAATGGGGTCACTTGAGGAAGGATTTCTCTCTTCTGACACTTAAGGACTCTGCAAATGGTGTCTGCAAACTATTCTAAAATAGCGTTCCTTCCCTCCTGATCCCTGCCATGTGGCAAAATAGTACTATGGAGCCACATATGGCATATTGCCACGTTCAACACATATTGTCTAACAAATTTTGGTGCCATTTTACCTATGTAAAATCTGGGACTAAAGCTAAATTTTACTTGGAAAAATGTAATTATGTTTTCTTTACTGCCCAATTGTATAAACTTCCATAAAGAACCTATGATGTCAAAATGCTCAATGTACCCCTAGATCAATGCATTGAAAGGTGTAGTTTATAAAATGGGGTCACTTGTAGGAGTACTTTGCTGTTCTGGCACCTCAGGGGCTTTGTCAATAGTTCAAGGGTCACTTCCCCTATTTAGGCACATCAGGGGCTCTGCAAATGTGACATGGCATCCATTATCTATTTCAGCCAATATTGCCGTCCAAAAGTCAAATAGCGCTCATCTGTTCTGAGACCTGCCATGAGCCCAAACAGTAGCTTTGCACAGCATATAGGATATCGGCATAATCTGGAGAAATTGCGCAACAAATTGTACTATCCACTTTTACCTGTTGCCCTTGTGAAAATGCAAAATTTGGGGCTAAAACAACATTTTTGTAATGCAAAAAGTTTTGAGCACTTTGAGGGGTGCAGTTTTTATAGAATGTTGTCACTTTGGGGTACCTTCTATCACCTAGGCATATCAAAGTCCCTTTAAATGTGATGTGGTCCCTAAAAAAATGGTTTTGAAAATTTTGGTGAAAAAATGAGAAATTGTTGATAAAATTTTAACCCTTCTAACTTCCTAACAAAAAAAATAATTAAATAATGTCTCAAAAAAGTGCTGCTGTAAAGTAGGTATGTGAGAAATGGTATTTATTAATGATCTTGTATGATATAACTATTTGGTTTAAGGGCATAAAAAAATCAAAGTTCAAAAATTTCATAATTTTAACATTTTTGATATTTTCATAAATAGACACAAACCACAATTTACCACTAACATGAACTACAATGTGTCATAAAAAAAAACAACTTTCTCAGAATCACTTGGATATGTTAAAGCATTCCAGAGTTAGGGTATGTGCGCACGTTGCTTTTTACTTGCTTTTTACCTGCTTTTTTGCTGCTTTTTCTTCTGCGCTGTTTAATGCCAAAATGGATGTGTTCTTCTATTCAAGCAAAGTCTATGGGAATTTGGGTTTCTTGTTCACACTATGTTGTTCAAAAGGCTGCCTTTTTGAGGCAGAACTTTGGTCAAAAACTCAGCTTTTCAAAGAAGCAACATGTCAATTGTTTTTGCCATTTGGGTTTTGCACTGCAAAGCTGAGTTTTTGACCAAAATTCTGCCACAAAAAGGCAGCATTTTGAACAACATAGTGTGAACAAGAAACCCAAATTCCCATAGACTTTGCTTGAATAGAAGAACACATCCATTTTGGCATTAAACAGCGCAGAAGAAAAAGCAGCAAAAAAGCAGGTAAAAAGCAACGTGCGCACATACCCTTAAGGCCCATTTACACACAATGATATCGCTAACGAGATATCGTCGGGGTCACAGTGTTCGTGATGCACATCCGGCCTCGTTAACAATGTCGTTGTAACGATCGCAGAAAGGTGTCAAATCGTCGTTCATTTTTAAAAAATCGTTCCTCGTTTGGAACGCAGGTTGTTTGTCGATCCTGCGGCAGCATACATCGCTATGTGTGATACCGCAGGAACGAGGAACAACATTGTGACGTGCCACCGACGTGGACGGGTGCTATCGCTAGCGATGTCGCAGCGTGTAAAGCCCGCTTTATAACCACATATAGTGACACTGGTCAGAATTCTAAAATTCGCCCTGATCAGGAAGGTGAAAACAGGCTGTGGCGCGGAAGTGTTAATTGTACTATATGTTTCTGTTTAACACCCAGTTGGGTGTAATATTGTGAGTAGGGGGATTCATCTGTATAGTTCACTCCTCTTTGCATAAATACATGAATATGACATGTACATATTAGGAATTCAATTGGTTATCAGACTTACAATGGTATATAGAAGCTGATGTGATTTTAATACTAAATATAAATGGAAACAAAAGGAAAAATATATATTACAAAAGATGCGTGTTTTACATTTTGTCCTAACTATATGGTCAGTGGTTGAAGCTTTAGGGCACAAGCGCATGCTGAGTATTTGGTGACTTTTTTATCTCAGTATTTTTATGCTAAAACCAGGAGTGGAACAGAGGAAAACATTTATAGAAACACAGCCACTCCTGGTTTTGGCTGACAAATACTGCGGTAAAAAACGCACAAAATACTCAAGATGTGCACGTGGCCTAAAGAAATTTCGGCTTCCCTCATTTCCATATCAGAAGGTAAGCGGGGTCACTGACATCACAATTACTCATACATGTCGGATATCACACTCACTACTAGACATGGGTGAACCATCCGGGTGGCCAAACCCAACAGTAACACAGACTTCCCTGAGAAGTCAGTGTTTAGGGTCTGTCAACACTAGGTGTCCGATACGGACCATGAACTTTACAGTTCGAGTTAACCCTTTACTACTCATATCACCAGCATTGCTCACCTCCCGATGTGGAAATGAGAGAAATCAGAATAACCCTTCAATGTTAATGAGCATCAGGTTTGTCATTTTGAATTTATCTTTATTTCTGGACCACCTATCCAAAAATCCCAGACACTAAATACCTGATATATGAATCCAAATTGATTCTTATCATTCCCATGTAAGAAGTCCATGCCATGATTGTGACACCCATGAAGTAGAATAGAGGTGTTGTATCCCGAAGGAACTGTATTCAGCATGGACTGAATAAATTCAAAAAAGATGTTGTCCTTCAAAATCAAGAAACACGAGAAAATGTTAATCTGTAGTTTGTTAATTTAGGTCTATGGCAGCTGTAGACACAGAACAATAGGGAATTCGTAATCAAAATTTAGTAACGGTCCTACATTCTAAATTTTAGTCCAATACATTTTTATTGAAACTTTTAAAGGTGAATAGAAGCAAAATAAAAAAAACAGATGTAAAAACATCAAATAAATACCTGCAAACATACAAATAACCTTTCAAAATAGGTGAAATACTAAAAAGCAGTGCTTTTTTTGCAGTGGTACGTGCCGGTACGGCGTACCGAAAAATCTGAAGAGCGCTGAGGGCCAGCACCTCTGGCTCTGTCCACATGGCTAATTTGTAAACTATACAAATTAGCCATGTGTGGAGCGGAGGCACAAACAGAGCAGCTACTGGAGCTGCAGGACCTGCGATGATGTCACGTACAAGTGACTCGGGTGGCGCGGAGCCATGGAGTTTTGCCCAGCGGGAAAGAAGCTGGAGAAGATGGAGGAGTGCAGGGTATGTGAGAGAAGGGTGCAGAGGGCTGCAGGCTGTGCAGGAGGAAGAAGGATGCAGGGGGGATAGAGTGAGATCAGGGCTATGGAGAATTGAGAGACGAGGGGGATGGAGGATGGAAGGAGCAGGGGGATGGAGAATGGAGAATAGAGAGACCAGGGGGATGGAGAATAGAGGGAGCAGGGGGATGGAGGTTGGAGGGAACAGGGGGATGGAGAATGGAGGGAGCAGGGTTTTTGAGTTTTGTTTCATCAAACTTGTCTTAGATGGATAAAATAATGCACTATTACTCGGTCGGTGCGGCTACGGCATGCAAAAGACCCTGAACAGACGTGGAGACAGAAATAAATCACATGATAGAGCAGAATGTGCCATCCGGTTTTTCAACTATCGAACTACCTGCATCAGCTAGTGTTCATGATACTAATGAATTTGGTTGAAATTTGGCGTTTCTTATAGAATACAGCCTAGGTAAGTCGAAAACCATATTTTGCAAGTGAAAAAAAAGATTATACAGTATTAAGGCCGCCTTACACGCTGTGATCTCGTGACCGATATCGCTAGCGTGCGTACCCGCCCCTATCGGTTGAGCGACACGGGCAAATCGCTGCCCGTGGCGCACAAAAATTGCGCGGACCTGTCACACTACTTACCTGCCTAGTGATGTTGCTGTGACCGGCGAACCACCTCCTTTCTAAGGGGGCGGTTCGTTCGGCGTCATAGCAACGTCACTAAGCGGCCGCCCAATAGAAAGCAGAGGGGTGGAGATGAGCGGGACGTAACATCCCGCCCACCTCCTTCCTTCCTCATTGCCGGCGGCCGGAGGTAAGGTGAGGTTCCTCTTTCCTACGGTGTCACACATAGCGATGTGTGCTGCCGCAGGAGCGACGAACTACATCGTACCTGCAGCAGCAACGACAATCGAGAATAGAGGGGCATGTCACAGATTAGTGATTTTGAACGTTTTTGCAACGATTCAAAATCGCTCATAGGTGTCACACAAAACGACATCGCTAAAGCGGCCGGATGTGCGTCACAAATTCCTTGGCCCCAACGAGATCGCTTAAGCGATGTCGTAGCGTGTAAAGCGGCCTTTAGTCATTTTTTATTTTTCTTTTGTAATCTGAATTACATAGTTTTTGATTGAAATTAGCATACAGACTACAAAACTGAATAATGAGAAACAGGGCCACACCGTCCATTGGACACGTTGAGCAGTTTGCTCAAACGACACTATATTCAGGGGGGCAGCAATGCGGCCGGGGGGGGTGGAGCTGTATGGGGACTGCCGTTTTCCGCCGCCTAGTGCCTCAACAGGTACCTGTGCACAGGATCTCCCAGCCGCCCGACAGCATCCCCTCCTCGCTCCTCAATCTCGGCCACCAGCTGACATGACAGATCCCCCCCTGCTCCTCAATCTCGTCCGCCGGCGCCTGACAGCAACCCCCCCTTCGCTCCTCGCCCCAGAGATGCGTACCGGCAAATATTTTTTTACAAAAAACGCACTGCTAAAAAAGTAATCCAGCACCAGGGCAGAACCAGTTAAAAGGGATAGCAGGGGTTAAATTTTAATAACCCAAAGACTTGCTCTCTTAAAGGGAACATGTCAAGTCCAATATGCACCCAGAATCACGACAGTGCTGGGTGCATATTACTGATCCCCGCCTAACTGTCCCTGTATACACTAGCATAGATAAAAGAGATTTTTAGAAAAAGTATTTCTAAAGATCTTTTACCGTATGTTAATGAGTGAGGGCATTAGTCCCCTGGGCGTTAGTTTCCTTGCCAGTCGCCCCCATTAGCATGTTAGTACGTCCCTGTGGGTGTGCTATCATGCTAATGAATACGCAGCGTCACAGGATGACCTCACTCACCTCTCCGCCACCATCGTGTCCAACGGGGACTTTTGCCTCAGTGTGCATAACCGCGGAGTTTGGTTCATGCGCACTACTTCAGTTTGAAGTCAGGACGTGTACACCCTGCTTCATCCTGCAGGGTAGGAGTCGATTTTTGTAATTTTCAGTGTCAAGCTACAGGTCTACATCCATGATTCCTGTGTCCCTGAATGAAGTGTTACTATTTTATGAGTAAAACTTTATCTCAAGACTCAGTGAGTCTTTGTGATATATTTAATAATGTATACTTTGTATTCTGAGATCTAAGGATAGATCCATTTAACAGTATCATAGGGCTCTATTATCTATTATGCCATTAGTTCAGTTCAATAAACCCGTGGACTGAAATTTGATTTCACAGTATGGACACAAAACTGTGCCCATATTACACTTCAAGAAAACTTAACTTAATTGCAATAAAGCCAAAAAAACTATAAATAAATGAAAATTACAAGAATTATCAATTAATTAATAATTAATTTACATACCTGTCCACTTTTAAAATTGAAGACACTATCAAATGTGAAGTGGTATTCCTGAAAATGTGAAAAAAATAGTTAAAGGTTTCTATTGGAAATATAGTAGTTAAATATTTAGATAAATGTGAAAGACTGAGACACAAGTGATGGCTTGATTAGTGCCCTACATATCTGAAAAACATTATTAAATTAGATTCTATTTAAAAAAAAACTATAATAAAAAAAATTTAAAGTTTATTGTTGTTTAAAACATGAAGATTCCTTTTTTTAGGACAGTTGGCCAATGGTACATGTGGTAAACTTTTGGCCTTCAGAGTAAAATAATTATTTCTAGCTATTTTAGCCCTGCCTCGCCCAGCGTGGAGATGGACCCACAGTGATAGTCTCTCCCTCCGTCAAATTCGTCAGGATCAGGGAGTGTGTTCATTCTGCAGAAAATGTACATCATTGAACCTCTAGGTAAGGCATTTTAAGTCATGGAGGTGAAAAATTTTTTCAGCACCATAAAAAAAGTTTTTAGTATTTGAATATGAGTTCAGAGTAAGAGCTTTACCTTTTAATATCCACAGCTGCTCCTATCTCTTGAACCCTTGCTTAACCCACACTATCCTTGACATGTAACCACAATTGCCAGTGATTGACTACCGAAATCATGTCAAGATGGAGTAAGTAAAAGCCAGGATGCAAATGCCTTGGAGGAAAGTAATTTTCAGTTGACATAATATTTAATTAGCAGGAAAACCCTTCATAGTTTCAAGGATATGGAGAGAGGTGAGCGAACCTTAAAGGGAACCTGTCAGATGCAATATGCACCCAGAACCACAAGCAGTTCTGGATGCATATTGCCAATCCCTGCTTAACCATCCCTGTATACACTACCATAGATAAAGAGATCTTTAGAAAAAGTATTTCTAAAAATCTAATATAATATGCGAATGAGCGAGGGCACACTAGCCCCCTCGGCGTTAGTTGCCCTTCCTTGATTCAGTGAGAGGAACAAAATTAAAATTTTGTAGTTGTGATACCTTTTAATGGCTAACTAAAATAAAAATGAAATATGATGTTATAAAGCAAGCTTTCAAGACATCTCATGTCTCTTCCTCAGGCATAGTATGACAAAATATCTGAAGAAACACAAATATATACACAAAACAGGGCAGAGCGATGCATAGTAAAAGGACATTAAATAAACAAACACTGAGCTTGGAAAGTGAATCCTTAATTAGCTTTGATTAGTGGTGTGAGTTTTATTGTCCCAATATCCATGTAGGATCAGAGGCCTGGTGCCCTCAGTCTCTGGAGCTGACCTCTCAGATTTTGTAGTGAGTCATAAATCCTCCTGACAGGATGAGTCCTTTGTCCACAGAGTTAAACATTGTGATGAATTTGTATTCCCAGACCCTGCGATGGCTCTGTGATCTGAAGTTGCCTTTTAATATGACAACTTTCATGTGGTTTATGTTGTGTCCTGGAGCACAGAAATGTTTGGCCACAGGTAAATGGATTTTTTTTTGTCAGTAATTGTGTGGCTCTGAGATCTAATCCTTGCTCTCAGTCTCTGTCCTGATTCTCCAACATAGAGGCCCCGAATAGGACAAATAGTATGCCCATGGTTCTCTGTGCATATTGCACCTGACAGGTTCCCTTTAAGTTCGATGTCCAGAGTTCGGGTTCGGAAGCAGACTTCCAAAAAAAAAAAAAAAGGCTCGGGTTCGAAGTTTGATTGAGTTATGAGAGCAAACCACTCAAAGGCTGGAGTCACACTTGCAAGTGACTCGGCAATCTTGCATCGGCATCACGCGGTATGGCCACACACACTCTCTGGACAGGAGCGTTTCAGCTACATAGAAATACATGCAGCTGACCCACTCTTGTCAGGAGAGAAGCCAGCCACACCTGATGATGCGATACGATAATTGTGCGAGTCACATGTTTGTTTGAGCGCACCCAAATGAGCAGTGCTGTGTGAAGCGATTTCAGTGTTTGATCGGCTCACATTTGGGGTAAAATCAGTGTGAACAGATGTAGTGTGCGCACACACACACACAAAAACAAATATGTGAAAAACCCTGCCTACATGTGGGTGGAGCCACGAAATTACTTCCATTGCGATTCGGATCAAGTCAGGGTCACAAACCAAACTTTTTTAAGGTTCGACTGTACCTGCCGAATCGAACTTCACAGGGTTCACTGATCTCTAGATATGGACACTTTTAGGGGTATTTTATTTTTTTTTACTTAAATTCATGTATTTTGGGGTAAAAGTAATTTTTGCAATTGAGTTTTGTTAAAAATTTTGCACCATTTGCCTTCTATAGCCTTTGTGTTACCCTAACCATGGTGCTGCTGGGTCAGAAATATATTTGTCAGCTCTGCCGGTATGAGGAGCGTGTGTCCAATTAAACTCAACGTGTAGGGTTTTTTATCTGTGATAAAATAGTATGCTCTCGCAAACAGGATAACATTAGCGTATATTTTTTCCTCGCATTCTTTCAAGATCAATAACTTTTTTTTTTTATTTTTCCGTCGACATAGATGTGTGAGGACTTGATTTTCTGCTGGACAAGATGTAATTTTGACTGGCCAATCCACGTAATTATTTGATCTTTTGGAAAGGAGTAAAAAAATTCCAATTGTGATGAAAATGCAATTCCACCATTGTTTTTGGGTTACGTTTTTACGGTGTTTAATGTGTGGTAAGAATGACCCACTAGTATGATTTTCCATGTCAGTCTGATTATGGTGGTGTTAAACATGCATAGATATTTTCTATTTATGTGATGAAAAAAAAATCAGAATATTGCTTGTTTTCAGACAGTGGGCTGATGTTTTATTCATACCAGTACATGTGATGGTTGGACTGCTAATTAATACATTTTTTTTAGGATGGTAATGTGACCAAAAAAGTGTAATTCTGAGGTTTTGATTTTATTTTCTTTGTATTGATCAGTTAATTTTATGTTTTAAAAAATTGAAATTTTAAAATTACAGCGATACCAAGTATGTTTTGTTTGTTTTTTTCCTTTACTTTCAAGGGGGAAAAAGGTGAGTGATTTGAACTTTTATGTTTATTTTTTGTGTATTTTTAAAAATGTATCGTACGTTATTTTTTTTAGTCCCGTTAGAGTAGAGGACTACAATCTACAATGGTTTTATTGCTTATATTATATACACCGCAATGCTACACTATTGTAAAATGTAGTCAAAATCTCGGTCTCACATTCTCAATTGTCAAAGAATCATAACGATTACGCAAATGACCCTCTGATCAAACACTGATCAGAGGTTATTGAGAGTGTAGTCTTAAGGCCCCTTTACACACTGAGACTTTCTAGCGATCCCACCAGCGATCCTGACCAGGCCAGGATCGCTGGAAAGTCTCTAAACAGTCGCTGGTGAGCTGTCAAACAGGCAGATCTGGCCAACGACGCAGCAGCGTTTAGAGACTTTCCAGAGATCCCAGACCTACAGAACAACCTCGCTGGTAGGGAACGGTATAGCACGCCTACGAGAAAGTCGCTAACGATGTCATTGTAACGGTGTCAAACACACCGATGCATGCTGCGCAGCGGGAAACAAAGGACCAAAAAATGGTCCTGAAAGATTTGTAGGGATCAGCAACTTCACAGCAGGGGCCCGGTCGCTGATGCGTGTAACACACTGCAATGTCGCTGGGGAGGTCGCTATTATATGTATATAGAAATGTGGCACTCCTTGTTCGCTGGTGCTTGGATAGGGTCCCACCCCGATACAAAATATCAAAAAAATCCAGCACTCAAAGCAATGAAATGAAATTGTTTTGAATTTTTATTCATTCGTTTATAGAAAGCAATTTTGTGTAAATATTAGTTGACGTTTCGGTCTTCCGACCTTCATCAGATTACACTACAATAAAGAAATACATAAAGAATTTTTAGATGTACAGAAATATAATGGCATAATACAATCATAGTATCAGAAAAGGCAGAGATTTCACCAAACAATAATACATTGACCATAAGAAATCACATGCCAACAAAATGATGACAAAAAAAGGGAAAATCGAAAAAAATGAAAAATCGAAAAAAATAATCTGTCAATTGAGCCACTTAACTGGCAGACACAATGCCCTCCTAGATATAAAGGTAGGAAATGTGCTAATAAAGAATAATTGGTAGAAAAAGATGTAAGGACCAATAATCATGTCCTACTAATTCAATATTAAATTACAGAAAGTGCAAAGTAAAAAAGGAGCACTCAAGACTAATCAGACAAAGTCAAACAGACAATAGGAAACAATGCCATGGGGTAACACTCACCAAAAAGGCTCTGATATAACATATGGAAAATCCTGGAGAAGAGGGAAAAGCTGCCCGTCCGGGTCTGTGTGATCTGACAGCCCAAAGCCCAAGTTTAAATAGACCGCTTATTTAGCGTATATCATGTTACGGAACGTCACTTCCGGTCCACAAACCAGAAGTGACGATCCTGACTGGCAATATGTAAAACCAAATGGTTGGCAAACTCGGACTTACACAGACTGCCCATGCCACTTCACATCCAACAAACTGGACAAAAAGTGGTACGCCAGCATATAGGATATAGTAGAACAAAAGGATAATTACAATAGATCGCTTGATTAGCGCATAACATATCGCGGAACGTCACTTCCGGTCCGCAAACCGGAAGTGACGATCCTGGCTGGAAAACTGTAAACCAAGTGGTTGGCAAACGCGAACTTGCGCAGACAGTCCACCCCACTTTACATTCAATCGACTAAACGAAGAACACGGTCATACGGAACGAATGAGAAATTTCTAAGAGATAGACCACATGTATCAACAGTGACTAATAGACCGCTTAATTCGCGTATATCATGTTACTGAACGTCACTTCCGGTCCACAAACCGGAAGTGACGATCCTGACTGGCAATATGTAGAACCAAATGGTTGGCAAACACGGACTTGCGCAAACTGCCCATGCCACTTCACATCCAACAAACTGGACAAAAAGTGGTGCGCCAGCATATAGGATATAGTAGGACAAAAAGGTAATTACAATAAACTGCTTGATTAGCACATAGCATATCGCGGAACGTCACTTCCGGTCCGCAAAACCGGTTTGCGGACCGGAAGTGACGTTCCGCGAATTAAGCGGTCTATTAGTCACTGTTGATACATGTGGTCTATCTCTTATAAATTTCTCATTCGTTCCGTATGACCGTGTTCTTCGTTTAGTCGATTGAATGTAAAGTGGGGTGGACTGTCTGCGCAAGTTCGCGTTTGCCAACCACTTGGTTTACAGTTTGCCAGCCAGGATCGTCACTTCCGGTTTGCGGACCGGAAGTGACGTTCCGCGATATGTTATGCGCTAATCAAGCGATCTATTGTAATTATCTTTTTGTTCTACTATATCCTATATGCTGGCGTACCACTTTTTGTCCAGTTTGTTGGATGTGAAGTGGCATGGGCAGTCTGTGTAAGTCCGAGTTTGCCAACCATTTGGTTTTACATATTGCCAGTCAGGATCGTCACTTCTGGTTTGTGGACCGGAAGTGACGTTCCGTAACATGATATACGCTAAATAAGCGGTCTATTTAAACTTGGCCTTTGGGCTGTCAGATCACACAGACCGCAGACCCGGACGGGCAGCTTTTCCCTCTTCTCCAGGATTTTCCATATGTTATATCAGAGCCTTTTTGGTGAGTGTTACCACATGGCATTGTTTCCTATTGTCTGTTTGACTTTGTCTGATTAGTCTTGAGTGCTCCTTTTTTACTTTGCACTTTCTGTAATTTAATATTGAATTAGTAGGACATGATTATTGGTCCTTACATCTTTTTCTACCAATTATTCTTTATTAGCACATTTCCTACCTTTATATCTAGGAGGGCATTGTGTCTGCCAGTTAAGTGGCTCAATTGACAGATTATTTTTTTCGATTTTTCATTTTTTTCGATTTTCCCTTTTTTTGTCATCATTTTGTTGGCATGTGATTTCTTATGGTCAATGTATTATTGTTTGGTGAAATCTCTGCCTTTTCTGATACTATGATTGTATTATGCCATTATATTTCTGTACATCTAAAAATTCTTTATGTATTTCTTTATTGTATTGTAATCTGATGAAGGTCGGAAGACCGAAACGTCAACTAATATTTACACAAAATTGCTTTCTATAAACGAATGAATAAAAATTCAAAACAATTTCATTTCATTGCTTTGAGTGCTGGATTTTTTTTGATATTTTGAGGTCGCTATTATGTCACAAAACCGGTGACGTTACAGCGATATCGCTAGCGATGTTGCAATGTGTAAAGGGGCCTTTAGTGTAATCCTATTTTCTTGAATGAGAGAATTATAGCTCACTGCAGGAGAAGATGGAGAACAGAATTTCTCCACCTTCTCCATTGTCTGAGTCTGTGGAATTGGGACTGCACTTGGATGTCAAGGATTGACAGTATAATTTAAATGTTCAACAGCCTTGCCCAGAACTCGGTGCTACCTGCAGTTGTTAGAGACAGATGCTGGCTATTAAATATAGCCGGTATCTGCTGCGTGTGGAGGGATCTTAGCTCCTGAGCCCCTTCACATCAAGAACCCCTTAACAGGATGAAAATACAATACTTTTGCAGGAATGGGTTAAACTGTATGTCTTCTTCTGCACCCCCCTCTATTTATAGCAGGAAAATAGGCTTTACCTTAGTTTCACTGTCAGTTTTATCTCTGAATACTAAGCTCTTGTGGTCATCAGTGACACACACAGTTTTTTCTTGATCTGCAAGGAAAACAGACACTTATTCCAATTTCAGAAATAAATAAATCCTTGTTAATCTCATATCCAATAATCCAGTATTTATTCTTCACACAGATTTGACAAGTCCAAAACCAAGATTTTAAGTAGAAGAATCAATTGGGAGAATAATAAACTGATGCAATCATTTATAAGCATATTTATTTTTTTTTACTCACATAGCACTATTAATTTCTACATCATCACACCACAACATCATCATCATCATCATCATCACTGTCTCATTTAGGGCTCACAAATCTAAATTCCTTATCAGTATGTCTTAAGCCTGCTTTACACGTGTCGATATGTCGTGTGATCGCACCCGTCCCCATCGTTTGTGTGGCACGGGCAATTTCTTGCCTGTGTCGCACAAAGTCGTAACCCCCCCGTCACACGTACTTACCTTCCAAACGACCTCGCTGTGGGCGGCGAACATACTCTTCCTGAAGGGGGACGGACGTTCGGCGTCACAGCGACGTCACACAGCGGCCGGCCAATAGAAGAGGAGGGGCGGAGATGAGCGGGTCGTAAACATCCCGCCCACCTCCTTCCTTCAGCATTGCCGGCGGGACACAAATAAGCTGCAGTTCATCGTTCCCGGGGTGTCACACGGAGCGATGTGTGCTGCCTCGGGAACAATGAACAACCGGAGCACAGAGGACGTTCGATTTTTAGAAAATGAAGAGACGTGTCAACGAGCAACGATAAGGTGAGGATTTTTGCTCGTTTACAGTCGCACGTAGCTGTCACACGCTACGATATGTCAAACGATGCGACCGACGTGACCTCGACGGCATATCGTTAGATATATCATAGCGTGTAAAGCAGCCTTTAGGAATGTGGCAGGAAACCTTATATCTTAAAATATAAATTAATAGTCTTCTCTATGGTCACCTTTATCATGGGGTGTCATTCATCTGTTATTTCGAGATGTGCATTCATTGATAAGCAAAAGGGTAACAATTAGTGATAACTGAACATCCTTGCCACTGCTCCATATTTGATTGAGCATTGGGGTGCTTGTGATCCATCGCCATATTGGAGTCCCCGCCCTGCATGTTTCGTGGCTGTTTTTCAGTCAATAAACATGTGCAGATTGCATGCTAAGCACAATAATGTCGTAGCTATGTTAGCTACTGGCATTACTGTGATTGGACAGCTGCATCATATCTATATAAGACTCAATAATGCCATGCTCATCACACTCTACCTCTGAAACAGTGTAGGGAAAGCTGCTGGAGATGGGATAGTATATTAGTGTAGCATTAATGACATATATGCAGGGATTATTTCTGTACAGTCCTTGCTCATGCACCCTAAAACCAAAATTCCTTTTCAGGGCTACATATATTCTATTCTAGCCCCTATTACTACAACTCTCAGCTGCATTTAGTGTAGGAAAAGTTGATGGTGAAGCCATTGCGTATTAGTTTTGCATTAAAGGCATATAGGCAAGGATTATTGCCTTACAGTCCTTGCTGCTACATCGTAAAACCAAAAGTCATTTTCAGTCATACATCTATTCTATTTTAGTGCCTATTAATACCGCTCTCAGATGCATACCTAATTTAATATGCACAAGGCGTGCGCTAAGGGGCGGGGTAGTGGATGCGTTGCTGACGGTGCACACAGATGATAAGGCCATGGGTTAGGTGAGACTGTGCCTGCTGCATGAGCATACCAAAGACGTTCATCCATGAGAACTATGATGTCAACTGAAAATTCTGACAGGCTGACTCTTATCAAAATGAACAAGGCCTGGATTAGCCCAGACTTCTCAACACTACCAGATGACAGCAGCAGAACATAAAGTTCTATAGATATAAATAAAAAGGACAACACAGTGTCACAGCAGGACAATGACCGAAACATACGTCAAGATTGGTGAAGAAATGGTTCAATGACAATGAAGTAGAGGTGCTTGATTTGCCCCCACAGTCCCCAGAACTAAACCCTAATGAACACTTGTGGGTAGAGTTGAAGAAAAAGCTCTATACATACTCAAGTGAGTTGACCAGTATGCGCTAACATTAAAAATGTGCAGAAGAAACCTGGGATCAGATTTCGGTCAAAACATGCTTGAATCTGATCGAGAGCATGCCCAGAAGGATACAGGCAGTGTTGAAAGGTAACGGTGGATGTATAAAATACTAACAAAATAATACAAATAAAAAAATGTATTTCAAGATGCAAAACAGTAACAATGCAGTGAAATTACAGAAATCTGCATAACTAATCATATGCTATATAGTTGCAAGTCAAATTTATGTATGAGATAGCCAAGATAATTGTCTATAAAATGATGCTAGTTTCATGTTCAAAGGTGTAGTTGACGGTGAGATATAAATCCTGAAAGTCAAAAGTTCAAACATTGTTACCCTTTTGCTCCTCACTGTAGTGAGGTGAGGGTGGGAATATATTTATCTTTCTTTTTTTGCTATAATCTGACCCCATTGTTCACAGTGCTCAAATTGCAAAATATTAAAATGGTATGAAATGCTCATTACCTTCTGACTGCCAGAGTCCAACTATAGCCTTCACACATACTTCTTGTCCAAGCTGTAAGAAATAGGAAAATCTTTAGAGGCTGACAAACAATTCTGTATTGGGCTAGGAGGGCCATGAGCTTGAAGGGATTGCAATGCATTAAATGCTAGGTACAATGTTGCACACAGTTTTTTTTATTATTCATTTGCTAAATGTAAAGTTAAGCAACGTTATACGTAATCTTCATTAAAAATTCTACCATTTTGCTGCTGCAAGATATATTTAGCTGAGTGGTTTGCAAAAATGTTATAAATCCATCAGAGTTTCTGCTTTCTATGTTATCCCTCCCAACATTAAGTTTTAGAGATGTCAGCAAGGAGAGAAGGGGACTGCACGCAGATTTCTCCGGAGAGGAGGGAAACTGTCTAGAATATAAGTGAGGGTAGAGAAAACAGACTGCAGAAAAGAGGAAACAACAAGAAGAGTAGATAAGTGCAGGATAGAAGCTGTGCTTAACTGATGACAACAGGATTCTGGATATACACAGACCTCATATCCAGCCTGTATTACTGGGAAAGACACTGCCACAAGAGAAAAATACACAGCAGACTGCAAAATGCATGAGGCTACCGTAAAACTTACTACATATATTGTGTAGAAAAATCTTTTTTTTTTCTCCATGTCAATGATGTCCATAGTCTGTAATATAAATCTCGGGCCACCACAGCACAATTTTTTTTTTTTGAGAAGTGAGAGGGATGGGTTGAATATGACACAGAAATGGGTCATTAACAATTCAAAGCTGGTAACAGACATTCATGGAAAATGCAAAAAACATAAAGAGGACCAACCACCAGGATTTTGCTATACGAGGTAAAGGCAGCGCCATACAGGTACTAGGATGTTGAACGTAAGCATACCTTCCGTTATGAGATTGGATGTTTTATTACAGTAATATTTGCAAGTAAAGTCAGAGAAATGTACAGTTAATTGATTGACTTGTGCAAGAGGGGCGAGAATATGTGGGCTGGGTTTTCCTATCTATTCCCGCCTCTATGACAGTTACCGGCGCCTGGTCATTAGTATTTATGAGTATTACAGCATACTCTTCACTAAGATGGTGCTGGAGTCAGCACCTGCACATAGCGCTATCTCCAGTGCCATCTTTGTGAAGACTCTGTCTTCCTTCATTGGCCTAATAGATGCGCCGCCCTCGCATCCTCAGCTCTTGTTGAGATTGCTGGAGCGTGCACAGTCACAACAGAAATGGAGACCGCCAGTCCCCAAGATCAGCTCCCGCACATGACCGCAGACCGCACCTAGAAGAGGAGCCGCACACTTCAGAGGAGACTGGTGAGTTGATTTGGGGGGTGGTCTCCACTTCTGTTGTGACCACGTGCGCTCCTGTAGTCACAACGAGAGCTGAGGATGCATCCATCAGGCTAATGAAGGAAGACAGTCTTCATAAAGATGGCGCTGGAGATAGCGCTATGTGCAGACGCCGACTCCGGTGCCATCTTAGTGAAGAGTGTATTGCAATACTCATAAATGCTAATGAGCAGGCGCCAGTGGCGGGAATAGATAGGAAAACCCGACCCCCATATTCCCTTCCTGTTGCACAAGTCAATCAAATAACTATATAATTTCTCTAACTTTAATTGCAAATATTACTGTAATAAAACCTCCAATCTCATAACTGAAGATATGCCTGGATTCAGCATCCTAGTGCCAGTATGGCACTGCCTTTACCTCAAATAGCGAAATCACGTTGGTTGGTCCTCTTTAATGACTATGAAAATAGCTCAACTAGCTGTCGATGGGGGAGGATTCCCTTATTACATCTGTGTCTTATCATGGCGTATGGACAGGGATTGTTTTTACGAGACAATTTATTTAAAGATTAATTGCAGAGCCTAAAAAAAAATGTGTTGAATAAGTGCTTCCCCGAATACCACTGTCACGGTTTCCCCTCCCCGTCCACATGGCTAGGGGGTGGAGCCTTCTCCCGCGTCTCACCTCCGGAGTTGGGATGCTTTAAATACTGTCATCTCCGGTGAACCAATGCCGGCTATAAGCTTAGCTCTGCTTTGCTTCTGAGTGATGGTCCCTGTAAGTGTGATCCAGATCCGTCCCGCTCTGTGCTCTAAGGCTAGGTTCACATTTCCGTTGTTTTACATCAGTCACATGCGTTGCTTGACGCTTGTGACTGATGCGTTGTGCAACGAATTGGAATTCATTGTAATGAGAAAGTGGATTCCGTTGTAAAACGAGAGAGAGAGAATGATCAGCTGATCGTTCACAATAGCCGGCCGCCGACTTTTGAGAGCGATCAGATGATCTCCCGGCAGCCGGCTTTTGTGAACGATCAGCTGATCGTTCTCATTAGCCGGCCGCCGGGAGATCAGCTGATCGCTCTCATTAGCCGGCGGCCGGGAGATCAGCTGATCGCTCACAGAAGTCGGCCGATCAGCTGATCGTTTGGCCACTGAGACATTCATTTGAATGACTAAACACAAGATTTGAGCATGCGCAGTGAAAACATAAGGATTCCGCTGCTCAAAAAACTTTACATGCTGCGTTCCTGCCACCTGACGGTCAGTCGTTCCATGACTGATCAGTTAGGCGGCGGATGCAACGCAAGGGCATCAGTCACAATCCGCCAAACGGATTGCGTTGTTTATCAGAGCGGGGGAGCGTGACTGATCATAAAGAACGGAAATGTGAACATAGACTAAGCCTCTGTCTGTGTTCTGTTCCCTAGTCGTTCTGCCATTCCTCTGTCCCACCACCTTCCTTCCCACAATAGCCCCGGTTGTTCCCCCCTCTCCTACCTCCCCACTCGGTTGTTTCCTCTGGCACTGACTTCAGCCTGATCTCGACTCCTCCACTGCTAGTTCCTCCGGTCTTCCTGCTGCCCGTACTGTGTATGACCAAGACCCGTCTGTCCATCCCCCGCAGCTGTCCGGCTGATGCTGGCAGACACTGCATTAGCACACACTGGGAGTTCCCCTCCTTGCTCATTCAGCTCCGTGTAGTGTCTTTCCCTGCAGGACTCCAGCTCCCCCTGCTGGCAGCCTGACAACCACTGACCACAGCCAAGTATATTCTTGCTGTCTGGGTTCATAGTTTTAGGGCTTAAAGAAGATACATGTACACCATGTACAACCTGTAACGTTCAGTGATGTGTATATCAGCTGTCCTCTATCTTTCCTCTATGGAAATAAAATGCTTGTTTGTCCAGGCCGAGCTCCATGACATGATGGCATTTTATAATCTAACTCTAAAGGACATAAGGCACCATCACAACATGTACTTTTCTTCAATTCATTACACATAATATTGACAGGAGAAAGTGCCTACCTGTCCGATGTCCATCTTGCTGTGAGAAAATGCTGCCAGCGATCTGGTATAGAATTACTCTACATTATTAATAGGCATCTCCAATTCTACTGATGTCAGCCGTTCAGTTCAGATTCCATTTGACTTGATCAGAAAAGCAGAAGAAGCGAAAAAGGGAGATCCACCTGCAAACCTGGAGACAGTACAGTCAGGACCCTCTCCTACGAGCGGGGGAGAGATTTATGTTATACAGTGCTTCTTCGAGTTCCAATATTAATTTGCATTGGGACTACATCCGTAAGTAGAAAACATTTTAACTTCAGGCAAAACTCAGTAAAGTTTCAAGTAACTGATTCCTGAAATGGCAAAATATCCACCCAAAAAAACTGTTAAGGACCTGAAGAAACCCTGTGTCCCCTTCATATTAACCACTTCACCATCCAGCCTGTTTTCGTCTTCCTGACAAGGCCAAAGTTTCCAATTCTAATTAGTGTTACTTTATAAAGTAATAACTCTGGAAAGTTTCAATATTTCCCAGTGCTTCTGAGAATGTTTTTTTATGACACATTGCGCCACCCTACTCACGTTGTGCCGCCCTACTCACCGTGCTCTGCTCCACCCAGTGCCTGATTATTGCTCCGAGTTGCCTTTTGCTGGTTGTGAGTCATAGGGGGCAGCGCCACACTCTGCAGGAATTTGTATCCACCTTGTCCTGCAGAGATTTGCTTCCCCAGCCTATAACCTACTAGGAGCTAATATAATCAGGCAATTCCACCCTCCATTTCTTGCCCGAACGTTGGTTCCTAGTCAGTTTGTCTGCTGGTGCCCTGTTTATGCCTTTGTTTGGTTCTCCCATAACTGACCCGGCTTGAATGCACTCTGTCTGACCTCTCTGATCCTGACCTTTGTTCTCTGGGCCTGTGCTGTCTGTCCTGATTTTGGACCGTCTGACTACACCTCTGTCTTGCCCTCCTATACCTCATTAGCATGTCTCTGACCCTCCGATCATCTCCTGCAGTTCCAGAGGACTGCCCTGGAGAGGCATCTGGTGTCTACCGGCAACACAGCCTATCCTAACCATCAATAGCACTAGAGAAGACTCGCTAGACACAGGGTAAACAGCTCAGTTTCAGGGTGTTTGCAATCTTCTTACAGTCTTGGCATCTTTATGTAGAGGAACAATTCTTTATTCAGATCCTCAGAGAATTCTTTGCCATGAGATCCAAAAATGAACTTCCAGTGACCAGTATGTGAGTGTGTGAGTGCTACCATCAAATGTAACACACCTGCTCCCCATTCACACCCCCTCACACGTGACCTCCCACCTAGTTTTAATAACCAGCGCAGCCAAAGTAGCAGCTGCGGGCTGCAACCTTCAGCTGTCTGCTTTATCTTGCCTGGTTATCAAAAATAGAGGGAACCCAATTACTTTTTTAAATTATTTAAAAAACAACATGGCATCTGCCCTATTTCCAGCCAAGGTAAAGCAGATTGCACTGTCAAATACTCACAGTGCAATTTAAATCTCCACACCGGGGATCGTGCTGTTCCCCGCCTCCATTGGTGGCCCCAAGACTCGATCATGGGATGCCAATGTGTTGTCACGGTAGCGCGGAGTCCGCTGATGACCCCTGACACTACCATAACTTATTTCCTGTGAGAGGCAACAGAGTGACCAGCACTCACAGGAGAGCAGCATTTCTCCTGATCAGCAATGCTGCAACATCGTCTTAATCAGGAGAAACGGTCGCAGTGTACAGTGTACATTAAAATGGAACAACAAGCGATCAAAACAGCGCATCTACACAAAAATGGTAGAATTAAAAACGCCAGCTCAAGACGCAAAAATAAAAAAAAAAAAAACCACAACACGGATCCCTGAACCTTAGATCCCGAAAAATAAGAATACTACAGGTCTCAGAAAATGGTGACAAATGCACTATTCTTTTTTTGGACAAACTTCTGAAATTTTTTTTTACCACTTAAATAAAAGGTATTTACACATTCATACAGACGTGAGGCATCATAATGACATGTCAGTTTTACTATAGAGTGAACATGGTGAATAAAAAGAAACCAAAACCACTGTGGAATTTCACTTGTCTCACTATTTCTAAACATTTGGAATGGTTTTCCTGTACACTATATGGTAACATGAATAGTATAATTCAAAAGAACAAATTGTCCCACAAAAAAATAAAAAAGTTATGGCTCTCAGAAGGGGAAGAAAAAATGAAAATGGAAAACAGAATATTGTCTGAGGGTGACGGGGTTAAAAAGTAATCCTTGAAGTTCTAATGTAATCCAATGAAGTAATGTATAACGTCGTCCATTGATTCCTTTGAATGTTTTCAGAATAAGGCTGCCAGTCAGTGGCAGTCAGATAAGACGAGTGAGGACGTCAGTCACTGAGTCACCGTTCGCGAGATCCTCCTGGCTGACAGACAGTAACCTAGTCTCTCTCTCGCTCTCCTGTCTCAACTCACCTCTCCTTCTCATCTCCCTGATTATCTCAGCTCTCCTCTCCTTGAGAGGAGCTCTTATCTTAGCTCTTATCTCCCTCCCTTCTCACTGGCTCTCAGCTCTCCCTCTCCTCCTCCTCTCCCTGACCATCTCAGCTCTCCCTGACCATTTCAGCTCCCAACTCCGTCTTTGTCTCATCTCCTACTCTCTTTCTCCTCTTCCTCACCTTCTCAGATCTCCTCTCCTTTGCCCTCTCTGACTGTATCAACTCTCCTCTCCTCTTTCTCTCCCTGTGCTCCCTCTACCCGATTGTTTCAGCTCTCATCTCCATCTTTTCTCTGCTCTTCTCTCCTGGACCGTCTCAGCTCTCTTCTCCCTTTCCTGTCCCTCGCCTCTCCCTCACTATCTCATTTCTCCTCTAACTTTCCTCTCCTCTCGGTGTCAGCTCTCCTCTCCCCGAATGTATCAGCTCTTTTCTCTCTCCTTTCCCTCTCCTCTCCCTTATCTTCTTAGCTCCCTCTTCTCGACTGTCTTCTCTCTCATCTCCCTAACCATATCAGCTGTCCTCTCCCTCTACATGACTGCCTCAGCAAACCTCTCCCTCTCCTCCCCCCATTCCATTTCCTGTCCCTCACTGTCTAAGTTATCCTCTCTTTACTCTCCTCTTCACTCCGTCTCATCTCCCAGAGTCAGCTCTCCTCTCCCTTTCCTCTTCTCTCCCTGACTGTCTCACCTTTCCTCTACTTTCCCTCTCCTCTCTGACAGTATTATTGCTCCCTCCCTCACCATCTCAGCTCTCTTCTTCTCAACTGTCTCGGCTCTCCTCTCCTTTGCCTATTGTCTCTGCACATCACATGGCATATACTGAGACTGCTATATACATCACACAGGATACACTGAGACTCTGCTGTACACATACATACACATTATATATATATATATATATATATATATATATATATATATATATATATATATATATATATATATATATATATATATATATATATATATATATATATATAATGTATATATAATGTTATACACACACACACACACACACACGACGTAAGATACACTGAGGCTGAAGTGTATGCATCACATAGGCTAATCCAAATCTCTGGTGAAGACATTAGGTAGGTGCATTAGCAATGTAATGAATCTCTGTCGTCATGGGAAAAGTAATATGTATTAGGCAAACCATATTCCAATATTAAAAGGAGAAGACGAAATCAAGAGGACAGACAACCCAAACATCAACTAATATAGGTATACAATAGGTATAGACAGAAACCTCTACATCGTTCTTTAATGATAGCCTGGGCTGCACCATGTAAGGAATAAATAAATATAAATGAATAAATAACGTGTGTGTGTGTGTGTGTGTGTGTGTGTGTGTGTGTGTGTGTGTGTGTGTGTGTGGTGTGTGTGTGGTGTGTGTGTGGTGTGTGTGTATGTCCGGGATTGGCATCTGCACCGTCGCAGCTACAGCCACAAAATTTTGCACACTCACACGTCTGGACCCCGAGAGAGTCACAGGCTATGTTGTGAAATTTTAACCCCACACGTTCCAATTTACCAATCAATTTTGCCCCTATCTACATAATGGGGAAAAAGTGAAACGAAAAGTGTATCCGCACCGTCGCATTTACAATCACAAAATTTTGCACAGAAACCTCATGTGACCCAGGGAACGCCGTAGACTATGTTTTGACAGGAAAATGTAACCCCGCGCTTTACAGTTACTCTCCAAAAAACATGGCTCCATTAAAGTAAAAGGAGCCTGGAACTACAGGCTATTAGTAGGACCTGTGATTGGTTGCTATAGGAACAAAAGACATTCATAGTATAAGAAGCTTATGTGTGAGGTAATAAGATGTCGGTGGGGAGACGGGGAGAGAGACAGACGGGGAGAGAGACAGACGGGGAGAGAGACAGACGGGGAGAGAGACAGACGGGGAGAGAGACAGACGGGGAGAGAGACAGACGGGGAGAGAGACAGACGGGGAGAGAGACAGACGGGGAGAGAGACAGACGGGGAGAGAGACAGACGGGGAGAGAGACAGACGGGGAGAGAGACAGACGGGGAGAGAGACAGACGGGGAGAGAGACAGACGGGGAGAGAGACAGACGGGGAGAGAGACAGACGGGGAGAGAGACAGACGGGGAGAGAGACAGACGGGGAGAGAGACAGACGGGGAGAGAGACAGACGGGGAGAGAGACAGACGGGGAGAGAGACAGACGGGGAGAGAGACAGACGGGGAGAGAGACAGACGGGGAGAGAGACAGACGGGGAGAGAGACAGACGGGGAGAGAGACAGACGGGGAGAGAGACAGACGGGGAGAGAGACAGACGGGGAGAGAGACAGACGGGGAGAGAGACAGACGGGGAGAGAGACAGACGGGGAGAGAGACAGACGGGGAGAGAGACAGACGGGGCACATTACTTGGCCAATTTAGTTAAATCTGTGTGGAATATCTGTGGTGTTGAAATATATGTTGTGAAATGCTTCTATTAGCTTAGTTTTTGCCTTTTAATAATTACATTTCTATCTATTTGTTTTGTGTGCAGAATACATTTTTGTTAATACATTCTATTTTATTAACAACAGTTATTAACCCGGGCAAAGCCGGGTAGTACAGCTAGTTCAATATATTCTCGTGATAAGCTAGCCAAGCTCCAGACATAGCAGATGTACATCCCAACCACTACAAGGCCAAACATATTCACTTGAAACACACATCACTTGACAGATTATAAAAAAAAAACATGTTTATTTGTTTGTTTTAAGCTGGTTATCTTGTGACATCTCCGGATATGATCTTAGCAAAACACAGATAAGAAAAGCCATATCTGTAAGATATTGACACCACGATGGGCCGACAAGAATGGAGCAGAAGCATGTGGCGACATCAATACAAGATGGAGCTTGTAGTTCTGGGAACATAACCGGGGCATCGCTTGTATGCCACTCACTGTTCTGTGTAAACGTAGACATGAAGGGCACCGTGTCTACAGATTTTAAAAATGGCTAGAACAGGAAAGCTATAAAATATATTTTGTTTTTCAGCTGATTAAAAACTGGTAACATTGATTCCTGGGAAGATCGGTATTCTGTGCTCCAAAAATGGATGTCTGCATTGCCCCCATAAGTCCTCGGATCTTGTGTTTTATATTATTCACTTAGTCACTGTCCGAGTCTTCGCTGTCACTCTCCTCTTCATCTTCTTCATCCTCCTGCTCTTTTTCCTTTTCCGCTTTCTCTTCCTTCAGATCAGCAAAGAAGTCATCAGCTCCTCCAAACGCTTTCTTGCTCAAGGCCGGCAGCTGCCTGTTCTTCTTCCGTTTCCTGTACACATCCACAGTAATGGAGCTAATGCTTGACATGTCCCAAAATTTTACTTTCTGGTCATGGGCGCAGCTTGCTAAAAACCGGCCATCTCTGGACTTTGCTAGTTGCTCTATGGGCTCTCCTGGATGCTGGCCCACTGTGCCAATAACTCTATTGGGTAAAATATTAATGGCCCTATGAAAAAAAACAAATCTTATCAATCGTCCGATTACGGTATCATGCAAAAAAACCAAAAACAAACACCTTATGTTCATGTAAATAATAATTTACACATAAAATGATTAAATCTAACACATTTATGAGTGTCCATAAAATCTGCAGCACATTGCGGTACCAGAAAAATGTATGAGATTTTACTAATACCCATCCACATACAGTCATGGCCAAAAGTTTTGTGAATGCTACAAATATTAATTTTTACAAAGTCTACTGCTTAAGTTTTTCTAATGGCAATTTGCATATACTCCAGAATGTCATAAAGAGTGATCAGCTTAACAGCAATTACTTGCAAAGTCAATATTGGCTAAGAAAATGAACTTTAACCCCCAAAACACATTTCAACATCATTGCATTCCTGCCTTAAAAGGAGCAGCTAACATGGTTTTAGAGATTGTTCCATTAACACAGGTGTGGGTGTTGATGAGGACAGGGCTGGTGATCAATCAGTCATGATTAAGTAAGAATGACACCACTGGACACTTTAAAGGAGGCTGGTGCTTGGTATCATTGTTTCTCTTCAGTTAACCATGGTTATCTCTAAAGAAACACGTGCAGCCATCATTGCTCTGCACAAAAATGGCCTAACAGGGAAGAGTATCGCAGCTACAAAGATTGCACCTCAGTCAACAATCTATCGCATCATCAAGAACTTCAAGGAGAGAGCTTCCATTGTTGCCAAAAAGGCTCCAGGGCACCCAAGAAGGACCAGCAAACGCCAGGACCGTATCTTAAAACTATTTCAGCTGCGGGATCGGACTACCAGCAGTGCAGAGCTAGCTCAGCAATGGCAGCAGGCTGGTGTGAGTGCTTCTGCACGCACTGTGAGGCGGAGACTGCTTGAGCAAGGCCTGGTTTCAAGGAGGGCAGCAAAGAAGCCACTTCTCTCCAGAAAAAACATCAGGGACCGACTGATATTCTGCAAAAGGTACAGGGAGTGGACTGCTGAGGACTGGGGTAAAGTCATTTTCTCAGATGAATCCCCTTTTCGATTGTTTGGGACATCTGGAAAACAGCTTATTAGGAGAAGAGGTGAGCGCTACCACCAGTCTTGTCTCATGCCAACTGTTAAGCATCCTGAAACGATTCATGTGTGGGGTTGCTTCTCAGCCAAGGGAATCGGCTCACTCACAGTCTTGCCTAAAAACACAGCCATGAATAAAGAATGGTACCAGAATGTCCTCCAAGAGCAACTTCTCCCAACTGTCCAAGAGCAGTTTGGCGCCCAACAATGCCTTTTCCAGCATGATGGAGCACCTTGCCATAAAGCAAAGGTGATCACTAAATGGCTCATGAAACAAAACAGAGATTTTGGGTCCATGGCCTGGAAACTCCCCAGATCTTAATCCCATTGAGCACTTGTGGGCAATCAAGAGACGGGTGGACAAACAAAAACCAACAAATTCTGGCAAAATTCAAGCATTGCTTATGCAAGAATGGACAGCTATCAGTCAGGATTTGATCCAGAAGTTGATTGAGAGCATGCCAGAGAGAATTGCAGAGGTCCTGAAGAAGAAGGGTCAACACTGCAAATATTGACTTGCTGCATTAACTCATTCTAACTGTCAATATAACCTTTTGGTACTCATAATATGATTGCAATTATATTTCTGTATGTGATGTAAACATCAGACAAACACAATTAAAAATCAGAGGGCAACAGATCATGTGAAAATATAATTTTGGTGTCATTCTCAAAACTTTTGGCCATGACTGTACTGCATATTAATTTACACTGCAGATTTTTTTTTTTACCATAGTTTAATCCATGATAAATCCATAGGAGGATCCAGAACAAATCTGCATTTAGCTCATACAAATTCAATGATGATTGTTTCCATGCAATTTAAAGAGACTCTGTCAACTGATTCATGGTGGCCATACGCTGGGTAGCATCAATCAGAGCCTGGTTACATGATCGCTGACAAATAATACTTTTAAGATCAATAGCCAGAGATGAGACTAGTACAGCATGGCATCTGGCCGGCTCTTCCCAGCGCTGCTGTAGGAGTTTGGTTCTTTCCCTCACTTGTACATAAGGAGAAACCTGTCAAAGTGAGGGAAAGAACCAAACTCCTACAGCAGCGCTGGGAAGAGCCGGCCAGAGGCAATGCCGTACTAGTCTCTTCTCCAGCTATGGTCCCCGGCTGGATCTTTAAGGTTTATTTGATCTAACATACCTGGCTGCAATAGTGCGCTCCGATTCATGCTGCCCGCGGTTTGGGCAGCATGAATCAGATGATAGATTCCCTTTAAGTCCACTCACAAATCAGCCTTTCCTACACATTACTAATCAATCTATGTCTCCATCATCTTAGGGACATAAGTATAGTTCGTTTTCCTCTCCAAATGAAAGCTACTGAATGAGACATCACGTGATGGTACATCACCTTTATCTAATCAAGACAAAGATCAAGCCTAAAACTAGCTTTACTGAGAAATGTACTACACGCCTAGGCGATGTTCCCACCACAATTGTGCATTATACATGGCCCCTCAAACAGTTACCCCAGATGGATCGAACTTGATGCCTATATTGTGGCCTATACAATCCAATGACTAATTTAAAGGGGTTGTCCAACTAAAAAATTTTATTATTTTTAGACATGGTTTAAAAATAATAAACCTGGATCAAGCTCAGGGCGCTGCAAAGGCCTGCGCAGGCCAGCTGTAATGTGCTGCAGTAGTCAAGGGACTAGGGGAACAAGTCAGCGGATTTTTCTTCAAAGATGAACTCTTAGGCTGGGGCAACACGGGGCACTAGTGCGATCCTCACATGACTGTCACTGTGACTGAGGTCCGATCATGCGATTGGACCACAGCTGCGGGGTGGGGGGGTGGGGGGGGTAGGGGTGACGGCACTGATGAGGGGAGGGCCAGCGCTGCGGAGGGGAGGGAGGGATTTATCTCCCTCGCTCCTCCGTTGCTGGCTATTGCCATTCTTGCCCTGCAATCGCAGTACACCGGTGTACTGCGAGTGCAGTGCGCCCAATAGACTTGAATGGGTGCGAGAGAAACAAGGCTCGCATTGCACTCGCAGCATGCTGCAATTGTTTTCTCGGTCCGATTAGGGCTGAAAAATAATCGCTCATGGGTGCTGGCACATAGGGTAATATTGGTCCGAGTGGAATGTAATGTTTTATCGTACTCCACTTGCTCCGATTTTCATGGCGTGTGTCTTAGGCCTTATAGTCACCTGACTGCTGCTACCAGTCACAAGCTGCAGCGGTGCTGTGACTTCTGAACAAAGCAGACATTTCTGCAACCAGCGTAGAGTGATCTGAGCTGGATAAACCAAGGCACTCAAAATGGGAATATGTTACTGTTCATTATTTTTAATCAATCTATGCCTGAAATAAAAATGATGATTTTACTCTCAGACAATTCTTACGGCATTGCCCGAGGATATGCCATACATTTCTGAGATCGGAACAAAATAGATGAAGTAACGAATGGACAGTCAAACAGTGCTCACCATAAACATAGGCCCATTACATGCAAAAAAGGATAGATGTCACTACTATACACCATGCCTGCTTTACAAGGATTTTAGACATTAATGTACAGACATGCATACTGCACTGGACAAAAACATTGTGCTGTAGGATAAAAGATGTAACTTTATCAAGCCCAAGCTATAGGTGTTATACGGAGTCCTGTAAAGGGTCATGTGTGCCTATGGCTAGGACTAATGAGCAGCAATTGAGGACGCTGAAGCTCCTGTCTCTGTGGTGGCAGAGGGCCTCAAATGTTACTTGTAACTCCTTGACGTTGCATAGACACAAAACTCTGTATCATACTGTTGTAGATACCTTGACTTAATGCCAAGGATAAGAGGTAAATATGAAAACATGAATATCTTGCCCACTGACCTAATGATGCCATCCATGGACCCTGTGCACACAATGTTATCATTAATAGGGATCATACAGTCTATGGACTCAGCCTTCACTGCAAAGCGATCACTTGTTGCTCCAAAGCCATTCCAGTTGAACAGATAGATGGTTCCCTCGCTTGAACCGCACACCACCTTTTTGCCTTTCTAATGAAACAAAGGAATGTATTAGATAAGATAACATATCTTGATTTGTAAATAATTATTTGTATGGAAGTTGACCCGTGATGTGGATACTTCACAACAAGATTTGCATTATTAACTGAAGTTATTGTACATTTTACCCGTAGAGTTCAGAAGGGCAAAGAGAAAAGTAAAAACTGTGCAACAAATTCACAATGTTGTGAAATTAGGATTAGTCATAGATCTGCAAGAAAATACTCTGAAAAAAAACAAACAAACCCAAGATGCTGTCCCTGGCACTGCCTTGGCTTCACTGACCGATCCTCTGCCAGTCTCTAGTCCCCCTGCTCCCTATGATGAATCACAGTCATCTGCCACTTGCTGCTGTGCACACATGGGAAGACCAGTCATTGCAGGAGCACAGGTCGCACAGAGACCAACAGTGGACCGGGCAAGGGAGCCAAGAATGTGCAAAATTATTATAGAAATAAAAATCTTACGTGCATTTGTAAAGATCCACTTATAAAGTTCCTGACCGATTGTTGTCAAATTTTGACACAATGTCAACCCGAACCCCGCAAGTGTTTCGGTCCACTCATCCCGATTTTGACGCAATGTCCCCCCAGAGCCCCACAAGTGTTTCGGTCCACTCATAGTGATCCACGCATGCGCGCAACTGCATAAAATTTCAACTGTTCACGCTGTTTGTAGACTAACTTTTGGTAGGATTAAGGGCCCGTTACACGCTACGATATATCAAACGATATGTCGTCAGGGTCATGTCATTAGTGACGCACATCCGGCGTCGTTAGTGACGCACATCCGGCATCGTTTGACATATCGTAGCGTATAACAGCTACGAGCGTCTGTGATCGTATACTTACCTTATCGTTGCACGCTGACACGTCGCTCATTTATATAAAAAAAAAAAAAAAAAAAAAAAATATAATATATCGAACGTCCTTTTGTGCTCCGGTTGTTCATCGTTCCCGGGGCAGCACACATCGCTCCGTGTGACACCCCGGGAACGATGAACTGCAGCTTACCTGCGTCCCGACGGCAATGCGGAAGGAAGGAGGTGGGCGGGATGTTATGTCCCGCTCATCTCCGCCCCTATTGGGTGGCCACTGTGCGACGTCGCTGTGACGCTGAACATCCCTCCCCCTTCAGGGAGAGGATGTTCGCTGCCCACAGCGAGGTCGTTTGGAAGGTCAGTACGTGTAACGGGGCTTACCGACTTTGTGCGACATGGGCAACAAATTGCCCGTGCCGCATAAACGATGGGGGCGGGTGTGATTGCACATGCGATCGCATGATAAGTCGCCGCGTGTAAAGCGGCCTTAAGGCACAGCCACAGAAGTACAGAGAAGTCAAGGTGCACTTGTCGACTTCCAAACCAAAACGTATTCAAGTAAATACAAGGCACTCTTCAAATATAGTTTATGTGTAGTTTATCTTAAAAAAACCAGGGGATTGAAAACATTGTCAACCCCCTGTTTTTTTAAAATAAACTACACGCAAATTATATTTGAAGAGTGCCTTGTATTTACTTGAGTTCGTAGACGAACAACTGTGCTATATGCTGTGTCATTGCAATCCACGCATGCGCAGAAAATTTCAACTGTTCATGGTAGACTATCAACCGCGCTCTATGGTTGGCACCGAGGCGAAAACAACGCCAACAGTATAGAGATGCAAAATGACGGTCATTTTCTCACTCACTCGACACATGATTGTCCAAAACATGATACGAAATATTAATCAGCCAAAACTCTGCAACGGCACGCGGCTTGCAGTAAAAAAAAAAAAAAAAAAATTGATGAGCAACATAATAGAAGCAATGATTTTGACGGAACCTTACAAAGGTGAAGATGTCCTCATTCCTCGAATTCCCATTATTCCATCCGATATACCGTTTCAATTCAAGAGAGTGCAATTCCCTGTTTGATTGGCGTTTGCAATCAACAAAGCACCAGGTCAAGCTTTAGAATTGTGTGGTCTGTATTCACATACGGATTGCTTCTTCAGCCATGGACAATTGTATGTTGCATGCGCTAGGGTTGGCAAACCAGACAATCTTGGTAAAACCAAAAATATTGTATACCCACAAGTGTTGACAAATTAAACTCTTGCTGGAAACGTATCTTCGGTTTCATTTCTTATCCGTTAAACGAGAATGTGCCACAGCGAAGCGTAGCAGGGTACAGCTAGAAGGTTTTTATTTGTTTAATGTATTTTAAAAGCTCTTATTTGCATTGGATTTTCTGTGGATTTACGCTGTGGAAATTTTCAGCCATAATTCCACTCTTTGTAAATGTAGCGTTAATTATAACATTATAAATAGGTGTACTTGCACAGTCCAGTCACTGCTCTACTGTAGGAATAAATAGGTTCTTTGACATTTTCCCCAACAGTGCAAATGTAATATAAAATAAAAAATGTAAGGAATCCATAAAAGCAAGGCACAACAAACCTTCATTATAGCTACAGATGTCAAATCTCCATTCTGGTATTCAGAAAGCAACTCAAACCTGCGCCGCTTAATGTTGAACACCCCCATGGTTCCATCTCCACTAGGGAAAAAAAAAAAAAAAAAATTGGATTACAGACATTCTTCTACAAAAACGAAAAGCCATTCAGGTGTATTTTATATGTACCAATCTTAGAAGATGAGACTTCATCAAGACTGGGCAAAGTGCGGCCCAAAAGGTCACATACGGCTCTCTGGCTGCTCAAGTCCGACCCACGAACCGAGACAGCTGAAAGGCTTACAACACAAGAGACTATGTGGGGACTCATGATGTATATAGGAGGCTGTGTGGCGCTCATGATGTATATAGGAGGCTATGTGAGGCTCAAGCTCTATGTAAAGGAGTCTGTCGGGGCTCATGTTGTCTGTAGGAGGCTATGTGGTTGCTCAACCTGTAGATAGGAGGCAATGCTGGGATCATGCTGTATATATGAGGCTATGTGGAAGCTCATATTGTATATAAAAGGCTATGTGGGGCTCAATGTAAATAGGAGGCTATATGGGGGCTCATAATATATTTAGGAATCTATGTGAGGGCTCACACTATATATAGAAGGCTATGTGGGGGCTCACACTAATATTGAAGGGCAATGTGGGGGCTTACTCTGTATATAGAAGGGCTACGTAAGGGCTCTCCCTGTATACAGGAGCTATGTGAAGGCTTACATTGTATGTGGAGGCCTATGTAGGGGCTCATACTGTATATTTGGGCAATGTGTTGGCTCATAAGGTATATAGAGATGCTATGCGCAGGCTCATACTTTCTATAGGGGCTATGTAGGTACTCAATGTAAATAGGGAGGCTATAAGTTGGTTCATTCTGTATATAGGGGAGCTATGTGGGGGCTAA
Source organism: Anomaloglossus baeobatrachus (assembly GCF_048569485.1). NCBI lineage: Eukaryota > Metazoa > Chordata > Amphibia > Anura > Aromobatidae > Anomaloglossus > Anomaloglossus baeobatrachus. Next base: position 78,854,765 of record NC_134356.1, read on the forward strand.
TACTGTATATAGAGGATGTCAGCAGTCTTAATTGTGATCAATATTAATTGATACAATATTAAATATGAATTCTATTAATATTGAGTAGAATTAATTTCAGCCTATTTGTGCAGCCCTCCACACCAGTCACAGTCTCTAATGTGGTCCCCTTGAGAAAATTAAAATTGCCCACGCCTGGACTAAATAAAAAGTTAGGAGACAGATGAGAATGTGATTTTAAAGCAACCCTCAAGATGAGCCACAACCCCCCACCAAAAAAAAAACAAAAACAGATTTGCGGTTACGTAGTTGTGTAATGCCACAATTACCAAACGTCCTTATACTGTCTGACCATATCATAGTGCACATAGTAGTATACAGTATATACCTGGCTGTGAGGAGCATCTTTTTGTTCTGATCAATGACCATGTCACTTATGTATTCCTCATGATTCTTCATCTCCATGAAGGCTGTTCCTCTCCGGAGGTCCCACACTTTTAACATCCCATTGTCATCACCCGTGGCAAAGAGGTTCTCATCTATTAGGAGTAGCCTGTTCAGAGCAGAGCTGTGAAATCAGGCAGAAAATGGTTAATTTAACTAGAAAAATGTGTTGTGTATTTATTGATAAACAAGATGCAGATATTAAACTGGATGATGTCTGAATAAATATATGATCAAAAAAAACAAACATTTTATTTGTCTTCTTTCCATCTATCCAGTGGCCATTTGAGTCACTAGTACTGGACCTGTCTGATGTCGCCTTAGTATTGTACTCTACTGACATCTAGTGGTCATACTGAAAATTGCAAACACCTTTCTGGACCTTTACTAAGCAAGCTCAAAGGGCAGAATAATTGGCTGATAAACACAGTGCATTGGTAAGGGACGACTTCTTCAAGTAGTATCAGATGAAGTGAAAACACACCCCCTGCAGAGGTGCACACTAAGGGGCACTTTGCACATTACGACATCGCAGCTGCGATGTCGGTGGGTTCAAATGAAAAGTGACGCACATCCGGCGTCGCAGTCGACATCAGAGTGTGTAAATCGTTTTTGATACGATTAACGAGCGCAAAAGCGGCGAAATCGTATGATCGGTGTAGTGTCGGTCATTTCCATAATGTCGCGGCAGCGATAGGTACGATGTTGTTCCTCGTTCCTGCGGCAGCACACATCGCTGTGTGTGAAGTCGCAGGAGCGAGGAACATCTCCTTACCTGCGTCCCGACTACAATGAGGAAGGAAGTAAGTGACCGGGATGTTTGTCCCGCTCATCTCCGCCCCTCCGCTTCTATTGGCCGCCTGCCATGTGACGTCGCTGTGACGCCGCACGACCCGCCCCCTTAGGAAGGAGGCGGGTCGCCGGCCAGAGCGATGTCGCAGGACAGGTAAGTGCATGTGAAGCTGCCGCAGCGATAATGTTCGCTACGGCAGCAATCACAAGATATCGCAGCCCCCCCGGGGGCGGGGACTATCGCACTCGGCATCGCAGCATCGGCTTGCGATGTCGTAGTGTGCAAAGTGCCCCTTAGTGTCTTACAGAGATATAATTGGGACTCTTACTCATGGGCCTTAGTGATGCGTTTCACCAGTTTTCCCTCTTCCACATTAAGGATATGAATGGATTTGTCTCTGGAAACTGTGAAAAGTTCTGGAAAAAAAAAAAAATCAACAGTGAAATATTACATAAAATATTTTTGCCCCAACCAGCCTACCGCCCCTCAATAAAAAGACAGTATGAAATAAAATTAGTAAAAAAAAAAAACAAAACAAAAAAAGTTGCATAAAGAAGCCAATGTGTCTGGCTGTATTTGGATATCCTATGGCAGTGAAAGGAGAGAGCCATGCGTGCACAGACATCTCTCCTGGCCGAACCAGGTGGAACAAGGGATAGACGACCCCATTCTGGGGATAGGTGCAGGCTCCACTGGAGGATACACCTAGATGTGACATCAGACAACCCCTATAACTAGTGCAGTCCATATGATTCACCGCAGTCTGCACCAGGCTTACAAAGTGGTTATAGGTAGGGGTGAGCGGGCCCCTGGAAGTTCGGGTTCACCGAGACTTTAGGTAAAGGTTTGGCTCGGGATCCAGACTTCACCCCAGACCTCGAACCTCATAATTCAATGGGCACCCGAATGTCTGTGCTGTAAAATGGTCGTAGTAAGGGCAGAGGAGGCTGTAAAAGGAAGCAAGATGGGAACAATTGCCCTGCAAACAGATGTGGATAGGGAATAAATAAAAAATGACGTGGAGTTTCCGGTAAGTAGACAACTCCCAGACAATGAGAAATTCCAGGTCTGCCGCTTACTAGGAGTGACTTATGGAGCGTTGTTCTGAGAACTAAGCTCCATAGGACTAGATGGGCATTGTGGGAGATTACAACATTGGATTACACTGGAACTTCCAGGATTTATTTTTTTTAAATAATAAATTGGCGAATGAGGGAGTGTGGAGGGAGTGTTTATTCAAACTTTTTTTTTTTTTTCCTGTGGCTGTGTGTCTTAACTTTACACTTGCCGGGTTAGCAATGGGAGTGTCTTTTAGGCTGCTTTCACACATCCGGTTTTTCCTGTGCGGCACAATCCGGCGCTTTGCAGAAAAACCGCAACCGTTTTTTTTTGCCACCGGTTGCGGTTTTTTTGCATAGACTTACATTAGTGCCGTATTGTGCCGCATGGGCTTGCGTTCCATCCGTTTTTTTGCCATATGCGGCAGATTTAGCCGATGCGGCGGCCGAATGGAACGTTGCCTGGCAGGGTTTTTTGTCCGGCAAAAAATACTGCATCGCGCCGCATCCGTCCGATGCGGCGCGATTTGCAATGCATGCCTATGGACGCTGCATGCGGCGTCCTGCGGCAAACACTGCATCCGGCCGCCGCATGCGTTTTTTTCCACTGCGCGTGCTCAGTAGCCTGCGGCAAGCGGCAAAAACCGGATGGGCCGCATGTCAAAAACTTATGCAAAGGATGCGGTGTTGTCGCCGCATCTGTTGCATAGGTTTTAGAGCCAGATTGGCCGGCTCTGCTAAAGGAGTGAAAGCAGCCTTAGGCTATGTGCGCACGTTGCGTAAATTCATGCAGTTACGCTGCGCTTTGCAGCGCAGCGTAACTGCATGCGTCCTGCGTCCCCTGCACAGTCTATGGAGATTGTGCAGGGGCCGTGCGCACGTGGCGTCTCAGAGCACAGCGCTTCGGCTACTGCCGAAGCGCTGCGCAAAAAGAAGTGACATGTCACTTCTTTCCTGCGCTTTGCCGGCAGCTCCTGCTCTGTCTATGGCAGGAGCTGCAGGCAGAGCGCATGGAATCGGCGCTCACTACGGATATTTCTGCAGCGATCTAAAGTGCACATGTGCTCTTCAGATCGCTGCAGAAATTTCTGCAGGGCTAGTACGCAACGTGCGCACATAGCCTTAGACACCTATCCATTACTTTTTTTTTTTAATTCTTTATTTATAAACAGACCCAGACAGAACAAAAACAAGTAAAACTTAACCCCCTTATACATAACTATGAGGGTGAACAAACTCCATGTACAGTTACAAAACCAATTAAACCCCCACCACAGTGTAAAGGGTGCTTTACATGCTGCGACATCGCTAACGATATATCGTCGGGGTCACGTCGTTAGTGACGCACATCCGGCGCCGGTAGCGATATCGCAGCGTGTGACACCAAGGAGCGACGATCAACGAGCGCAAAAACGTGAAAAATCGTTGCTCGTTGACACGTCGCTCCTTTCACAAATATTGTTGCTGCTGCAGGTACAGTGTTGTTTGTCGTTCCTGCGGCAGCACACATCGCTATCTGTGACACCGCAGGAATGACGAACATCTCCTTACCTGCGTCCACCGGTAATGAGGAAGGAAGGAGGTGGGCGGTATGTTCCGGCCGCTCATCTCCGCCCCTCCTCTGCTATTGGACGCCTGCCGTGTGACGTCGCTGTGACGCCGCACAAACCGCCCCCTTAGAAAGGAGGCGGATCGCCGGCCAGAGCGACGTCGCAGGGAAGGTAAGTCCGTGTGACCGGTGTTAGCGATTTTTTTTCTCTCCATTGTGAACAGCACTCGAACGCTGAGTTTGAGTTCCAGACCCCCCCTGGTGTCCGGTATACCGTAAGCCCTAAACTTTATTGTTCGGGTATGCTCATCCCTTGTTATAGGGCAAGCACAGACTTATAGGACCCGACTATACCTCTGTATTTATTATTATCCTACTGACATTTTTTTGTTAAGTCCAAACAAACCCCCATGACAAAAAAAAGTTTCTTACGCTGGCCATCACTGGAAAAGGCAGCGTCCCTACACGACTTCAGATGATGTCCTGAAGACCAGAGTTCTTTGTTCCCATCCTCAACGCAGGAATATGAATACCTAGAAACAAGACATGGTTCATGACACTCCTGCTGTATGGCAAGCTGAGGCTCTGAGTCTAAGGCTATGTGCCCACGCTGCGGAAAATGCGCGGCTTTTGCCGCGGATTTCTCGCGAAAAAGCCGCGGATTTTCCAGAAATCTGCAGCACAGCTACTCCCCAGCCATTTCTATGGCATTTGGGAAATGCTGTGCCCACGCTGCGGATTTTTCCGCAGCGGAAATTGTGCGGATTTTCGTGCGGAAAAATCTGCAGCATGTCAATTATTGTTGCGGATTTCTCCGCAGGGTCCCATATACTTACCTGCCTCACCGGAGTCACTTTCTCCGTCCGTTGTACAGGAGCGCGGTGAATCCAGGTCAGGAAGGAAGAGGTGGGCGGAGCCTGCACGAGCTCCGGTCATGTGACAGCCGGAGCTAGTTCAGGCCCGCCCACCTTCTTCTGCAGACGCTGAGAGAGTGACCCGGCTGCCGGAAAGCGAGGTGCTGCATGATGGAGGCAAGTATGAGCACCCCCGATCACTCCAGCACTTGTTCTGCATTGAGGATGCAGTGCCGAAGCCATTGTACTGTATCCTCAATGCAGAAAGCCCGCACCATATCCGCACGACATTCCGCAGCATGGAAACAGACAAAAGTTGTGGTGCTGTTTCCTGGGAGCTCCTGCGGAATGTCCTGCGGATATATCCGCAGGACACTGTCCCCGTGGGCTCATAGCCTAAGGCTGGATACATCTGTTTCTAGGACACACCATTTTTTTTCCCCATATGTCATCTGTTTTGCATCCGGGTTTTTTAATCCGGTTTAAAAAAAAAAAAAAAAAAAAAGATTTTAGCAATGGATCAATTAAACAATAAATGGGAAAAATAATGTAAAATGGATAATAGAACATGGGCTGAGTTTAATGGGACAAGTACTGATCCATAAAAAAACTAAACTTTATGAATGGCCCCTTTATATTATGGCTCAGTGTGCGGTCCATTTTAAAAACAGCATACAGATGAGAAAGAATGGCTGTGTGCAACAGGGCTTAGGCTATGTGCCCACGCTGCGGAAAATGCGCGGATTTTGCCGCGGATTTCTCGCGGAAAAGCCGCGGATTTTCCGAAAATCTGCAGCACAGCTACTCCCCAGCCATTTCTATGGCATTTGTGAAATGCTGTGCCCACGCTGCGGATTTTTCAGCAGCGGAAATCGTGCGGATTTCCGTGCGGAAAAATCTGCAGCATGTCAATTATTGTTGCGGATTTCTCCGCAGGGTCCCATATACTTACCTGCCTTGATAGAGACCCGAGTCACTTCTCTGTCCGGTGTAGCGGCAGCAGCGCGGTGGATCCAGCCAGGTACAGGAAGGAAGAGGTGGGCGGAGCCTGCACGAGCTCCGGTCATGTGACAGCTCCGGCTGTCACATGACCGGAGCTCGTGCAGGCTCCGCCCACCTCCAGCACAGTGAAACCAGACACTGCCTGACAGGGACCCGGCCGCCGGAAAGGGAGGTGCTGCATGATGGAGGTAAGTATAAACTTCCCCGATCACGGCAGCACTTGTTCTGCATTCAGGATGCAGTGCCGAAGCCATGGTACTGTATCCTCAATGCAGAATGCCCGCAGCATATCCGCACGACATTCCGCAGCATAGAAACAGACAAAAGTTGTGGTGCTGTTTCCTGGGAGCACCTGCGGAATGTCGTGCGGATATATCCGCAGGACACTTTCCCCGTGGGCACATAGCCTTACTGGCCCTAATTCCTCCTTCGTTTAGTAAGTTGTTTATTACAGGCAGACCCCCCCCCCATGGGAACCACCACTGTGCAGACCTAGCGACATGCATGTGTCTTTCTAGATGTAAACATATGGTTTCAACTGTATATACAATCCTTTACTGAAAGGCCACAGAGACTGTAGCACCATTAAGTAAGAGGCACCACTAACCAATCAACAAAGTCAGAGACAAGGTTGTTGAGAAGTACAAGTCAGGGGTGGGTTCTAAAAAAAAAAAAAAAAAAAAAAAAAAAAAAAAAAAAAAGTAAAATATTCCAATTTCTGATTGATGAGCCCCAGGAAGCAACATCAAATCCATTATCATCACATGGAAAGAACAAGGTACCACAACAAACCTGCCAAGAGGGCCACCTACCAAAACTCTCAGCCCAGGCATGGAGAGCATTACTCAGAGAGGCAACAAAGAAACCAAAGATAACCATGAAGGAAATGAAAAGAGTTACCAAGTAAAGACTGGTATATTTGTCCATACGATCACAGAAGTTGTACATTCCATTGAGCTGGCCTTTATGGAAGAGTGGCCAGAAAAAAGCGCCTTTATTTACAGCCAGAAATAGGAAGGCTCGTTTAAAGTTTGTCAAAAGACATGTTGGAGACCTCCAAACGTGTAGAGGAAGGTGCTGTTTTCAGATGAGACCAAAATGTAAAACGTTTTGGCCACCAAGGAAAAATCTATATCTGGTGCCAAACCTACACAGCTCATCACCTCAAGAACACCATCCCCACAGTGAAACATGATGGTAGCATCATGCTGTCGGGATTTTTTTCGGCAGAAGGGACAGGGAAAAAGGTCAGTGTTGAGGGGAAGATGGATGGTGTAAAATACAGGGATATTCTTGAGCAAAACCTGTTTCAGTCTGTCAGTCATTTGAGACTGGGATGGAGGTTCACCTTCCAGCAAGACAATGAACCAAATCAGGATGATAAAGAAACACCTGAGTGGCCTAGTCAAAGCCCAGATCTCAATTCATTTGAGAATCTGTTGCCAGACTTGAAGACTGCTGTTCACCAAAGGAAACCATCTAACTTGGGGGAGCTGGAACAGTTTTGGTCTTGAGGAATGAGCAAAAATCCCAGTGGCAAGATGTAGAAATCTCAGAGACTTATCCAAAGCGACTTGCAGCTCTAATTGTCGCACAAGGAGGCTCTACAACGTACTGACTTTATGGGGGTGAATAGTTATACACACTGAAGTCTTTAGTTATTTTGTCCTATTTGTTGTTTGCTTCACAATAAAATGAAAACCAAATGTTCACAGTTGTAGGCATGTTCTTTCCATGAACTGATGCAAACCCTCAAAAACTAGAGTGAAATTGCAGGTTTTGGAGGTAGAAAAAGTAGATTTTGGGTACTCACCGTAAAATCTCTTTCTTGGAGCCTTCATTGGGGGACACAGAGACCATGGGTTGTATGCTGCTGCCACTAGGAGGCGACACTAAGCAAAACAAGGAAAACTCCTCCTATGCAGTATACACCCACCAACTGGCAATTGTACCTCAGTTAGTGAGAAAGCAATAGGAGACAACAGTAGAAAAAACGAACAATCGTACAGAAGTGGACATTAAACTCAACATTCAACAGAAACATTGAACAGTAACATATGTCCAACACAAGGGCGGGTGCTGTGTCCCCCAATGAAGGCTCCAAGAAAGAGATTTTACGGTGAGTACCCAAAATCTACTTTTCTTTATCGCTTCATTGGGGGACACAGAGACCATGGGACGTCCTAAAGCAGTCCCACGGGTGGGTCTAATGTGACACTCAGGGGTGACCTCGGTCCACTGCAGCCTGCAGAACTCGTCTACCGAGGCTCGCATCGGAGGATGCGAAAGTGTGGACCCTGTAGAACTTTGTGAAAGTGTGAAGCGAAGACCAGGTGGCCGCTTTGCAAAGCTGCGACGCTGGAGCGTGGTGACGGACCGCCCACGAGGCTCCCACCACCCTGGTGGAATGGGCCGTAATCCTGAGTGGGCGCGTTCTCCCTCTTACCTGGTAGGCTTCCAGTACGGCAGAGCGAATCCATCGCGCAATGGAGGACTTGGAGGCAGGTAGGCCTCTGCGCGGGCCAGACGGAAGTACAAAAAGGGAATCCGACCGTCTGAATTGAGAGGTCCTGGAAATGTACAAACTGAGAGCTCTGACCAAGTCCAGCTTGTGGAGAAGAATCTCACGAGGGTGCGAAGGATTCGGACAAAAGGAGGGGAGAACAATGTCCTCGTTAAGATGGAAAGAGGAAACCACCTTGGGCAGAAAGGATGGAACCGGACGGAGGACTACCTTATCCTGGTGGAAGACAAGATATGGAGAGCGACAGGAAAGCGCCGCTAGTTCAGATACCCGCCTGATTGACGTGATGGCAACTAAGAAGGTGACCTTCCAAGAGAGGAACGTGAGGGACATCTCCTGCATAGGTTCGAAGGGGGAATGCTGGAGAACAGACAAAACCAGGTTGAGGTCCCAGGGCTCCACCGGAGGTTGAACGGGGGGCGCCGCATGCGCGGCCCCCTGAATGAATGTACGAACCTGTGAGCGAGAGGCAATCCTCCTTTGAAAGAGAATAGAAAGAGCAGACACTTGCCCCTTGAGGGAGCTGAGTGCTAATCCAGCATCCAGACCAGACTGTAGGAATGACAACAGAACTGGCAAGGAGAAGGTCATGGCTGCGACCTGGGTAGCTTCACACCAGCGGAAATAGGCCTTCCATGTCCGGTGGTAAATGCGGGAAGAGGAAGGCTTCCGAGCTTTGATCATAGTCTGGACGACCCTTTCTGAGAATCCCGCAGAAGTTAGTACTGCGGCTTCAACAGCCATGCCGTTAAATTGAGCGACTGTGAATTCTGGTGAAGAAAAGTTCCTTGGGTGAGAAGGTCCTGGACGTCTGGAAGTCTCCACGGAACGTCGGCGAGAAGGTGCACGAGCTCTGCGTACCACGGGCGACGAGGCCAATCTGGGGCCACGAGAATCACCGGAACTCCCTCCGCCTTGATCTTTTTGACTAGCTTGGGTATAAGCGGAAGTGGAGGGAAGAGGTACGGCAGAGAGAACTGCGACCAGGGGATCGCTAGGGCGTCCGTTGCGAGCGCTAGTGGGTCTCTTGCTCTGGAGACGAACTGAAAGACCTTGTGATTCCACCTGGAGGCCAGGAGATCCACGTCGGGGGTCCCCCACCTGGAACAGATCTGCTGGAAGATTTTGGGATTAAGGGACCATTCTCCCGCGTCGAGGCCCTCTCGGCTGAGGAAGTCGGCGGCCCAATTGTCCACGCCCGGGATGTGGACCGCCAAAATCGCTGGGATGTTCTGTTCGGATTTGAGATACCTCTCTCATTGCCGCTCGGCTGCGTGTTCCGCCTTGATGGTTTATGTAGGCTACAGTGGTTGCATTGTCGGACTGCACCCGAACTGGGTGTCCGTGAAGCAGAGCCTTCCAATGAAAGAGAGCTAGGCGAACTGATCTGAGTTCCAAGATGTTGATGGGAAGCTTGGTTTCCGGCTCGGTCCAGCGACCCTGAACTGTGAGGTCCTGTAAGGTGGCCCCCCATCCTAGCAGGCTGGCGTCTGTCGTGACGACCTTCCATCGAAGGGGAAGAAATGATCTCCCTTGGAGGGTGAGGGGAGAGCATTTCCACCATTCCAATGACTCTCTGACTCGAGGAGGGATCGCTATCGGTCGATCCAGGGAGTGAGGGGACTTGTCCCATGCTGCGAGAAGGAGGCCTTGAAGGGGGCGAGTGTGGAATTGACTGTAGGGCACCGCTTCCATTGACGCCACCAGCTTCCCGAGAATGCTCATGCAGTATCGAAGGGAGCAGCGAGGTGCGCGTTGGAGCTTCCAAATCCCTCTGAGAATAGCTGCGCGTTTGTCCTTGGGCAGAAGAACCTTCGCTTGTGTGGTATCGAAGATCATGCCGAGGAATGAGATGCGTTGAGTCGGGATCAAAGATGACTTTGGTCTGTTGATCAACCAGCCGAGACGGGATAGAGTATCCAGAGTGATGTTGAGACTGTCGCGGCACTCCGCCGCCGAGGGAGCCTTGATCAAAATGTCGTCTAGATACGGGATGGCTAGAATTCCCCGGGTCCGAAGAATAGCCATGACAGTAGCCATCACCTTGGTGAAGACTCTGGGAGCTGTCGAGAGCCCGAATGGGAGGGCAGTGAACTGGAAGTGTTGCCCCTGAACCATGAAGCGTAGGAATCTCTGATGAGCTGGAAAGATCGGGATGTGGAGATAGGCGTCCTGGATGTCCACCGAGCAAAGGAACTCCCCTGGTTCCATGGACGCTATCACTGAGCGCAGAGACTCCATGCGGAATCGCCGGAGGCAGACCCGCCTGTTGAGGCGCTTGAGATCCAGGATGGGGCGGACTGTGCCATTCTTCTTGGGTACCACGAAGAGGTTTGAATAAAAACCTCGGAATCTGTCTTGAGGGGGTACGGAGATGATGACCCCCGAGTCTTGCATGGCCTGAATGGCTGCGAAGAAGCCCTTTGTGAGGGAGGGATCCTTGGGGGGTTTGGACTGGACGAAGCGAGAGCGTGGGAGCGAAGAAAACTATCTTGTAGCCATGAGAGACGACGTCTCGAACCCAGGCGTCGTCTATCACGGAAAGCCACGTGCTTCTGAACATGCGGAGACGACCGCCGACCCTGGATGGGGACCCGGTGACGGGAGCCCAGTCATGCGGAGGAAAATCTGTGGGATCTGGACCTGGAAGACTTGGGCTGCTGGCCACGGGAACGCCAGGAACGCCAGTGGGGTGTTGCCTTAAAGGAGGGCTTCCGTCTCTCCTGACGCACTGGGGACCGCTCCCGACGTGAGTTGGTGTTGGTGGAGAATTGACGAAAGGGGCGAAAGGGAAAAGGCCGCCGCTTTGGAGGGGCACGAGGGGTCCTCTGTTGGGGGAGGAAGGTACTCTTGCCTCCCGTAGCCTCAGAGATGATCTTGTCCAGCTTTTCTCCGAAGAGTCTGGCACCGACAAAGGGAAGACTGGTGAGAGACTTTTTGGATGCTGAGTCCGCGTTCCACGCTTTAAGCCACAGGGCTCTGCGGATTGCAGTAATGTTGCCGGCTGCCAGGGCAGCGGAAGCCGCAGAGTCAAGGGACGCAGCGACTAGATATTTTCCGGCATGAGTGATCTGATCTGCCAGATCTGCCAACTCTGGTCTGGGAGCGTCAGCCAGGATACCACGCCGAAGGAGCTTTGCCCAGGCGGAGACAGCCTTGGAAACCCAGGTGGTTGCGAAGGCTGGAGTGATGGCAGAGCCGGAGGCTTCAAAGGCCGACCTGGCTAAGGATTCTATGGTCCTGTCCGAGGGATCCTTCAGGGAGGCGCCATCAGACAGCGGCAAGGTGGTGCTGGACGAGAGTCGGGAGATCGGAGGATCCACTGAAGGGGCCACTGACCACTTCTGAAGAAGTTCCGGTGGGAAGGGATAAAGGACCTGAGCCCGCTTGCGCTTCTGGAAACGCTTGTCGGGGTGTTCCCACTGTCTGGAAAAAATATCCTCAAACTCCCTGTGGTTGCCAAAGCTTTTTGGCAGCTTCTTGGCTCTCTTGAAAGGGACTGATTGACAGGTAGGTGCCGAATCAATATCCTGTACCTCTAGGGTCTGATTGACAGCAATGACCAGACTGTCCATCATACCGGTCAGCTTGGATATGTGTTCAGAGTCCAGATCGGAGTCAGAAGCAGAGTCCTGGTCCGAATCTGGAGCTGCCGCAGAAGAGGCAGGAGACAGCGAGCGTGATGCTCTGGCGACCATAGCAGGGCTAGGGGAGCTGGAGGAAGACCCAGAGAGGGACCGCTTCCTAGACCTCCTGTGGGTTCTGCCTTGCCGGGCTGGAGGCGCTGCGGGCTCAGACTCGCTCTGGGTCGCCGGGGGGACTCCAGAGGAGGAGGCGGACAGACGGTCTATGGCCGAGGCTAAGGATTGAGACATGTTAGTTAAGTTGTCCACTGACTGGGAGAGAGCTGAGGCCCACCCAGGCATGGGGGCCGAGTCCTCGTTATGGGCGGTGGGGGGCTCCGTAGTAGTCATGTTAGAGGTGCTACAGGCTACGCAGATGGGGGAGGACTGCCCTGAGGGAAACTTCTTTAGGCAAGAGGAGCAGGCGAAGTGAAGCACTATGGCCTGTGTCTGAGAGCGGGTCGCTCTTTTGCTGGACATGGGACAGAAGAGAGGGAATGAGGCAAGGGAAGAGAGACAGGAGGATGCCAGGTGGATGAGGTACTGGGGAAGGAGCTGCCTCCCAGTGGCAGAGCTTACCCAGATTCTGGCGTCCTGTACTTGAGCTGTCTCTGTATGCAGGTGCTGTGTCCTGTTCAGTGATGCAGGCTGAGGGAGCAGAGGTGGGGGCTCCGAGGAGCTGCAGGGACGTGAGGCCGGTGGCTGCACGTGGAGCGTGTCTGCCGCACAGGAGATCGCAGGGCAGTGATTGCTGCTGAGGGCCCAGGCCGGAGGAGGAGCAGAAAAAGAGCGCGAAAAAACGGCGCGCAGATTGCAGGTATCGGCCGGGAGAGAGAGAGAGAGAGAGAGAGGAGGCCCGTGGTTGGCTGAGAAAGGGCGCGCAGAGGCCTCCTGTGATTAGCTGCTGGAGCGGGCGGGCCTGCTAGCAGAGAGGGCTCACGCGATAGGCTGGCCGGGAGGGGGCGTGGCCGGACGGGAGCTAGGCCGGAGGGAAGCCGGGGACTAAATTTTGAGATGAGGCCGCAGGGGGAGCCGAGGACGGGGTCGGGGCTGTGAGGGGGAGCCGAGCGTACTGCCTGGAGGGGAGCTGACCCGGGATAATGGAGCTAGGTATAATCATTTAAAGAGACAGTTTTTTTTTTAAAACGGAGCCCCCCATGACCCGGGACAAGGGATGGGTACCTGTCCCGGTGGCTGATAGTCCCCTTTGGCTTAATCTTGTCCTCCTTTGATCCTGGCCTCCTGGAAATGACATAGGGAGACGGGAATTTTCCAATGATTTTTCGTCTCCCCTCCCTGATCAGGCCGGCTGTGGAGGGCGGGCGTGCAGGGGGAGGGGGGCAAGGACCATCCGCCTGTCCCTCTGTGCGGATGCCCCCCAAACAGTCTTGAGAGTGTTAGGGGGGTAGGGTCCTGCCAGACAGGCACGGAGGTCAACGGAAGTGGCGGACGGACCCCACTTCTGTGCGACCGGCCTCTAGGGGGGGGGGAGAGCAGGGTGAGCGATTACACCCTGTCGCCCGACGAGCTGTGTCTGAAACGAAAAAGGGGAAAAAAATACAAACCTGAGGGGCTGGGAGCAGCCCCAAGTGTGTCCACCTCCTATGGACACTAAGCTTAAACTGAGGAACGATTGCCAGTTGGTGGGTGTATACTGCATAGGAGGAGTTTTCCTTGTTTTGCTTAGTGTCGCCTCCTAGTGGCAGCAGCATACAACCCATGGTCTCTGTGTCCCCCAATGAAGCGATAAAGAAAACATGCACAATGCCAAGGGGTTGAATACTTTCGCAATGCACTGTATTTATATTATACACAGAGCTTTACAAGAGGCACATTATGTACCGTACTACCTGCAGTGCACACATATACACAACAGTGTTGCATGACTACATATACAAGCAGCTACACAGATCTCCAACATGCACAGTCAGCTATCCTGCCTACACACACACAGCTGTATTCTATACACACACACACACACACACACACACACTGTATTCTATACACACACACACACAGCTGTATTCTATACACACACACAGCTGTATTCTATACACACACACACACACACTGTATTCTATACGCACACACACACACGCACACAGCTGTATTCTATACGCACACACACACAGCTGTATTCTATACGCACACACAGCTGTATTCTATACGCACACACAGCTGTATTCTATACGCACACACAGCTGTATTCTATACGCACACACAGCTGTATTCTATACGCACACACAGCTGTATTCTATACGCACACACAGCTGTATTCTATACGCACACACAGCTGTATTCTATACGCACACACAGCTGTATTCTATACGCACACACAGCTGTATTCTATACGCACACACAGCTGTATTCTATACGCACACACAGCTGTATTCTATACGCACACACAGCTGTATTCTATACGCACACACAGCTGTATTCTATACGCACACACAGCTGTATTCTATACGCACACAGCTGTATTCTATACGCACACAGCTGTATTCTATACACACACACAGCTGTATTCTATACCAGAGGTTCCCAACTCCAGTCCTCAAGGCACACCAACAGTGCATGTTTTCAGGATTTCTTTAGCATTGCATGGGTGTTGGATTCAGCACCTTTGCAGGTGATTAAATTATCACCTGTGCAATACTAAGGAAATCCTGAAAACATGCACTGTTTGTGTGCCTTGAGGACTGGAGTTGGGAACCTCTGTTCTATACACATACAGCTCTATTCTATACGCACACACACAGCTCTATTCTATACGCACACAGACAGCTCTATTCTATAGGCACACAGACAGCTCTATTCTATAGGCACACAGACAGCTCTATTCTATAGGCACACAGACAGCTCTATTCTATACGCACACAGACAGCTCTATTCTATAGGCACACAGACAGCTCTATTCTATACGCACACAGACAGCTCTATTCTATACGCACACAGACAGCTCTATTCTATACGCACACACACAGCTCTATTCTATACGCACACAGACAGCTCTATTCTATACGCACACACACAGCTCTATTCTATACGCACACACACAGCTCTATTCTATACGCACACACACAGCTCTATTCTATACGCACACAGACAGCTCTATTCTATACGCACACAGACAGCTCTATTCTATACGCACACAGACAGCTCTATTCTATACGCACACAGACAGCTGTATTCTATACGCACACAGACAGCTGTATTCTATACGCACACAGACAGCTGTATTCTATACGCACACACACAGCTCTATTCTATACGCACACACACAGCTCTATTCTATACGCACACACACAGCTCTATTCTATACGCACACACACAGCTCTATTCTATACGCACACACACAGCTCTATTCTATACGCGCACACACACAGCTCTATTCTATACGCACACACACAGCTCTATTCTATACGCGCACACACACAGCTCTAGTCTATACGCGCACACACACAGCTCTAGTCTATACGCGCACACACACAGCTCTAGTCTATACGCGCACACACACAGCTCTAGTCTATACGCGCACACACACAGCTCTAGTCTACACGCACACACACAGCTCTAGTCTACACGCACACACACAGCTCTAGTCTATACGCACACACACAGCTCTAGTCTATACGCACACACACAGCTCTAGTCTATACGCACACACACAGCTCTAGTCTATACGCACACACACAGCTCTAGTCTATACGCACACACACAGCTCTAGTCTATACGCACACACACACAGCTGTATTCTATATGCACACACACAGCTCTATTCTATACACACACACACACACACAGCTCTATTCTATACACACACACACAGCTCTATTCTATACACACACACACACACACAGCTCTATTCTATACACACACACAGATCTGCTGCACGTGGAGTACACAACAAGATCCTTCCAGGCTTGTAGCTGATAACATGACGCAAGACGCAGTATAAGGCTATGTGCACACAGTGCGTTTTTCTCGGCGTTTTTGCGCGTTTTTCGGGTGCGTTTTTGGCCTCAAAACTGCATGACTTTGCTTCCCCAGCAAAGTCTATGAGTTTTCATTTTTTGCTGTCCCCACACAGCGTTTTTTTTCAGCTGCGTTTTTGTGGGGACCACAAAAACGCAGCATGTCAATTATTCCCGCGTTTTTCACTGCGCTTTTCATCCATTGAGTGCACTGGGATGTTGAAAGACGCAATGAGAAACGCAAATAGCTGCGTTTTGGTGCGTTTCTAAGACCAAAATACGTAATTACTTACTGGCAATGTGTTTTTTCTGAACCCATGACAGCACCACGAGAGAGGGGATCCGCCCTTCAAGGACAGGAAACCTCCAGGATAAAAAGGGGCGGTACCTCTCCCCGCATCAGTTGGTTTACAGAGCATGAAAGGACCTCCGGAGGAAACAACATTATAACAACCAGCACCAACATGAACCCCGTGCAGCTAAAAAACAGCCAATTATCCACATGCAGGGAGAGAATGTAAGGGTGCTGTCATGGGTTCAGAAAAAACACATTACCAGTAAGTAATTACGTATTTTTCCAGCACCCATGACAGCACCACGAGAGAATTACATAGATAGAGGAATAAGCCAAGGGGGGGGAAATCACAGAACTGAGCTCCCCAGGTGAAGCCAGTAAGGATAAGGCCAACTTATAGTGCCTATAGCGAGTGAAAGGGGAAGATCACGTGGCCCCTGACAAGCTGCTCAATGGTGACATACGATCTTGCAGCCCAGGAGATGTCATCGCCCTTGTGCAGTGAACTTTCAGACCTACAGGCACATACCTACCACAAGCCGAGCAGGCGAAGAAGTGGCTTCGCAGATACACCCACCAAGTGGATGTAGAAGCCTTGAGCGTCTAGCGATCACCCTGAAAGAAAACAAACCGGACCTGCCTCTGCTGCAGACAGATATTCCATAAGGAACCGCTAATGTCCAGGCAAGGCCCCCCCCTCCCCTTCCTGATCTTGCCGACTATCCCAAAGGATGGAAGAACAATTCCCTTTTGAATGAAGAAAACATGACGTACTATCAGGAAGCAAGGAGGGGCAGGTTTCAGGACACCTTATCCTTGAAAGCTGAGGAATGGTGGAACTAAGATAGGGCCTGGAAGTCACTAACCCTACAAGCTGATGTGAAGGTGTCAGGAAGTCTGTTTCAGAGACAGAGTAGTGAATGACATGGACTCCAAGTGATCAATGGGGTTTGTCAGGGCAGATAGGACGAGAATAAGGCCCCCCAGGACCATCCTGGATCTCTGGAGGCTCCCTGTTCAAGGACAGGAAACCAACTGATGCGGGGAGAGGTACCGCCCCTTTTTATCCTGGAGGTTTCCTGTCCTTGAAGGGCGGATCCCCTCTCTCGTGGTGCTGTCATGGGTGCTGGAAAAAACACAGCTATAAACGCAGGAGGTGGGTAGTAAAGTGACGTGTACAGGAAGAGGATTCCTTCTGTCAGTATATACAGAAGCGTGAATCCTCCCGGTACCGTCACCGCCGCGTCCACCTCCCGTCCTGTGCATGTATGCTGCCGTGCGGCGTCACGTACAGGCAGGAGGTGGAAGCGGCTGCGAAAACAAAAGTTAACAGTAGAAAAAAAAAAAGTTATACTCACCTGTCTGCAGCCTCCCGGTGCCATGCCCGCTCCCATCTCCTCTCACGGTATCGCCACCCCCGCTCCGGCTGTGTGCAGACGGCCGGGAAAGCTCCGATGGATGCAGGACCTGGCGATGGATCACCTGATGCAGTCACCTGACGCATCAGCTGATCGTAAGTATCGCGGTGACGCGGGCGCCCGGCCGGTATCAGCGGATGCGTCAGGAGACTTCATCCCTGATTACCGGCAGCTGCTGCAGCGATCGGACGGGATCAGACTCCCGCCCCATCGCTCCAGGAGCTGCCGGTAATCAGCACATAAGTGAGTATTATTTTTTATTTTTTTTTTTTGCACCGATGCATCTGCTGATTGTATAATCGGCTTTTATACAATCAGCTGATGTGTGATGGGATTCAGCCCCTAGAACCTGACACATCATCTGATCGCTTTGCCTTCCAGCAAACCGATCAGATGATATTGGATCCGGATTGGACGGCGCGGGACCCTGACCCAGGATTACTGCGGAGGGGGGTTCTTTATTTCAATAAAGATGGAGTCACTAATTGTGTTGTGTTTTATTTCTAATAAAAATATTTTTCTGGGTGTTGTGTTTTTTTTTTATCTTTACTAGAAATTCATGGTGGCCATGTCTAATATTGGCATGACACCATGAATTTCGGGCTTAGGGCCAGCTATACAGCTAGCCCTAACCCCATTATTACCCGGCGAGCCACCCGGCATCAGGGCAGCTGGAAGAGTTGGATACAGCGCCAGAAGATGGCGCTTCTATGAAAGCGCCATTTTCTGGGGTGGCTGCGGGACTGCAATTCACAGCGGGGGTGCCCAGAAAGCATGGGCACCCTGCACTGTGGATTCCAATCCCCAGCTGCCTAGTTGTACCCGGCTGGACTCAAAAATTGGGCGAAGCTCACGTCATTTTTTTTTTTAAATTATTTCATGAAATTCATGAAATAATTTTAAAAAAAAAAAGGGCTTCCCTATATTTTTGGTTCCCAGCCGGGTACAAATAGGCAGCTGGGGGTTGGGGGCAGCCCGTACCTGCCTGCTGTACCCGGCTAGCATACAAAAATATGGCGAAGCCCACGTCATTTTTTTTGTTTGGGGGGGGGGGGGGCAAAGAAATCCTGCATACAGTCCTGGAAGGAGGATGCTGAGCCTTGTAGTTCGACAGCTGCTGTCTGCTCTCCTGCATACACTATTGGATGGAGTATGCTGAGATTTGTAGTTCTGCAGCTGTCTGCTCTTCTGCATACACTAGTGGAGAATGAAGAACACATTGAAGAAGGAAATGACATCAGACTTTTTTTTGTTCACTGATAAAAAAACGCATAAGGACGCAGTGAGCAAAAACGCAGCAAAACGCAGCAAAAAAACGCACCAAATCGCGGCAAAACGCGTGCGTTTTTTGCTGCGTTTTTTCGACGCAGGTGCGTTTTTGTGCGTTTTTAGCGGCCAAAAAGGCACAAAAACGCAGCGTCAAAAAAACGCACTGTGTGCACATAGCCTAACCAGTATCCATACGTGTTCTGGTAGTTTCCTCTCATGCCCAGCACCCTTCAGACTGGTCAGTGCAGGGCAGGAGAGAGAGGACAGATTTCGGAGTGACCGGGCAGGACACTGTGCTAAAGTCCTCAATAAGAATAAGCTGCCTCTGGATGATAAGATGCACACACTTTATGAATAAGATTTTGTTTTGTGCTAAAAAGGTGCACATTATTGTTCAAAAACATGGTAGATGAGCGGAACATAATGACTTAGGAATCAATAGTATTCGAGAAACAAAACAATGAAGACTTACACAAACACATCTCCATCTAGGTCTCCAGCTGCGAGGATGTCCCGACTGGGGTGGAAGGCAATGGTGTTCACAGCAGCCTCGAAAAATATGTCCCCGGGAGTGTCCCTCACCCGGGGTTCTGCGGGGCCTGGAGTATCATCAAGTTCTTCGGACTCCTAGTAAGGTTAATATTATAAAGATATTTAAATACATGTCATAAAATGTGGGACAATGGGACGTTTGGTCCCTAATTACTAGTCAAGAATTGGCCACACAAGAGCAGCCATTTTTGAATCTAGTCAATGGGGAGAGGGGACAGAAGAACCACATGCACCATTTCTAGAAGAAATCAGCCAGGTCTTCTAAATATATTCTAATAAATGTAAATTGTGACAAATCCACCAAAGCAAGAGCCGCTTTGTGCAGAAGATGTCCTATAGGCGCTATGTTAAGCCTTCGTGACTCCGGCTTAGATGTTGTTCATTTTTAGCAGGACTATAAGGGCCCATTCTGACCTGCTGTCTTTCTTCATTGCTTGAGTCCAGGTCTTTACTGATTGGCACCGTCTACAAAAGGAAAAGAAAAAAAAATGAAATAAATAATAGAAACCAGTGAATCTATTTGCAGCACCCTTGTCTGGCAGTCACATCAGTATACCATGGCAGTCACACGGGGGCCCTGCAAACCACTTCGTACCTGCCTGACTCCTCTTTTGGTTAGTAGGTGATGCATGCATGATATTGTGTCAGGCCCACTAATCAAAGACGCTGGAGGGTGAGGGATCTGCAACACGGGGCAGAGAGGAGGCTAAAGGGAGAAGGCGGTAAACTGTTCCCCAGAGCACCCACATGCAGCAAGATCCCAGGCCAGGAGGTTAGATGTTCTTCAGTCTGGCACTTTTTTTTTTTTTTTTTTTTACAGAAAATGCAGACGACATGAAAACGGTCATTTGCAACTTGGGCCATACCAAGCTTAGTAGAGCCAAACCTGATCACCACCAGCATGCTCAGGCACACGTGATCCAAACACCCGACTAGGTGGGCCGAATGTCTGGGTCCACAATCACTGTCTGCAGGTGATCCCACTGACTTTTCCCCTGTGCTATATGCTGGTCAATCCCCTGTCCAGGACATAGGTGAAACTGTCTTTGCACATTCGCAAACACCATCAGCAACTACGGCCACTTCTATGACCAAGCGCAGCGTCCAGCTGTCTCTACCCCAGGCCTTGGAACGCAAGCAGAAATACTCAGCCACCCATAGGCTCAAAACACTAAATAGTTAATGGCAAGGTCCACATAACCCTGGACAAGTGGATAAATACTTGGGCTAGGGATGCTAAATTTCCCTGTCGGCACACTGGGTGAACCTCGTTGAGGCGGGAAATTAGTTAGAGCCTGGGTCAGCACAGGTGCTACCGACATCTGGAATTTCGGGCTATAGTTCCATCACGGTTTCCTCCACCACCTACGCCAGTTCCAGCACCCTTTCCACCTCTATCGCTAAAACGTCATCCCTATCAGTCACAAGCTGGAAGCAATGCCGCGGTGACGCGGCAACAGCCTCTCCTGAAACTCATATCTTTAGGTGACAAACAACACACTGCCGCAGAGTTGTTGAAAGGTATAACAGACCAGACAGATCTGTGGCTCTCACCGCTGAACCTCCAACCAGGAATGGTCATGTGATAAGGCAGCTTGGGAAGCTGACACACTTACCATGTCTGGTCCATGTGATCAATTTAATGGTTCAGTGCTTTCTGAAAACCTACCCAAATTTGCCTCAGCTAATTATGAAGGTGCGCCACATGTACACCCATTTCTGCAAGTCAGATACAGCTGCTATCGGTCCGTACGTGATGCAGCGGCTCTTGAAAGTGCCAGCTCACCAACTGATCTCCGACCTGACCCCGCACTGGAACTCAACATTACATACATACTATATGTATGGCTTTGTGAGCAGCAGAGGGACATAGTTGAATACCAGCTGCAACATACCAGTCGGTATTCCAGTCAGACTATGCACATAAGAATGGTAAAGTGGCCCTGATGTCTGACATCTGTGCTGTTCTCCAAAACTTTGAGGAACCTACCAAGATGGTGAGCGGGGATGAGGCTATAATGTAAAAATCCTGCTTCTGTGCCTACTGTGATAACATGCTCGGGGACCGCCTTTCTGGGTTCAAAGGACATGTAGGTTCGGTATTCACCTCAGGCAGACAGCCGACTTCCAGGTGTAACTGACGCTTGGTCAGATTTATTGCAGTAAAGCACAAAAAAAAACAAAACCCACCAACAAAATAAATCCTTGCCTGTCCAGCGCTAACTATTCAGGATGATATCCTCCTAACTACAGACTGGAGGGCTTCTCCCTTCCAGCTAAACCATACAGACATCGAGCACTGCTCCCACTCACAAGTGTCTCCTACACAGACAGGCTTTCTGTGTTCCCAGACGGAGACCCTCCCCCAACTTCCCAGATTCCTTTTACCTCCGTCCTTCACATCCCATTAATCCATTAGTAGCCAGGTGATCCAGCCAGGCTAGGTCACATAGGACCGATACCGGGGCGAGATATACCTGCCCTCATCCACTAATCCCACGAGTCTCACACTACTGAAACGCTTGCTGCTTACAATGAAAGAGGAAGATTTGCGGGTGGGACAGGTGGAGATGTTGGAGGAAAATATTCAGGATACTACCATCCTCCCCAGCCTCATCTCATCTTCACAGCAGGGTGATATTACGGAGGAGGAGCACCAGAAGATGGTTGCCTGCGCGAGTACTACTGCCAATGGAGGAGCAGGAGATGGTTGCCTGTGCTACTGATGGTACTACCCCCAGTGGAGGAACAGGAGATGGTTGCCTGTGCTACACAGGGTCCTATCCCCAACAGAGAATAGGAGATGTATAGTCGTCCCCCTGACAGGGACAGGGGATTCTTGCCCATTGGAAGTTTGGCACACATGGCAGAATTTATGTCCTGTTGCCGTTCCATGGACCCTCATGTTATACACATTTTTGGCAAAGCAGATTACCAGTTTTACACTCTTATCGACCCACACTACAAGCAAGGAGAACTTTACAGCTCTCATTCCTGCGGTCGAGAGGGCTACTAAAATGGTGCAATACTAGAAGGCCATTGGAGAAAAAAAAATAAAAAAAAATAAAATCGGTCAAAAATTCCCATCTGGCAAGGCTGGCGGCAGAGGTCATAGTTCTATGTACAACCAAGGAGTGGAGAGGAGGGAGACACACAGCAGGAACAATAAAGGCAGCCTTCCCTGCCACAAGCGTTTTATCCAAGCATGTCTTTAGTGCCGCTGGGGGCAAAATAACAGCTAGGCTCATCCACTTAACTGACAATGCTGACAAGCTGACTTATCAAAATGAACAAATAGTGGTTTAGCCAGAATCTTCAACCCCACTGGATGACAGCAGCTGGACCTCAAGTCAATTGAAATATTCCTTTTGTGTTATATTACCATGCACAGCTTTCTTCCTAAACAAGGGTAGACAGTCCATGGTTTCTTCTTTTTGTGTCCTCCTCATTCACCACATCAACCTGGTCATGATGACACCCTCGCTGTAACTTTTCCATAGTTGTGTATGATGGCATAATAGATAATTCTTAGGCTAGTTTCACACTTGTGTTTTTTTCCTTCAGTCGCAATCCGCCGTTTTGGAAAACAGCAGAATCCGTTAACGGATTCCGCTGCTTCCCATAGACTTGTATGGACGACAGATTGCGACTGATGGACCTGCGTTGCTTCCGCTGGCCGACGCTGCGTTTCTTCCGCCGGGCAGAAGGAAAGCAGCACGTAACGCTTTTTGACCAGCGGAATCCGTAGGCTTTCGCTGCGTATGCCTCTGTCTGGCTCCCTGCACACGTAACCAGGGTACACATCGGGTTACTAAGCAAAGCGCTTTGCTTATCAACCCGATATTAACCCTGGCTACGTGTGCAAGGAGCCAGCGCTAAGCGGTGCATGCTAGTAACAAAGGTAAATATCGGGTAACCAAGCAAAGTGCTTTACTTAGTTACCCGATATTTACCCTGGCCATGTGTGCAGGGAGCCCGACACTTCCCCGCTCGGCTCCGCCCCCTCCCGCACTCCACTCCGCATGTACACACACACACACACACACACACACACGTCTCCAGCCATGCAGTCCCTGGCACTGACGTCCTCAGCGCCATATAATAATAATCATAATTATAATAATTTTTATTTCTATAGCGCCAACATATCTGCAGCACTTTACAATTCAGAGGGGACATGTACAGACAATATGAGACAATACAAAATAATACAAAATAACAACATTAAGATACCAGGAGGAGTGAGGGCCCTGCTCGTAAGCTTAGTCTATGAGGAAATAGGGGAGGCTCAAAAGGTGAATGGGGGGGGGGGGGGGAGAAAAGCACCATGGCCCCGCTTGGCTCCACCCACCCCGCACTCCGCCCCCCGCACACATTCTCGCCGGCTGAACAATCGGCTGATCGCCCGGCTGCCGTGTGCGATCAGCTGGTCACCCAGCTTTTGAGAGTGCTCAGCTGATTGCCCAGCAGCCGGGTGATCAGCGGATAGTTCACAATAGTCTGTAAACTCTGAAGAAAAAGAAAAAAAAAAAAAACAAAAAAAAAAAACAAACAGATTTCGTTGTTTTGTACGATCCGTTGCATCTGTTGTGCCACTATATGCAACGCATCCGTCACACAACACAATGCAACGGATGCCGTTCAACGCAAGGGTGAAACTAGCCTTAGAAGCCTACCTCAAAGAATCTCGTCTATTGAATGCAAATTCTTTCTGTGTTTTTGAGTCAGAAATTAAGAATGTTTTCAAAATTGAAAAAAACAAACAAAAA
Source organism: Anomaloglossus baeobatrachus (assembly GCF_048569485.1). Taxonomy (NCBI): domain Eukaryota; kingdom Metazoa; phylum Chordata; class Amphibia; order Anura; family Aromobatidae; genus Anomaloglossus; species Anomaloglossus baeobatrachus. The sequence goes on from NC_134356.1 coordinate 78,878,868, forward strand.
AACCCTGGAATCAGAGTGCCTTCTGTATGCCTGATGCTGGCTGTACTGCCATTCCTCCTTCCCATTTTGGCTAGGCTTCGCACTGTCTGCATGTCCTTCACCACTCAGAGTCAAGAGTGTGTTCAACATTGATCCAAAACTGGAATCAGAGTTTCTCCTATACGTCTGTTGCTGCCATGCCTTCTGGTTGCCTAAAGCCAGCTTTACACGTTGCAATTAGTTGTACAATCGCATTTGCGATGTGACACGCCCAGGTTGCATACGGGATCTTATGAGATCACACGTAGGTCGTTCATTTGCTGTCACACGAGCGTTAGTAGTCTATGTTAAATTGATCAATTTTGTGTGCGATCCTTTAGATCATGTGTTCTGTGACGTATGCATTGGGCACCTTTTTTTTTTTTTTTTTTATTTATTGACTTGCCAAGCGTGTGTAATGTGTAGGGATGCGTTTTTACTATGTCATCTGCCATTCAGCTCTGCTACATGGCCGCTGACAGCAGACACAGACAGCCATGTAGCAGAGCTGAATGGCAGATGACAGCAGACACAGACAGAGCCGCACTGTCAGAATGAACTCTGGTGAACCTCACCCGACTTCATTGTCATGCTGCGGCTCTGTCTGTGTCGCGTCCTGATTAGCGGTCTCAGGAAGGACTCACCGGTGACCGCTAAACTCCTGAGTAACTTAATTGAGCAGCCCTCTCTCATATACTCACCGATACCCGATCCCCGGCGCTGCACGGCGTTCACACTGTTCCGGCGGCTTTTACTATTTTGAAAAAGCCGGCCGCCCATTAAACAATCTCGTATTCCCTGCTTTCCCCGCCCACCGGCGCCTATGATTGGTTGCAGTGAGACACGCCCCCACGCTGAGTGATAGGTGTCTCACTGCACCCAATCACAGCAGCCGGTGGGCGTGTCTATACTGTGTAGTGAAATAAATAATTAAATAATTAAAAAAAACGGCGTGCGGTTCCCCCCAATTTTAAAACCAACCAGATAAAGCCATACGGCTGAAGGCTGGTATTCTCAGGATGGGGAGCTCCACGTTATGGGGAGCCCCCCAGCCTAACAATATCAGCCAACAGCCGCCCAGAATTGCCGCATACATTATATGCGACAGTTCTGGGGCTGTACCCGGCTCTTCCCGATTTGCCCTGGTGCGTTGGCAAATCGGGGTAATAAGGAGTTATTGGCAGCCCATAGCTTCCAATAAATCCTAGATTAATCATGTCAGGCGTCTATGAGACACCTTCCATGATTAATCTGTAAATTACAGTAAATAAACACACACACCTAAAAAAATCCTTTATTAGAAATAAAAAACACAAACATATACCCTGGTTAACCACTTTAATCAGCCCAAAAAAAGCCCTCCATGTCCGGCGTAATCCAGGATGCTCCAGCGTCGCTTCCAGCGCTGCTGCATGGAGGTGACCGGAGCTGCAGAATACACCGCCGCTCCGGTCAGCTTCACACAGCAACTGAGGACAGCCGCGCGATCAGCTGAGCTGTCACTGAGGTTACCCGCTGTCACTGGATCCAGCGGTGGCCGCGGGTAACCTCAGTGACAGCTCAGCTGATCGCGCTACTCACCGCCGCTCCTCTCACCTCCACGCAGCAACTGAGGTGAGTAGCGCGATCAGCTGAGCTGTCACTGAGGTTACCCGCGGCCACCGCTGGATCCAGTGACAGCGGGTAACCTCAGTGACAGCTCAGCTGATCGCGCTATTGCCTTCATTAGCTGCGTGGAGGTGACAGGAGCGGCGGTGTATTCTGCAGCTCCTGTCACCTCCATGCAGCAGCGCTGGAAGCGAAGCTGGAGCATCCTGGATTCCGCCGGACATGGAGGGCTTTTTGGGGCTGATTAAAGTGGTTAACCAGGGTATATGTTTGTGTTTTTTATTTCTAATAAAGGATTTTTTCAGCTGTGTGTGTTTATTTACTGTAATTTACAGATTAATCATGGAAGGTGTCTCCTAGACGCCTGACATGATTAATCTAGGACTTATTGGCAGCTATGGGCTGCCAATAACTCCTTATTACCCCGATTTGCCAATGCACCAGGGCAAAATCGGGAAGAGCCGGGTACAGTCCCAGAACTGTCGCATCTAATGTATGCGGCAATTCTGGGCGGCTGTTGGCTGATATTGTTAGGCTGGGGGGCTCCCCATAACGTGGGGCTCCCCATCCTGAGAATACCAGCCTTCAGCCGTATGGCTTTATCTGGCTGGTTTTAAAATTGGGGGGGGACCGCACGCCGTTTTTTAAAATTATTTATTTATTTCACTACACAGTATAGACACGCCCACCGGCTGCTGTGATTGGGTGCAGTGAGACACCTGTCACTCAGCGTGGGGGCGTGTCTCACTGTAACCAATCATAGGCGCCGGTGGGCGGGGATAGCAGGAAATACGAGATTGTTTAATGGGCGGTCGGCTTTTTCAGAACAGTAAAAGCCGCCGGAGCAGTGTGAATGCCGGGGATCGGGGAGTATATGAGAGAGGGGGATAGACTGACATGGACAGAGAGTGAGGGACAGAGATAGTGACCGACTGACAGAGATTAGTGAATGACAGACATTGTGAGGCGCTTCAGAACGCAGCTTTTCAGCTGCGCTCTGAAGCAGACCTTTTTTAAGCTGCGGTGCAGAGCGCACACCTGCGCACATAGCATCAGACATCAAAAATCGTATGAGGGATGTCACACGTTACAATTGACTAGGTTCATGCAACAAAACGCTCAATTCTAGAGAATGATACGATGTGTTTGCGATCAACGGTTTTGCGTTCAATCCTGATCGCAGGTAGGGGTCACATGCAGATACCTCACAAACGATGCCGGATGTGCGTCACTTACAACTTGACCCCAACGACGGATTGTGAGATATATTGAAGCGTGTGTAGCGGGCTTAAGTGGGTAAAATGCCTGATTGTACAATCATTCTCTACGGGTGACCATACTGCCTCTTTCCCTGTGCTACATGCTGCTCAATCCCCTCAGGTGTGCATGTCTCCCACCCTGAACCTGTCTTTGCACATTTGCAAACACCATAAGCAACCATGTCCATTTCCTTGTCCCAGCGCAGTGTCCAGCTGTCTCTACCCCAAGCCTTGGAGCTCATGCGGTAATACACAGGCACCCACAAACCAAAATAGTAAACAGCCATATATCTAGACTGCTTTCTGCTACAGTTGGCGTTTAGGCTTGTGGCCATTACTCGGTACCTGATCCACACCCCTCATGATTTTACATGTTGTGGCATTCCCGCCTTACACAATCTCGTGGCCCATAACATCACCTGCACCTCATAGTCATTTTGAATAGATCTCACACTGACGACAGATCCTTACCAATTTACCTATTAATACCGCAGTTAGCAGCCTCCGTAATTTAGTGTGCGCCAACCATGCAGTAACGGAGTGGGAATTAAACATGCTGCTGCTGCTGCTGCTGGTGCACGCACAGATCAAGATAGTTGAGCAGGTGAACCTTTGCCTGCTGCATGAGCACAACCAAAAAAACCTCACACCCCACACCAACCTTACGGTACCACTTAGCAGGGTGGTGTGAGATAACACTCCTAAAGGCCGAACACTGCCCAAAAGTTGTTGGCAGATACCGTATTTTTCGGACGATAAGACGCACCCTGGTTTTAGAGAAGGAAAATAGGGAAATAAATTTTTAAGCAAAAAATGTTGTCATAACACACTTATGGGGCGAGGATCTGCTGCTGACACTGTTATGGGGGTAATATACCCAAATTCTCTACTAAGGTACCCCATCCTGGTAATGATCCTCCTGCCTTGTATATTATCCCCATCCTTGTATATATGTCCCCCATCCTGATAAATACCCCATTCTGGTACGTGCTCCCATCCTGGTATATGGCCCGCATCCTGTGGCACACCTAAAAACAAACGTTTATACTCCCCTTTCCTCACTCCACACAGCATCACTCGTCTTGCTGTCTGTGCCACCAGCTGCCGCTGACCTGTGTGCAGCCGTGTGCAAAGCGATGATGTCATCGCTGTGCTGTGCTCACCGCTCTCCACACACATCAGCGGGAAGGCAGACAGGAGGTCATCGCGATGCTGCAGGGAACAGTGACCGGTGAGTATACTTATTCACTGCCCCCACACAGATGATGATATGCAGGGGGGGTGGGGTCAGTGAATATAGCCACACAAGTTCACTCGAGGCTGTAGGAGCCCGGGATGATCACGCGGGCCGGCTGTTTAGTATGCATGCAGCCCCCGCCCATCTCTCAGTGCCGACTTCATGGCTGAGAGCTGATGGGCATCGGGATGCAGTGCATATGAAATGAGGCTAATGAGCGGGCCAACGTGGTCACGGCAGGCGCTGCTACAACCTGCTCCTGCCTCTGATGACCAGCTCCGCCACCACCAAACCCCCCTTCCTAGCAGCCATCGGACTAGGACGCACCGCCCACTTTCCCCCAAAACTTTGGGGAAGAAAAGTGCGTCTTATAGTCCGAAAAACACAGGTTTTTTTTGTTTTTTGTTTTTTTTTAAATAATCAAACAATTTAATCTCTTGCTGCATGTACAAACCTTTCTTTGAATTCTAGATAGTCCTTTCAGTAAGTGCATAGGCTATACCAGGTAGGAGGATGAATCTTTTTACAACTGACAAAATGTAGTCAGAAGCCCTCCTCTGTTTCTTGCTGCATGTATAATCCTTTCTTAGAATTCTAGATAGTGTCCTTGCAATAAGTGCATAGACTGTACCAGGGTAGGAGTCCTACACCTTAAAAATGGTCAAGAGATGTTGTCTGAGGCCCTCCTCTACATGTCTTCCAGGAAATATTCTAGTCCTCCTAATTTTTGGCAGCCCTGGCACTTACTGCGTAGCCTTTATGAGTAAAGCAGTCCCACTAGCGAACCATTTGAACATAATGTGTATGAGGTCCTGCTTTACGTCTAATACAGGGTGTATTACAGTCCTTTCTTCTAATTTTTGGCAGTTCTTGCATGGTCTGCATAGACTTTCTGAGTTTCAGAGCGCCTCCTACATAAATTAAACAGGATGAATCTAACCATGTCACACACACCGCATGCCCAGATAAGGTAGTAATATGCTAAAATTACATTTACCGGGGCGTGTCCAGGATGCTGAGCTGAGTGGACGTGGGGAAGAGGAGCTCCTGTTGACCCTCAGCTAAATCAGCACTTATCATAAGCATAAACCTACTCACCGGCTCTCAGGATGGGACCACGGAGGATTAAACCATCGCAGCAGGCATCGGTGCCCCCCCCGCTGCACACCACGGCGCTGGATACTTTCTTGGGCCTGGAACAGGGTCCAGGGGAGGCCCGGACGCCATCTTTCCAGGAGCATGGAGGGGAAATGGAGGCACTGGCCCGGCCTGCTAAGCAGCAAGAGAAGGAGGAGTGGGTGAGCGGGGACACAGGGGAAAGTGGAGGAATCTCTGCAGCAGTTCCAACAGGGAATGCCTTGGCTCAGCAGCCCTGCACTGCATCGGATCCTCAGGCACAGCAGCAGCAGGCCCAGGAGCACATAGTGGCTGTGGGAGATAAGGTGGAGGTTGGGGGGCAGCCCTCCCCACTGCCGGGAGAAGAAGGGACTGCAGCTACAGCTGGTAATATCAGGGAACAGAGCAGCCTGCTTCCCCCCTCTGGGCCTCGGTGTGGAGATCAACTTCCCCAGCACCAGACTAAAACTCCAGTGTCTATTACTGCAGGTGCTCACCTTAAAGGGCCAGACACCTTCTATAAGGACATGCATGATTTCATAAGTAAACTTCCTTCTAAAGAGGACTTTCAATGCCTCATACATGAGGTTAAAGCAACTTGCAGGTCAGAAATAGCTGAAGTGAGGAGAGATTTGCAGCAATTGTCTGGCAGAATTGAATCCCTGGAGGAAGAGCATGACATCACCAGATCCCATGTATCAGAATTACACAAACTGGCAACATCGCAACAAAAAATTATGGAGGATATGCAGTCTCACATAGAGGATCTCGACAACAGAGGACGCCGTTGCAATGTCCGTGTGAGGGGGGTCCCAGAGTCAGATGGGCCCGAGGACACAAACTCCATACTACAATCCATCTTTAATGAAGTGTTGGACGCTCCCCCTTCTAACATCATCAAGCTGGACAGGGCACACAGGGCTTTACAGCCGAAGAATTTATCCACCCAACCCCGGGACATCATTTGTTGCATTCACGACTTCTCCACCAAAGAACTGATCATGGCTAAGGCTAGAATGAGGCGCACGGCATCTGTGTTCAATGGCAAGGAAATCCAGCTTTTCCCGGATCTTTCTCGCATCACACTCCAGAAAAGGCGGCACCTCAAACCCCTCCTCACGAGCCTGAAGGAGCACCAGGTTCCATACCGCTGGGGTTACCCGTTTGCACTAACAGCGCGCAGAGGGGGTAAATCGGCGACCCTTCGCACTCCAGCAGATACCACTCTGTTCTGTGAAGCACTGGACATTCCAGCGGTCTGTATCCCAGATTGGGACTTGCAAAGGTTGGAAGGTCCGCCCCCTCCCGTGTGGTCCAAGGTGAGGGGTGGAGGGCGTGGGGCTTTGGGGGGGGAGAGGAGGTAGGGGCCGCGGGTCGCTCCCCTCCCCGGCTCGCCGTTGAGGACACTCCTTAACCTGGTTGGTGCCTATTTCTTATACCCTCTGAGTTCCAGTGGCTGAGCATGCTTTGTGATACTGTGACTCTCTCTACAGCAAGCCTCTGACTGTCCATTGTGTCATCTGCGGCCCTCTGGGTCTGTTGAGCTGCATAAGGGGGGGGGGGGGGCTGTAGCCACAATGATGCCGTGGGGGGTAGGGGGGTTGGCGGGAGCCCGGTCCCCTTACTTGGAGTTAGTGGTTGAGGTTTTTTTTTTTTTTTTTTTCTCCCTTGTTTCCTTTAGGCACGGGCCCGTGCCCACTGGACTGATCCCCGTGGGAGGGCTACTGGGGAGTGAGGTGGGTGGCTCTCTCAGCCAAGACGGGTTGGGGAACCTCCCTCTAGGTCTCTCCCTTCCGGGTTTACCCCCCGGGAATCTATGCCTAAGGTTTATGCATTTTGGTTAATGTTCTTAATTCATGTTCATTTCTATGTTTGTCCTTGTCTTCCCCCCTCCCCGATGTTTTTTCCTTATGTGTCCTTTCAGGTACCACCCCTTCTAGAGTCCCTGGGAGCTGCGGCCCTTTGTCGTATGGACCGTCTCCTCTGGCCGGCTTCACAGGGGAAGTCATGCCCCCGACGGTATAGGTGTGCCATTAGCTTTTTCTTACTTCTAAGTTTTAGATATGACCCGCATTATCTCTCTTAATGTAAAAGGTCTGAATTCACCCCGTAAGAGGAAATTGCTGCTACAGGAACTGAAAACATCAGGTGCAGACATAGCCTTTATCCAAGAAACACATTTTGTGGAATCAAACACTTTCAAATTTGCATCCCACCGCTTTCCCATCCATTACTCGGCTTACTCGGGCTCCAAGAGGGGGGGAGTTGCTATTTTAATATCCTCCAGTTGTCCTCTACAAATTACGGGTTCTCACTGCGATCCAGAGGGTAGATATGTGATTCTGGAGGGCCAACTGGAGGGATCCCCGCACATACTGGCCAACATTTATGCACCTAATGAAGGGCAGATACGCTTTCTTAAGAAAATACTCGATCTGATAGGCGGACTGGCACCGGCCTCTACGGTGTTGGGGGGAGACTTTAACATCCCCTTTTCGGAGGTGGCCGACAGACTCTCTGTGGGTGGACACCCTCCATCGGGTGCTTCGAAAAATTTGTCCCGGGACTTTCGTAGGCTCATTAGATCAGGCGCTTTATACGACGCTTGGAGGGTGGACCACCCGGGAGAGAAGGCCTTTTCCTTCTACTCGCATCCGCATCAGACGCACACCAGAATAGACTATTTTTTCATTGACTCACAGCTGCTGGGGCGTCTTGAGCGGGTGGAGATGGGATCCATTACGTGGTCAGACCATTCCCCACTCACAATGGACTTCAAGAAAGATGGTCCTCGACCTAGGCCTCAGCATTGGCGCCTTAATGAATCTCTGATCAAAAATCCCGACACTAGGGCCTTTTTAAATAAGCAACTGGTCGAATTCTTTCAGTTGAACACGGGCACGGTCACGTCGCCGGCAACACTCTGGGAAGCCCACAAGGCAGTGATGAGAGGACTATGCATTAGAGAGGGCGCCAGGGCTAAAAAGAATGCCACAAGTCAGCGGGACTCTATAACGGCCCATCTTAAGCTACAGGAGGGGAGACTGGCGGCTGCCCCATCACTGACTATTCTTAGGAGAGTCATCAGCCTTAGAGAAAAGTTGAGAGACTTGGCAATTGGCAGAGCAGAAAAATTGCTAACCTTTTCCAAACAAAGATACTATGAAAGGAGTAATAAGGCTCATACCTTACTCGCCAGGCAGCTTAAGAAGCGCGCTACATCCTCATGCCCTCAGGCTCTGCGCGACGAAAAGGGCATTATCCACTATCACCCCGCTTCAATAGCTGACATTTTTTTCAATTACTACAGCAAGCTTTATAACCTTCCGGTTCCCCCGGGCATGGCTTCGCTCGGGGCTGGGGCACTTGGGGACTATTTTTCGGCCCTTGAGCTCCCTTCACTGCCTTGCGGAGCAGCCGCGGCTTTGAATGAAGAGATTACTACAGAGGAACTGGAGCAAGTTCTGGAAGCCCTGCCTGGCGGGAAGTCACCGGGCCCGGACGGCTTTACTTATTTTTATTACAATGTGTTTGCGGCGGAGCTCCTCCCACACATGGCCGCCTTGTTTAACTCTTTCCTTCAGGGTGACCCTATCCCTCCATCCATGCTACACTCCCATTTAATCCTCCTGCCCAAGCCACCCAGGGACCCATTGGACTGTGCTAATTATAGACCAATAGCCCTTTTGAACTCCGATTTGAAGATGTTCACCAAGCTCTTGGCGGCCAGGCTTAATCGATGGTTGCCCCAACTCGTGTATAAAGACCAGGTGGGTTTTGTCCCTTGCCGTCAGGGGGGTGACAACACCAGGAAGGTCATAGACCTGGTGGATGTGGCAAATCGGACGAAGCAACAGGCGTTGGTGTTGAGTCTAGATGCAGAGAAGGCTTTTGACCGCCTTGCGTGGCCTTTTCTCTTCAAGACACTGGAGGTCTTTGGGATCTCGGGTGGCTTTATGCGGGCCTTGAAGTCCCTGTATAGCGCTCCTACGGCCTCTATCAAACTCCCCCTCCACATCTCTAAGCCTTTTCTCATCTCCAATGGCACCAGGCAGGGGTGCCCCCTGTCCCCCCTCCTTTTTGTGCTATGCATAGAGCCCCTCGCGGCCTCGGTCAGGAGCAACCCAGACATCTCGGGGGTCCTGGTCAGGAATAAACCGTTTAAAATCTCGCTTTTTGCCGACGATGTGCTCATTACACTTACTAACATCCATGTGTCCCTTCCAATTTTAATGTGCACCTTGAGTAGGTACGGGAGCCTTTCGGGGTATAAGATCAACTCTAGCAAAACGGAGGCAATGCCCTTGAATCTCGACCCGGTGGCCCTGGATTACCTGCGTTTGAATTTTAAGTTTCGTTGGAAGACAGATGCGGTCAAGTACCTGGGGGTTAACCTCACATCTACTTATGATTCCCTCTATAACCTTAACTTCCCCCCCCCTTTTCCGAGAGCTGAGAAATCTTTTGAGCAAGTGGTTGCCCCTCCCTCTTTCGTGGATGGGGCGCATTGCGGCGGTTAAAATGAGCTTGCTCCCAAAATTATTATATTTCTTTGAAACCCTCCCAGTTAAGGTACCAATAAAAGAGCTGAAGTCCCTTCAGGCGGCTATCCTTAGATTTATTTGGTGTAACAAACGTCATAGGGTGGCCAGGGAGGTGTTGATGGCTCGGAGAAACAGGGGGGGGGCTTTCTGTCCCGGACATCCTAAAATACTATTGGGCGGCCCATCTTAGGAGGATCCCCTGTTGGGTGTCCCTTTGGGCATACAACAGGTGGACTGAGATTGAAAAACTTTGGCTGGCGCCTATACATCCAAACGCGCTCCTGTGGCCCCCGGCCCGGTGTGATTCGCCCCCCCCTCTTCTTGGACCGATGCAGTTCACTAGGGACCTCTGGGCATTTTGCATTAGAAGATTTCCTTTGGCATCCCCCTGCTCCCCTCTGGTGTCCTTCATATACCAACCCTTGCTCCCAAGCAGTCTGGAGTCGGACATGGTGCACCCCTGGCTCAAGGCAGGTCTATTCAGATTTGCAGACATTATAGATGGAAGTACAATGCAGATCCATTCCTTTGAGTACCTTAGAGATAAATTCTCTCTCTAATCGAGAGTTTTTCCAATATCTGCAGATCAGAGACTTGGCTGGCTCCTTGTTTGGCAGGGCAGGGGCCTCGATTCCCACAGATTTTGAGAAAATTTGCAGAAGGGGCACTGATACTAAGGGACTAATTTCGGAAATTTACATTTTGCTTTCTGAGTCACGGGAGGGGCCCGAGGGGTCTTTTCCATACATGCGGAAATGGGAGTCTCTATTGGGAAGGCGGATACTTCCTCAGGAATGGGCAGCAATCTGGGGAAACGCCGCCAAGACGTCAATATGCACACTATATAAGGAAAATATCTATAAAAATTTGCTATTTTGGTACCACACTCCAGATTTCCTTCATGGCATAGACCCCTCCATACCGGCTTGTTGCTGGAGATGCGGGGGAGGCAGGGGCACCATTCTGCACATATTCTGGTCCTGTCCAGGGATAGTCCCCTTCTGGGAGCGGGTTAGAGGGTTGATCCATAAAGTACTATATATAGAGGTTGATCTTGATCCCCTGATCTATGTTCTGGGTCTTGGGAATGGGGGATTGGGAAAAACGGCCTCTAAGCTTTTGTCCCACATCCTTACGGCGGCCAGATGCTTAATTGCAAAGAATTGGAGGCAGCCAGGGACACCCTCACTCCAGAGCCTCAAGTATAGATTACTGGACGTTAGACGCATGGAACATCTCACGGCACTATTGCATGACACAGTTGACAGTTTCCAGGCCGTGTGGGCACCATGGGACTACTTTGCGGGACAGGAGGATCTGTGAGACTGAGGCCTATGGGTCCTATGGAAAGAGCATGGACTCTTGAAACCCTTCCCTCTTCCCTCCTATTTCTCCTCTCCCCTCCTAACCCTCCTCACCTGTCCTGTCATTGTTTGTCTAGGTTCGATAAGAATTCTGAATTTTATGTTTTATTTTATGTATGAAAAACGTAAATTGAAAATCTCAATAAAAATTCAAAGTTTAAAAAAAAAAAAAATTACATTTACCGGTGACAACCGGCCAGCATAGTTTTATTTCCCCCTATACCACATATGTCAAACACTGGCCCGTGGAACAAATCTGGCCAGAAGGACGATTTTATTTGGCCAATAATGAGAGCTATGTGGGGCCCATTATTCTGTACGAAGGACTATGTGAGGTCCATTGTTCTGTATGTAGGACTGTGTGGCCCATTATTTTGTATTGAGGTCTATGTGGGGCCTACGTCTAAGTTGGCCTGCGACTTTGTCCAAATTTTTAATTTTGGCTCTGTGTATTTGAGCTTGACATCAATCAGCCCCTGAAGAGTGTAATGCGTGCCTGTGGGCTGTGATACACGGCTCTGGGTTGTAAAATACGGGTCTCTGAGTTCTATAATGTGCTTGCAAGATTAGATACGCGGCTCTGGGTTAAATGATGTGCATGCTGGATTAGATACGCAGCTCTGGGTTATATTTCGAGCCTGAGGGATTAGCTACTTGGCTCTGGGCTGTATGCTGGGATGGGCATTACATAAGATGCTCTGCTATGTCAGTGTAAGCCTCCTGACATAGCAAACCTGAGTCAGTGATCAGAACACAGAAAATAATGACAGTGATGGCCAGGGGGAGGGGGGTGCAGACCAGCCCCACATGCCCCTCCCTTGGAATGGCACTGTCAGTGTTAAAGGGATGGTGGGGTGTGGGTCACGGCCCCACACTTTAAGCAGAGACAATGCCAGCCGGGGAGAGGGGAGTGCGGGGTATCTCGGCACTTCCCGGCCGGCACTGTCAGCAAGGGTGTTAGTTCCCTTGGCTAGTCGGCCCCATTAGCATGTAAAATAAAATAAAATAAGAAGAAAAGTACTGCACAATGGGGAGCAGAGTCCAATAATGTTTATGAAAGACAATTTTATTGTAGCAAAAATATCCATAAAATCATTTTAAAATGCAAAAAACACACTAATTAACACGGTATGAGTCTCCCCAACAGCTCATAGTAATATAGTGGTATACCATAACATTATATAATAACAACCAGAGCCGAGATAACCCCTCAATATACATCACAATGATAATGATATTGCATATACATAAGTGAAAATGCTTGACCAATGAAAATATACACATTAAATCACAAACAAGGACATGTGAAATTACACATAGTATGACAATCTATAATAATATCATATAGGATGACAGACCCAAAATAGTAGCAGGGAAGCACTAATGTGGCAAGATCACAGTGCAAGATAGTGCAAAAAGATTATCCCAGCAAGGGGTCAGGTGGAAGACACTTGCCCTGAGGAAGCTGCTGATGCAGCGATACGCGTGGGTTTTTGCCCACAGGATCTTTTTGACTCTCCCCCTCCTCTTTACCATTGTGGAGCCTTGATTCCCCTCTTCCACCTGACCCCTTGCTGGGATAATCTCTTTGCACTGTGGACGACTCCCTGCATTATATCGGTATGGCATACCATCTTCATCTTGCTCCTGGCCAGGACGTATAGGGTTGTGATCTTGCCACATTAGTGCTTCCCTGCTACTATTTTGGGTCTGTCATCCTATATGATATTATTATAGATAGTATGACAATGTGTAATTTCACATGTCCTTGTTTGTGATTTAATGTGTATATTTTCATTGGTCAAGCATTTTCACTTATGTATATGCAAAATCATTATCATTGTGATGTATATTGAGGGGTTCTCTCGGCTCTGGTTGTTATTATATAATGTTATGGTATACCACTATATTACTATGAGCTGTTGGGGAGACTCATACTGTGTTAATTAGTGTGTTTTTTGCATTTTAAATGATTTTATGGATATTTTTGCTACAATAAAATTGTCTTTCATAAACGTTATTGGACTCTGCTCCCCATTGTGCAGTACTTTTCTTCTTATTTTGTCTTGCCCCTTACTGCACGGGTGAGCATGGAGGTTATTTATATATTATAATTATATATTGGCTGTGCATCCTTTTGCCCCCAGCCCCATTAGCATGTAAGCACGCCCCTGTGGGTGTGCTAGCATGCTAATGAACGCGCAGTATCAAAGGCACGGTCGCTCTCACCTCTCTGCTGCCACAGCGCCCGACGCTGGATTGCGGCTCAGTGTGCATGATCAGGGGTGTACTTACATGCTAAACGGGATGACTAGCCAAGGGAACTAATGCCTTTGTGACTAGTCCCTCGCCCACATTAGCTTTTTTCTAAAGATCCCTTTATCTATGCTACTATTGGCTGGGACTGCTAGGCAGGGATTAGGGTACTTTCACACTTGCGTTGAACGGTATCCGTTGCATTGCGTTGTGTAACGGATGCAACGGATGTGTTGCATATAGTGACACAACGGATGCAACGGATGCTGCAAAACAACGCAATTCGTTTTGATTTTTTTTTTTTTTTTTTTTCCCGGTTTTACCAGCGGCAGACTATAGTGAACGATCAGCTGATCGTTCCCTGCAGCCGGCCGCTGGGTGATCAGCTGATTGCTCCCAGTAGCCGGCCGCCGGGTGATCAGCTGATCGCTCCCGCCCGCCGGGTGATCAGCTGATCGCTCCCGGCTGCCGGGTGATCAGCTGATCGCTCCCTGCAGCCGGCTGCCGGGTGATCAGCTGATCGCTCCCTGCAGCCGGCTGCCGGGTGATCAGCTGATCGCTCCCTGCAGCCGGCTGCCGGGTGATCAGCTGATCGCTCCCTGCAGCCGGCTGCCGGGTGATCAGCTGATCGCTCCCTGCAGCCGGCTGCCGGGTGATCAGCTGATCACTCCCGGCCGCCGGGTGATCAGCTGATCACTCCCGGCCGCCGGGTGATCAGCTGATCGCTCCCTGCAGCCGGCCGCCGGGTGATCAGCTGATCACTCCCGGCCGCCGGGTGATCAGCTGATCGCTCCCTGCAGCCGGCCGCCGGGTGATCAGCTGATCGCTGTCACTTGCCGGCGCCCGGGCATGCCGGCGGGCGGGCGCTCAGCTGAGCGCTGTTGCTTGCCGGCGGCCGGGCATGCTGGTGGCCGGTCATTCAGCTGAGCGCTGTCGCTTGCCGACGGCCGGGCGCTCAGCTGAACGTTCGGCCACCGCGAGCCAAAATAAAGTTTGATTTAAAAAAAAAAAAAAAAAAAAAAAAAAAAAAAAAAAAGAGCATGCGCAGTGAAATCCAGAGGATTCCGCTGCTCAAAATAACGTTACATGCTGCGTTCCTCCCGCTGGGCGGAAGCAACGGAGCGTCGCCCAGCGGAAGCAACGCAGCTCCTTTTGGTACAATCCGTCAACCATACAAGTCTATGGGAAACAGCGGAATCCGTTAACGGATTCCGCTGTTTCCCAAAAGGGCGGATTGTAACGGAAGGAAAATAACGCAAGTGTGAAAGTACCCTTAGAAATATGCACCCAGAACCTGACAGGTTCTCTTTAAGACACAACGTAAGCCACAAAGAGCCACAAACAAGCAACAACTGAAGTCAGCTGCAGTAAAGGCCAGCAAAGCATCGCAAAGAAGGAAACCCAACATTTAGTGTCAGAACGCACTTTGCTTTTTACCTGCTTTATGAAACTGCAGCGTTTAATGCCAAAATGGATGTGTTCTGCTTTTCAAGCAAAGTCTATAGGAATTTGGTTTTCTAAACCGCACTATGCTGTTCAAAATGCAGCCTTTTTGTGGCAGAAATTAGAGCAGTGCAAAACCCAAATGGCAAGAACAATTACAAGAGAAGTGAGAATTATGTCATCTGTGAGTGTCCTACCACCGGGACCCCCACCTCATGAAAACAGGGCTCCTTTACGGTTACCCCCATTTAAAACACAGATGTAATTGAATATTCTACTCTATTAATTGTATAGAGGACAGAGAAAAATAGTGGAGCGCTCCATTCAAAGGGGTGATTTGATTGGTGGAGACCAGCAGCCCGACCCCCATCACCGATCTTGTGTATAAAGAGAAGCCGTAATTGTACGCTAACCCATTAACACTAGAAGTCCCAGAAATCTCGAGCTCCTTAGGGTTTCAATGGTAGAAATGTTAAATGACCCCTCTCTGGGACTTCTAGTGTTAAAGGGAATGTCCAGTGCAAACAAGTTCTCTAGCACGGACCTGCACCGAATGGCAGAAAGGGAGCTTTAATGATGGAGCGACAATTATTTCTGGGGCTGCTGTAAAACGCAGAGTTCTCAGCGGGCTAAAGGCGAGGTGGGCCGCCACACGCACGCCGGACTAGCGGTGGGGGTCGTTGCACGCACGACGGTGTTGTGACGAGTTGACCGCCGCACGGACGACTAGCGGTGGTGGTGGGGGGGTTACGCACACACACCGGACTAGTGGTGAGGGTGGGGTGCCGCATACATGCCGGACTAGGGGCGAGGAGGGGGGGGGTGCCGCACACATGCCGGACTAGCGGCGAGGAGGGGGGGTGCCGCACACATGCCGGACTAGCGGCGAGGAGGGGGGGTGCCGCACACATGCCGGACTAGCGGCGAGGAGGGGGGGTGCCGCACACATGCCGGACTAGCGGCGAGGAGGGGGGGTGCCGCACACATGCCGGACTAGCGGCGAGGAGGGGGGGTGCCGCACACATGCCGGACTAGCGGCGAGGAGGGGGGGTGCCGCACACATGCCGGACTAGCGGCGAGGAGGGGGGGGTGCCGCACACATGCCGGACTAGCGGCGAGGAGGGGGGGTGCCGCACACATGCCGGACTAGCGGCGAGGAGGGGGGGTGCCGCACACATGCCGGACTAGCGGCGAGGAGGGGGGGTGCCGCACACATGCCGGACTAGCGGCGAGGAGGGGGGGTGCCGCACACATGCCGGACTAGCGGCGAGGAGGGGGGGTGCCGCACACATGCCGGACTAGCGGCGAGGAGGGGGGGTGCCGCACACATGCCGGACTAGCGGCGAGGAGGGGGGGTGCCGCACACATGCCGGACTAGCGGCGAGGAGGGGGGGTGCCGCACACATGCCGGACTAGCGGCGAGGAGGGGGGGTGCCGCACACATGCCGGACTAGCGGCGAGGAGGGGGGGTGCCGCACACATGCCGGACTAGCGGCGAGGAGGGGGGGTGCCGCACACATGCCGGACTAGCGGCGAGGAGGGGGGGTGCCGCACACATGCCGGACTAGCGGCGAGGAGGGGGTGCCGCACACATGCCGGACTAGCGGCGAGGAGGGGGGGTGCCGCATACATGCCGGACTATCGGCGAGCAGGGGGTGCCGCATACATGCCGGACTAGCGGCGAGGAGGGGGGGTGCCGCATACATGCCGGACTAGCGGCGAGGAGGGGGGGGGGGGCTGCCGCATACATGCCACACTGCACGCCGCGCTCACCTCCATGGGCGCCGCCATGTTTCTATCCTGAAGCCAGGTCCTGGCAGCGGTGTAGAGCGGAGTGATGTTACATTGAGGAACTCCAGCCACTGTTTCCTGCAATCTACAAGGACCTGGGTGATGACGTTTCTGGGATCACGTGACCGCTCGCTGCCGCCCCCCGAGTATTGCGTGTGAAGTGCGGGGTGTCACTGCTTTCAGCCGCTTTATATCCATGGCAACGTGCTAACAATGCACACACATATTCAGATTTTACCATGTAAATATAGTCTATTCACCCATTAGTGTAGGAAAGTGTAAACGCTACATGAGCTGTTATTTTTTGGTGTTGTGTTTTTTTTATGCTTTCATGTCTCCTCTCCTTCCTACAAGGGCCATAGCGTTTCATGCTGCTCCCGTCCACATAGTCGTACACTAGGTGCTTGTTGGGAAATTGGGGAAAGAATGCAAATGAGTTGAAATGGAGAAAAAAAAATAATTTTAACATTGTTTTTAAGATTTGTTTTTACAGTGTCCATTATGGAAGCACAAGTCTCCAGGTCAGCGTTACCAAACCTGTATAGTTATTTTATTTGGTGTCTTAAAACAATTCTCAACTTAGTAATAAACAAAAATTTGGTTTGTGTCACCAATAATTGTTATCATTCCATAGATGGAGCTCTGTAGATAGTAGATAATGTACAGGTAATAATAATGTGATCACCAATGACATACATAAGAGCTCTGTATATAGTATATAATGTGAGTGTACTGGTAATAATACCAGATTCACCTTTGACATTATACACAGGAGCTCTGTATATAGTGCAGGTGTACAGATAATACAGTGATCACCGATGAGATTATATACAGGTGATCTGTAAATAGTGTGATTGTACAGATAATAACCTGATCACCGATGACATTATACACAGTAGCTCTCTATATAGTGTACATGAACAGATAAAAATACAGTAATCACCAATGGCATTATACACATGAGCTCTGTATATTGTATATATTTTAAGTGTACAGGCAGTGCAGTGATCAATGACATTTTTACACAGGTGATCTGTAGAGAGTGTAACTGTACAGATAATACTCTGATCACCAATGACATAATACAAAGAAGCTCTGTAGATATTATATACTGTAAGTATACAGTTAATACAGTGATTACCAGTATACTCAGGAGCTCTGTATATACTATATAGTGTAAGTGTGTGACTCGCCCCAGAGCTATGAGGTACTCTGTCTCGGGCCTGGTTACGTTGGGACAGTTCATTGGGTGGCCGTTGCCTGGTTCCGTGACCCCGGGGGTCGCTTTAAAAAGGGGGTTATTTACAGGGGAATTGTAATAACAGTTTTTATCGTGACGCCACTTGCGGGTTGTGGCTATTTTAGTGGAGCCACCGCGGTACAGTTCTCACTATTGGTGCTGGTGTTAGTGGCAGCCTGGATGTTGGGCCCTCCGCAAGTAGCGCCAGGCCCCAGGAGATAGATGATGTTGTTGGAAGAAGAGGGATTGCAATGTAACTGGTCTCTTTACTCACTACTCTGTAAAGGCTGGCAACCCGATGAAGGCTGGTCCTCACCACTGGTCCTCATAGTTCCAGTGCCGGGGTGGTGACCTGGTGGCTGTCTTCTCCTGCACCTGTCTCTGGTTAGTGGGTCCCCGTGGCTTGGAGTGTCGTGGGGTACCCTCCAGGTACTCTCTCAGTCTTAGTCCATATGAGAGGTAGCTTGAACCCTGTGGGGTTGGTTCCTCTAGTCCTGTTCCCCGGTTCTCCCATTGTTACTGTGTCCTGAACTTTACAGTGAGTGAGGTCCTGGATGGTCCCCTCACTGTGCAGATTTTATCAGGTCTGCCTGGAGCGTTTGCCTGACCTAGGGCTCTGTACCCCATTGGTGCTATGGTTCCGGGTGTACTCCACCGGCAACCACACGCCTGGGCCCTCAGGTCACCGTTACACTCTCCTGTCAGTACGGTTGCATCCGTCTCCTCTCACTTCCACTTACTGACTGTCTGACCCCTCCCCCCTGGTTGTCGTCTAGTGGACTGGATGGGTTCCACCCATAGGTGGCCATCCATTGGGTCCAACCCTAGCCTGTCACCAGTCTTTGGCAATGGGGAAAAACAGGGATTGAATTGTGTTTTACTGTTACTGGCACTGGTCTTCTGGGTCCCTGTGGGTAGGCCCTGCATCCTGGCTAGGATGCAGTTCCCTGTATCTCCTGATGGCTTCAGGGGCGCTACATGTACAGGTAATACTGTGATCACCAATGACATTATATGCACAGGAGTTTTTTATATAGTATCTAATGTAAATGTACATTATGTAGAGGAGTTCTATATCTAGTGTAAGTGTATACAGTACAGATAAATCCAGTGACTTATTGGTGACATCTCAAATTGAAGTCATTCATTGTCTTGTTTATCCGGTGCAGAACACTGCCTTCTTCCAGTCACAAGTCATTTCTGCAGAATGAAACACACAGACATCTTTGCCTGATCATTTTATAGAACCCTCCCCACTACCCCACCCAAATCTACACAGCACCCACTGGAGAAGAAATGCAACATAGGGCTACCCTGGTACTGTGCACAGTATTATTCCATTATTGTGATCCTCTCATAGTAGTAATGTTTCTCTTTTTGGTCTTTATACAGTACTAATGTTAATGTCCCATTGTGTGGTCTTATACAGTAGCAATGTTCATCTTTGTGCCCATTTACAGCAGTAATGCCCCACACTCCGGTGGCACCCATGCAGTAGTAACATGTCCCATTCCAGCTCCCTGTTTCAAGATTAGTGGATTAACTCTCGTGATTGCCTTCCAATGTTGATTCCAAGACTGTTCACACCAGTCAGCTTTGATATTACTAGCAGCAACAAGTTTTATTGGTTCCGTATATAAATCAGCAAAACAAAACACAAAGGATATAAAATAGATCCTAGACTGGTCGCTAACTACAGAGCTGGGTCTAGTGCACTACTCCTTAGGCTAAGTTCACACTTCCATGGTTTTGCATCAATCACAATCCGTCGCCTAGAGGAATTACGGTATCCTGCAAAATATTTTGCAGGAATCCTGTTTTTCCCCATAGACTTATGTTAGTCGGATTGCGACTGATGATGCCGGGATACACATCGGGTAACCAAGCAAAGTGCTTTGGTTAGATAACCGATATTTACAGTGGTTTCGGGTGCAGGGAGCCCGCGCTAAGTGGTGTACGCTGGTATCCAAGATAAATATCGGGTAACCAAGCAAAAAGTGCTTTTCTTTTAGTTACCCGATATTTACCCTGTATACGTGTGCAAGGAGGCCGACACTTCCCCACTTGGCTCCGCCCCCTCCCGCACTCCGCATGTGTACACTCACACACACACACACACACACACACTTGTCCCCAGCCCTGCAGTCCCCGCGGCACTGACGTCCTCAGCTCCACGGCCCCGCCCCTCGCGCTCCGCCCCCTCCCGCACTCCGCATGTACACACGCATGTAGTCACACACACACACACACACTCATCCCCAGCCATGCAGACCGCGGCACTGACGTCCTCAGCTCCGCCCCCGAACTCCGCCCCCCGCACACAACGGAGTCCGACAACGAAATTCTTTTCTTTGTCATCCGTTGTCATCCGTTGTACAACGCATCAGTCACATGCGTCAAGCAACGTATGTGACTGATGCAAAACAACGGAAATGTGAACTTAGCCTTACTAAACAATTGCTTTACTAAAAGCAACTTTCCCAGGAGGAGAGAGGACCCTCATCTTTTGGACTCTGCACTTGTATAGCGTATTTGAGCATTGATGGTGATTAGCCAAAGTCATCACCAACACCTCAAGTGGCAAACTGGAGCAGGAGAATACACAGTTCCCGGCTACCAAGCTGGTTTATTTACATAGTCTAAAGGGTATTTTACATGCTGCGACATTGCTACCGATATATCGTCGGAGTCACGTCGTTAGTGACGCACATCTGGCGCCGGTAGCGACATCGCAGCGTGTGACACCAAGGAGCGACGATCAACGATCGCAAAATCGTCCAAAAACGGTGATCATTGACACGTCGCTCCTTTCTTTAATATCGTTGCAGCTGCAGGTACAATGTTGTTTGTCGTTCCTGCGGCAGCACACATCGCTTTGTGTGAGACTGCAGATACGACGAACATCTCCTTACCTGCGTCCACCGGCAATGCGGAAGGAAGGAGGTGGGCGGGATGTTAGGTCCCGCTCATCTCCACCCCTCTGCTTCTATTGGCCGGCCGCTTAGTGACGTCGCTGTGACGCCGAACGCACCTCCCCCTTGAAGGAGGGATTGTTCGGCGGTCACAGCGACGTCGCTGCACAGGTATGTGCGTGTAACGCTGCCGTAGCGATAATGTTCGCTACGGCAGCGATCACCAAATATCACACGTACGACGGGGGTGGGTAGTATCGCTCACAACATCGCTAGCAATCGGTATTCATGTCGCAGCGTGTAAAGCACCCTTAAGAGAGGAACCCATGGAAACACTCCATCAACCACTTTACCCTTTGTAAGGTTTCACCCCATATGTGACGCCCTGGACTAGCCAGGTAGTCACATACATACCAACATACACACCCCCACCCTAGGCAGTTACAACAGTCAGACAAAAACCCTTGTTGCCTCCCTCCAGGGGCTGATGTCCACACCAGGTGGGGCGGAGCCAGGCGGTTGGCCCCACCCACCGAGGAGTTCACAGGCCTGGAGGCGGGAAAAGTGTCAGTTCAGTCTTGGAGGTGAAAGTGAGAGGAGTAAACACTTGAGGTGTCTGGGTAGGAGCCCAGGCACTGACAGCAAGGTTGGCAGATGGTGGTGGCCGTCTGCAGGAGTTGGTGGAACTCCGCAGAGCCGTAAGAACCGGGGTCGGGCGTCGGCCCGCCGGTACCGGACCGGGGAACGGAGTGAAACTAAGCACACAGGCAGGGCCATCGGACCCCAACCAGGCTTGGAGCCGCCGTCAATAGTCAAATCCGAATGTGACAGGAACCCCAGGGGTTTCCTAACAACCAAGTCCCGATTGAAGGCAACCGTCCACCCAGAGAGGATATACAGCCACCGCCACAGGCTAGAGATCCAAGGGCCAGCGCCTGCGGGCAAAACGGGCTCCTACGGCACCTATACGCCGGGGAGCAGACTACCGATGGGCAACCACAGGAGTCAGAACATTTCTAAAAGGTGCAGGGAAAGACAGCCACCATCAGCTGTCCGGGGAGAGCACAACAACAACACTGCAGCCGGCTGCGGGACCCGTCCATTGGGCCGTTTTGGTTTACCAACGACTCTGTCAGTGATTGTCTGAGTTAGTACACCAGTGCCGTCCGGCACTGCGCCGCGCAGTCCCTGCACCCCAGCCATCCGGCCTCCCCGTTACACCACCGGGCCCCAGGATTACCAACCCCCTACCCACGGAGGGGGACAACATCCTAGCTGCAACCTACCATCTCTCCCGGGATCCCCGTTACCAGCAGCGTTGGTGCCAGCATCACCATGTCCCGTGGGTCACGAACAATCTCCCTAACCAAACCATCCCTTTTCACTCACGGGCGAGAAGCGCTGCTCAAGTCCCCGGGTCCGGTCCACCGCTCGAGCCACCGAGCAGCAGCAGCAGAAGCTCCGGACCCGAGCGTGGTGAGCGCGTCCCCCTCCGCCCGCAACAACTTGGCGTCACGAACAGGATAGAACCGATCTACCTACCCGTAGAAGTGCGCCTTGCGGTCTCCGCCGGCGGCGGCCGGCCGAAAAATTTGAAGCGCTGCCATCTTTGGCACGAAAATCTCCCGCTCGAGCATCTTCCCCGAGCAGGGAAGGCGCGAAAGCGAAGCCCCGACCCAACAAACGGCAGTGCTAGAAAGAACCAAGGGGGGGCGGGTGAAAGCCTGCCTAATGTAGCCGAGGGCATAAAAAGCGGGGACGCCAGGACTCTGCAACATATCCGGTTCCTGGAAGTCTGCCAGCAAGCATGTCTGTCCCGTCCGGTGATGCCGAAATTCCTGAGCCCACGCCAGGAACGGCAGCGTGGGTGGAAGCCCGGACCGCACAAATGTGCTGCCGCCTTCAAACCCAGGTCCGTTTCTTGATGGAGCGCTGGGTGGCCGAGATGGAGGAAGTGGCGGCCGCCGTGCGGAGACGCGAGGTGGAGGCAGTGTTGGAGGAGCGGGTAAGTGACCCACGCCCCTGTGTCCGAGAAGGACCGGCCGCTGCAGCTGAGGGGCCCGGCCTGCGTCCGCTCACCCTCCTGCCTCCCCCGCCATCCGTATCAATTGCTGTTGCCCCTCCGCTCGGTCCGCTACCCCCAACACCAGTAGCGGAATCAAACCTGTCCGCCCTAGAGGACCGACCTGGGGGCGTTGTCTGTGAACGGCCCACATCCCTCCCGCTGCCATGGAAGATCCCGCGGGAGGTGCCCGTCCGCGACAAGAAGCCGTCGGCCCCGGAAGTGACCGTACCTGAGACCGTCCCGGCCCCGGCAGTCCGCCTGGCCGTGGAAGAACTGGCCGCTGCGGGCCCGAAGGCCCAACCGGTGAGGCCAGCTGTCCCTGAATCCCACACCTCAGCTGAGGCTGCGCCGGGCCCCCACTGCAAAGCAGCAGTCCAGGCCACGTCACCGCAGGACCCACATAAGAGAGTACCGGTTGTGGTCGGTGTGGGCGCAGTCCAGCGGGGTCCGACCCGAGCGCAGGGTTATGCCAACACCCCTTACTGGGACAGGGAGCCAAGCCAGTTGGGCCGAGAAATTGCCGCCAGGGAGCAGCAGAGGGCTGAAGTGATGGCGCGAGTTATCAAGGAGAAAGACGCTCTCCGCAATACCACCTTTCGGGTGCGGGGCCGGGTGTATGAAGGCCAAGTCCGGGAGTTTGACCCGCGAAGGGGGTTCGGCTTTATTTATGAACCGGGCCTGGAGGCCGAAGTGTTTGTGGCTCGCCGCGACGTGAACTCGCACCTCCCAACGGGCCACCAAGGTCGCGATCTGTTGCCAGCGACCTGGTAACCTACACCCGACACTGCGGGGAGAGGGGCTGGTTTGCCCTGAACGTTAAACAGAGGGAAAGCTGCAGTGTGCAGATGCGGCCCCAGCCCCCTCCTCCACCGTGCCATCCGGATATCAAGCTGGAGGAGGTCCTTGATGAGTGTGACCTCAAATAGTGGCAGCGGCCCTCCGTTGCAACCAAGTTGTCCTCGTTGGGACCCTCAGCACTTTGAATGAATACAAATCAACAGAGTTTTCACCTTATTATCTACCGTGATTACCCCGGACGTTGCCGGCAAGTTGTCCCCGGATGGTCCCTATGTGTTTTATTGTCTGCATGAGGAACTGCTCATGGACATGGCCGAGAACTGGCAGGCCACCCACAAACTGGTGAGTTTGTAAATAGTTTGTTGGGCCGTTTTCCGTCCGTGCCACCTCCGGAGAGGCAGATTGGAGGAAGACCCCGCAGCAGAGGAGGCTGGGGCCCGGCCACCACCTGGACCGTTGGCCATCCTCCGGGGGTCAGGGGTCCCCCTGGACGTGGGGTCCCCTGAAGTGACAGCCGGGTGCGAGACACCGTACCCGTTCCCGCTCGGGTAACTTGGACTGGGGAAGAGGGGTGCTGCCCGTTTCTTAGGGGCAGCATCAAGGTTTAGGTTATTTGGGAGGGAGAGTGGATGACCACGAACCCATCCATTTAATAAAAATGTTTGAAACGTTAAAGTACCGTGCCTCCCGTAAGGGAAGATTTCTAAAGATGCATATGTTGAATGTTTAAATGTTATTTATCTTTTGCAGTTTGAAAAATAAAACCAGTGATGGACGGGCAGCCCGCGGACGATCTGCATTTTACCAAGGGGGAGTGTGAAGCCCTGGACTAGCCAAGTAGTCACATACATACCAACATACACACCCCCACCCTAGGCAGTTACAACAGTCAGACAAAAAGGCTTGTTGCCTCCCTCCAGGGCCTGATGTCCACACCAGGTGGGGCGGAGCCAGGCGGTTGGCCCCACCCACCGAGGAGTTCACAGGCCTGGAGGCGGGAAAAGTGTCAGTTCAGTCTTGGAGGTGAAAGTGAGAGGAGTAAACACTTGAGGTGTCTGGGTAGGAGCCCAGGCACTGACAGCAAGGTTGGCAGACGGTGGTGGCCGTCTGCAGGAGTTGGTGAAACTCCGCAGAGCCGTAAGGATCGGGGTCGGGCGTCGGCCCGCCGGTACCGGACCGGGGAACGGAGTGAAGCTAAGCACACAGGCAGGGCCATCGGACCCCGACCAGGCTTGGAGCCGCCGTCAATAGTCAAATCCGAATGTGACAGAAACCACAGGGGTTTCCTAACAACCAAGTCCCGATTGAAGGCAACTGTCCACCCAGAGAGGATATACAGCCACCGCCACAGGCTAGAGATCCAAGGGCCAGCGCCTGCGGGCAAAACTGGCTCCTACGGCACCTATACGCCGGGGAGCGGACTACCGATGAGCAACCACAGGAGTCAGAACATTTCTAAAAGGTGCAGGGAAAGACAGCCACCATCAGCCGTCCGGGGAGAGCACAACAACAACACTGCAGCCGGCTGCGGGACCCGTCCATCCGGCCGTTTTGGTTTACCAACGACTCTGTCAGTGATTGTCTGAGTGAGTACACCAGTGCCGTCCAGCACCGCGCTGCGCAGTCCCTGCACCCCAGCCATCCGGCCTCCCCGTTACACCACTGGGCCCCGGGATCACCAACCCCCTACCCACGGAGGGGACAACATCCTAGCTGCACCCTACCATCTCTCCCGGGATCCCCGTTACTAGCAGCGGTGGTGCCATCATCACCAACTCCCGTGGGTGGCGTCACGAACAATCTCCCTAACCAAACCATCCCTTTTCACTCACGGGCGAGGAGCGCTGCTTGAGTCCCCGGGTCCGGTCCACCGCTCGAGCCACCGAGCAGCAGCAGCAGAAGCTCCGGACCCGAGCGTGGTGAGCGCGTCCCCCTCCGCCCGCGACACATACAGTATTAGCACCAACTTTTTATGCCCCATAGCAGTTGTAATGTCTTCCATTTTGGCCCTAAACATTTTTAAGCTATCAGCCACAATGGGGGTATTATTAACATATGAGGCCACATTGTAAGTCAATATTTATGCATTGGGAGCACATTGTGGGAAATATTAATGTATAGGACCACAATGGAAAACATTGTCCATGTCGTCCCATTCAGTAATAATTTTTAACATTGTGTCCCCAGTCAATAATAATGTCCCCACTCTGACTCCTGTGAGACTGTGACCGGGGTTATCTATGACGGCCGGTATGTCTCGCCCCGGTTGTGCTCACTCCATGATAGAAAGTAAATCCACTCTAGGGTTAATGCTGTTTCCCTACAGGCTGAAGGAAGGGTTAAATAGAATCAGGAACGAGGGCAGGTGTGCCGGGTGTGAGGGAGTGAACAGAACTCCCTGAGGTTTCTGCTGGAGAGGCACATGTATTGTGTTATGGACTTTTGTTTGGACATTAAAACCGTGTGCTGTGAACCTTAATGCCTGGATCCCGTGTCTTCTGCTGCGCAGCCGACCGTGCTACCTCACATATGGTGGAGAATCGGCGGGCATGACAGCCGGTGAGGTGTAGCATCCATCCCTGGTGACCCAGCTGCGCATGTCCTGGATTCGAGCGGCTATACTACAGCCCAAACCCGGCGACGCCATGGAGGACATACTAAAGCATTTGGCTCAGGCTAATGCACAGCAGCAACAGACCAATGCACACCTGCTCCAATTCTTGCAAGTGCAGGAAAAAAAACTCCAAGAACAGTTGGATCAGGCCAATGCACGTCAGCAGCAATCCTTGCAAGTGCAGGACAAAAGGCACCAAGAACAGATGGAGCAGGCCAATGCACGTCAGCAGCAAGCCTTGCAATTGCAGGAAAAAAGGCACCAAGAACAGATGGTTCTCCTGGCCAAGTCGATCCGTGCCGGACCGGCAGCAACAACCCCGGGACCGGGTGACGACGGCAGCGTCCGGAAAGCGGTGAGACAAGCGTTGCAAAAGATGACCCCGGGTGATGATGTGGAAGCGTTCCTGGCGGTGTTTGAGCGGGTGGCCGAGCGGGAAAAGCTGCCGACCCCGCAGTGGGCTGAGGTATTGTCGCCCTATCTGACGGGGGAACCCCAAAAAGCGTACCTGGACCTCTGTGCCGAGGACGCCATTGACTATGTGACCCTGAAAGCCGAAATACTGGCTCGGTTGGGGGTGAATACCTATGTACGGGCTCAGCGGGTAAATCAGTGGTTCTATGAGGAAGCCAAACCCGTACGCTCCCAGGCCTATGACTTGTTGCATCTTGTAAAAAAGTGGTTGCAGCCTGACACTCTGAGCCCGGCGCAAATGGTGGAAAGGGTAGTAGTGGATCGTTTTGTGCGCACTTTACCCGTCACCGTTCAACGGTGGGTCCGACAGGGTGACCCGAGTACCCTGGACCAATTAGTGTCCCTGGTAGAGCGGCATGTGGCTACGCAGGACTTGATACGGGACACTGAGACTTTGCGTACCGCCCGTCGGTCCGGCCCCTCCAAGCCTAGGGCCAAGGACCCACCGCTGACAACGGTACAGGAGTCCCCTACCGTCCCGTCTGAGGCCGCGGCTGCCATTCCTGAGGTCCGGAAGGTTCTGTACCCTAAACGACAACCCGTCAAGGGGGTTTCCGTCCCCATTAGATGTTGGCGGTGAAAGCGGGTGGGACATATGGAAGCCCAGTGTCCACTCACCACGGAGCCCATGGATTGTGGGGTTACCCGGCGGGGTTCAATGTATGCTCAGGTGGTGTGTACCGCTGACCTGGTCTCCCCAGAGACGGAGCCCCACTTGTGCCAAATACAGGTGAATGGATGTCCGGTTACAGGATTGTTGGATTCCGGAAGCTTAGTGACTCTTGTGCGATCCACCTTGAGAGCTAAAGTAAAGGCCACAGGACGCACCGTGGGGGTGGTTTGCATACATCGGGACCGCCGCAACTATCCCACGGGGATTGTCACCATCACAGCACCTTGCGGTCAGGTGCAACATGAGGTGGGAGTTCTTAACACTCTTCCTTATGACGTGATCCTAGGAAGGGATCTGCCCTATTTTTGGACTTTATGGAGGGGACCCCCTAAGACCCCTCAGATATTGGTCGGTCCGGGACCTGAGCCCTACAATCCTGAATCCGGGACACCTGCCATAGGGGTCACCATGATAGGGACAGAGTGTGAACCCGATAGGTCGCCCCTAGAGGTATTGGCAGGAGAGGCTGAGACGGTCGAGCCCATCCCGGAGTTGGAGGCGTCCCCGGATACGTTTGGGACAGCCCAACTCCAGGACCCTACGTTAATACATGCCCGGAGTCGGGTGACAGTAGTTGACGGGGTGGCACAGCTGCCCGGTGCCCAGGTAAGGTACCCCCATTTCGCTCTTAAGCAGGATTTACTCTACCGGGTAGATTAAATACGGGGCGTAGGGGTAGAACAGTTGGTGGTGCCCCAGCCGCATCG
Source organism: Anomaloglossus baeobatrachus (assembly GCF_048569485.1). Lineage (NCBI taxonomy): Eukaryota > Metazoa > Chordata > Amphibia > Anura > Aromobatidae > Anomaloglossus > Anomaloglossus baeobatrachus. The sequence goes on from NC_134356.1 coordinate 78,906,987, forward strand.
CCGGCGGGTCCTCGACTTGGCTCATAAACACCTGATGAGTGGCCACCTAGGGGTCAAGAAAACGCAGGAGCGAATATTGCAAAGGTTCTATTGGCCCGGGGTCTTTAAGGAGGTAAAACGGTTCTGCGAAACCTGCCCGGAGTGTCAGCTTACTGCACCCCTGACCCATTTTCGCAGTCCGTTGGTACCGTTACCCATTATAGAAGTCCCTTTTGAACGGATAGGGATGGATCTGGTGGGGCCCCTCGTAAAGTCCGCTCGAGGGCACCAACACATCCTAGTGATCGTTGACTCTGCCACCCGGTATCCCGAGGCGATACCTCTGAGACATACTGCAGCAAAGCTTATAGCTCGGGAGTTGTTTGCTGTGTTCTGCCGGGTGGGATTGCCCAAGGAGATCCTTACGGATCAGGGGACCCCATTAATGTCTAAAGTGACCAAAGAGCTATGCCGGCTACTCCAGATCAAGCAGTTGCGTACGTCTGTGTATCATCCTCAAACGGACGGTTTAGTCGAGCGTTTCAATAAAGCCCTGAAAACCATGCTAAGAAGGGTGATTTCAAAAGACTGGAAAGACTGGGATATGATGCTTCCCTATTTGATGTTTGCCATACGAGAGGTGCCACAGGCATCCACGGGGTTTTCGCCTTTTGAATTGTTATACGGGCGACATCCCCGGGGGGCCGCTACAATAGACAAGCCACCGTGCGGACCTTTAAACCCGGGGATCGGGTGTTGGTATTGATCCCCACGGCGGAGAGCAAATTCCTGGCTCAGTGGCAAGGCCCCTACGAGATAAAGGAAAGAGTAGGGGTGGTTAACTATAAAGTATTGCAGCCCGGTAGGCGGAAACCTGAACAAATATACCATGTCAACCTATTAAAACCTTGGCAGGAACGGGAAAACCTGATGGCTGTTTTTTCCCCACCTCCCTCCTCTTCGGGTCGTTCACATCCGGCTCCAGCGACCTCCGGAGAGGACGAACCGGAAGTAAGGATTGGAGAAGCCCTCACCAAGCAACAGAGGCGAGAGGCCAGACGGTTGGTTCAGCAGAACCCCGATGTCTTCTCCGAGCTGCCCGGTAGGACCAGTCTGATACGACATGATATTGTCACCGAGCCCCACCTGAAGGTACGCCTGAAGTCATACCGGGTACCGGAGGCTCGACGACAAGCCATATCGGAGGAAGTAAAGACAATGTTACGCCTGGGGGTCATCGAAAAATCCCGGAGTGAATGGGCTAGTCCGATTGTCCTAATACCAAAACCCGATGGCTCCTTAAGGTTCTGCAATGACTTTAGGAGATTGAACGAAATATCCCAGTTCGATCTCTACCCCATGCCCAGGGTGGATGAGCTGATTGATAGGCTGGGACAGGCGCGATATTTTACCACGCTCGACCTGACCAAAGGGTACTGGCAGGTGCCACTAACTGAGTCCGCCAAGGAGAAAACCGCTTTTGTTACGCTGGAGGGTCTCTTCCACTATGTTGTCTTGCCTTTTGGGTTACATGGCGCTCCGGCCACGTTCCAGAGGTTGATGGACTTAGTGCTGGAACCCCACCAGGCGTATGCATTAGCGTACCTGGATGACATCATTATTTACAGCTCCGATTGGCAGACCCACTTGGAACAGGTACAAGCGGTGGTGGACGCGCTTCGAACAGCTGGATTGACAGCCAATCCCAAGAAATGTGCATTGGGACTCACGGAAGCCCGCTACTTGGGCTACGTGATAGGCCAAGGAGTGATTAAGCCCCAAATTAACAAGGTTGAGGCGATCCAGAAGTGGCCTAGACCCCTGACCACGAAGCAGGTTAGGGCCTTCCTGGGTATCGTGGGGTACTACAGGAGGTTTGTAAAGGATTTTGCGGGACTATCAGCCCCCTTGACGGACCTTCTCAAAGGCAAGAAGTCCGTCATGGTGCGCTGGACTCCGCAGGCCGAGGACTCCTTCCGGGCCCTGAAGGAGGTCCTGTGCGGACAGCCCGTTCTGGTCAACCCTGATTTCCGGAAGGAGTTCATAGTACAGACTGACGCCTCGGAGATCGGCCTGGGGGCAGTGCTGTCTCAGGTGGTTCAGGGGGAGGAACACCCCGTCACCTTCTTAAGTAGGAAGCTCACCCCTCCCGAGCGGAATTATAGCGTAGTGGAGAAGGAGTGCCTGGCGATCAAGTGGGCCTTGGAGTCCCTACGCTATTACCTGCTGGGACGGCAGTTTCGCTTGGTGACGGATCACTCTCCACTGGTCTGGATGAGGTCCGCCAAGGAACGGAATGCCCGGGTTACCCGGTGGTTCCTTTCTCTGCAAAACTTCCGGTTTACGGCTGAACACCGGGCCGGTAGGTTGCAGGGCAACGCCGATGCCTTGTCCCGCGGCCCGTGTTTGATGGCGGGAGTTCAACCCCGCACGCTTGAACTGAGGGGGGGGTATGTGAGACTGTGACCGGGGTTATCTATGACGGCCGGTACGTCTCGCCCCGGTTGTGCTCACTCCATGATAGAAAGTAAATCCACTCTAGGGTTAATGCTGTTTCCCTACAGGCTGAAGGAAGGGTTAAATAGAATCAGGAACGAGGGCAGGTGTGCCGGGTGTGAGGGAGTGAACAGAACTCCCTGAGTTTTCTGCTGGAGAGGCACATGTATTGTGTTATGGACTTTTGTTTGGACATTAAAACCGTGTGCTGTGAACCTTAATGCCTGGATCCCGTGTCTTCTGCTGCGCAGCTGACCGTGCTACCTCACACTCCATACATTAATACGTTTCCCCACACACTTAAGCTGGTTTCAGACGTCCATGTTTCAGGTACGTGTGACATCAGTTTTTTAAAACGGATGCCACACGTACCCATGTTATTATTTGCTGTTAATCACACGTCCATGTTTTCACACGGACCGTGTGACCTCTCATGACCCCGCACGCACACACGCAGGCTTCTCCATTTTTTTTCTCCGGCAGCACGGGTGTCACACGGACCGCATACTGATGTGATCCATGCGACAGGTACTGGAGAAAACACGTGTCTTTTTAATAAAAAGATTTTCTATATTTACCTCTCTCCAGCGATGCTGTCTCCGGCTCTGCTGCCTCCCGCTCCTTATCGCTGCTCATTATACTCATTGAATATTCAGTGCCCTGTGGAACTGGAAGCCGGAGCAGTGCTGGGGACTTCAGTGCCGGAGACCACATTGCTGGGTGAGTATACAGCAGAGTGTGTGTGTGTGTGTGTGTGTGTTTGTGTGTAGTGAGAACCTGGAAGCCGGAACATCGCGGGGACAGCATCGGGGACTCCTCACAGTTGTCAATGAACTCTGATGAACCCGTGAAGCTGTTGCGCAAGTGTCCTAGAGTTCATTGGGAACTCCGATGACCTCCTGGATGTCACTGTGCTTGCAGAATACTACCTGTCCCTGCGGTGCTGTGCTTGGTAGTGCTGTACCCAGCGCCGCTCCGGCTTTAAGGTCCTGAGTGCGGTGAATAATCGATGAATATAATGAGCGGGGGTCAGGAGCGGGAGGCAGCAGAGCTGGAGACAGCAGGTAGATATGGAAATTCTTTTTATTGCACTGACCCGTGTTTTCTCCGATACCTGTCACATGTATGCAAACATGGATGTCACACGTGTGTCACACGTATAACACACGTATGACACACGTGACCATAATCATGTGTGTGACTGGTGTTGTGTAAGCTAGAAAACACCAGTGGTTAACCTTATCTTACCCAGAATAAGTACTGCATCTTAAAGGAGATGCAGTACTCTGTGGCGGGTGAAGCCTCAGGGGCGCCACACTGGCAATAGTGGCCAGCCACAGTCTTCGTGAGTGATTGGCTGTGGGTGGTGTTTCACCGCTCATCACAGCCCAGCGTGTCTCCTGCTTTCAGCACTTTGCTGTGTGGGAGGAGGGAGCTGGGAGCTGATGGGCTGTCACACTGAGCTGTGCTGAGCGGTGAAACACCGCCCACAGCCAATCACTCACGGAGACTACGGCCGGCCGCGGTGATGTTATGTGATCAGGAAGTTAACGTGACATCATGGAGCCCGGGGGTCAGACGATAGGGAACAGTGGTCCACAATAGCGCCTCTCACATGCACTATTGTCAACATAAGGTATTTGAGAGAAACATTGTTTCTCAACATAATATCGATCTAGCAAATAATAAATATGGGTGAACCAAAAGGCAAAGCACCAGAATTGACGCATCTAATGTGAAGCTCCACCACTGGTATTTTTACGCTGTAAAGGGCCAAATAACCATGGACCTTCCAAGCTTGATAATATCCGCTCTCAGCTGTCTGCTTTACTTTTTCTGGTTGTTGAAAAAGGGGGACCACACGTCGTTTTTTTTTTAATTATTTATTTATTAGTAAAGGCACTAAAATGGTGCAAGTTTACAGTATGTAGGTGGGTTATGAAATTATATATCTACAGTATGTCTCAAAAGTGAGTACACCACCAGCATTTTTATAAATATTTTATTACATGTTTTCATGTGACAACCGTGAAGATATGACACTTTGATACAGTGTAATGTAGTCAGTGTACAGCTTGTATAACTGTAAATTTGGTGACGACTCAATAACTCAACACACAACTATTAATGTCTAAACCAACAATAGTGAGTATACAAATGGCCAAATTGCTCCCAAAATGTAAAAATTTTGTGTGGCCGCCATTATTTTCAAGCACTGCCTTGACTCTTTTGGGCATGGCGTTTACTAGAGCTTTACAGGAGCCGCTGGATCCTCTTCCCTTGTCCATGATGCCATCACGGAGCTAGTGGATGTTAGGCCCCATAGATGCTCAATAGGTTTAGATCTGGCGACATGCCTGGCCAGTCCAGCACCTTTACCCTCAGTTTCTTTAGCAAGTCAGGGGCCATCTTGGAGATGTGTTTGAGGTCATAATCATGTTGGAATACTTCCCTGCGACCGAATTTCCGAAGGGAGGGGATCATGCTCATTCATGGGAATTCATGGTTCCGTCAATGAAATGTAGCTCCCCACAGCTGGCAGCACTCATGCAGCACCAAACCATGACCCTCACAACCAGCTAGTGGGAAAAACAAACTTATCTTTGCACTCCTCACCTGGTTGACACCATTTGAACCAAATAAGTTAATCTTGGTCTCATCAGGCCACAGAACTTGGCTCCAGTAATCCATTTCCTTAGTCTGCGTGTCTTCAGCAAACTGTTTCTGGGCTTTCTTGTGAATCATCTTTAGAACAGGCTTCCTTCTTGAATGACAGCCATGCAGACTGTCACGCTCCCCGTGTCCCAGCACCACTCCTTACCCACTGATCCAGTCCACGTGTCCACTGGTCATGGCTGCCGCTCCCGCTCTTGCTCCCCAGAGTCCTGTTCCTGGTCTCAGGAGTCTGATTCTGACTAATGTTCTGTATAGGACCGGGCCGCGCCTGGTCTTATAGCCCCAGCACTGCTGCAACAGGAAATGACCTGAGGCTGTGCTGAGTATATAAGACTGGCCTTGCCATGTGGGTGGGGCCTGATCATCGTTTGTGTTTCTATGCCTTGTCTTGTGAGCTAGGTGCTCAGGTCTTTGTTCCTGTTTCCTATTACTGCCTTAAAGTACGCTGTGACCTTAGTGACCTGGTCCTGTCTTTGCTTCCTGATACCTGCACCCGTTCCTGCCACGTTAGTGCTCCAGCTACCGTGTACCCTGCCCTCCAGGTGGGGTGCTCGGTCCAGTGGATCTACCTCCTGGGCCTACCAGTCCTCCCCGGCCCTCACAGTATGATCAGGCCATGGATCCCGCTGGAGCACAGGCCATGGATCCCGCTGAGGCACAGAAATCAGAGCTGGCTGAGCTGCGCCAGAAGCTGGCGCAACAGCGTGGAACCCTGAACCGGATGCTGAAGTTCATGACGTCCGTGGACCACCGGTTGTATGCGCTGCAGACCGCCGCCTCGTCCACGCAGCAACCAGTCTCCAGGTCTGAACCAGGTTCTTCTACAGCCTCGCAACTTCGCCTTGCAGCTCCGCCTCGCTACGCAGGGGATCCCAAGTCCTGCCGAGGCTTCCTGAACCAGTGCTCCTTGCACTTCCAGTTGCTCCCGCACTTGTTCACCTCAGACCAGGCTAAACTGGCATTCCTGATGTCACACTTGGAAGGCGAAGCTCTAGCCTGGATTAACCCCCTGTGGGAAAATGAGGACCCGATGATCACCAACATCCAGGAGTTCCTGCAAGCTTTCCGAAGTACGTTCGATGAGCCCGGACAAACTACCGCAGTGACCTCTTCGCTTCTCCGGCTACGCCAAGGGACCCTGACCGTCGGCCAATACACCATCCAGTTCCGCACGCTCGCCTCTGAGCTGGGCTGGAACAATGAGGCCTTGACGGCGGCCTTTTGGGAAGGTCTCTCTGGCCGCATCAAAGACGAACTAGCCGGCCGTGACGTTCCACGAACCTTGGACGCTTTGATTTCCCTGGCCACTCGGATTGACCTCCGTTTTCAGGAGCGTGCCCAGGAGGTAGTCCGGGAGAAGCGACCACCTCGCCACATCTTGCCCCCACAGAGGTCTGCCGCTCCCTCGTCCCTGCCTTTCCGTGACTTATCGCCAGAACCCATGCAAGTGGACAGTCTGACCCAAGCCAAGCAACGCCGTGCAGAACGGCTCGCCCGGGGCCTGTGCTTCTATTGCGGAGACGGTTCACATATGCTCCGTTCTTGCCCGGTGAAACCAGGTAGACCCCAGGTCCAAGGGATGGTGGGAACCTCCACCCTTGCCACCGAAATCCCTTTGGTTCCAGTTAAACAGACTGTCCGGGTGACGAAAGAGGGGACCCGGTTTTCAGCTGAGGCCCACATCGATTCCAGGGCAGCAGGCAACTTTATTCACCTGGCCAAGGTAGACAAATAACAGGTCCCTGTCACCCCGCTGAGGAAGCCTCTCTGGTTCGTCTCCGTAGACGGCAAACCGCTCTACGAACCTGTCCGGTTTACTACCGAGCCCGTGAGCCTCCAGGTTGGCACTTCGCATACGGAGACCATCGCCTTCTATGTGATCCCGAGGATGGCTCCTGAGCTCCTGTTGGGCCTGCCCTGGCTGAAACTCCATGACCCTGTTATTAGTTGGCGCTCTGGCGCGATTACCCGCTGGAGTCCCTTGTGTCATGTCACTGCCTACAGCCTGTTCCTCGGTCCCTGTCACCTGAACCGTTGGAACCACCGACCCCTGAAGAAGAGACGACGCTAACCAGTGTCGTTCCATCGTCCCCAGTCTCTGAGACCTTGATTCCACCATCTTCTGGAGATGAGACTTTGATTTCACCGCCTTCTAGAGTTGAGACTTTGAGTCCAGCGGCTACTGAGGATGAGACTATGACCGATACCCGGTCCGAGACGCCCGATCCGGTCGTCCAGGATTCCAGTCCTGCTTCTGACTGTCCTTCCCTTTCCGTTGCCTCCCTTGCCGCTGACATGGGTTCCCCGATACGGGACATAGTGGCCATGAAAACGGTCCGGGGTAAGCAGTCCTTCCTGGTCGATTGGGTGGATTGCGGTCCTGAGGCCCGGTCCTGGTTGTCCTGGAAGTATGTTGCTGCCTCTCTTCGGTGCGCCTTCATGTCTCGGCCGAGGAGAGGGGGGCTTCAAGGGGGGGGTACTGTCACGCTCCCCGTGTCCCAGCACCACTCCTTACCCACTGATCCAGTCCATGTGTCCACTGGTCATGGCTTCCGCTCCTGCTCTTGCTCCCCAGAGTCCTGTTCCTGGTCTCAGGAGTCTGATTCTGACTAATGTTCTGTATAGAACTGGGCTGCGCCCACTCACCTGGTCTTATAGCCCCAGCACTGCTGCAACAGGAAATGACCTGAGGCTGTGCTGAGTATATAAGACTGGCCTTTCCATGTGGGCGGGGCCTGATTATCGTTTGTGTTTCTATGCCTTGTCTTTGTTCCTGTTTCCTATTACTGCCTTAAAGTGCGCTGTGACCTTAGTGACCTGGTCCTGTCTTTGCTTCCTGATACCTGCACCCGTTCCTGCCACGTGAGTGCTCCAGCTACCGTGTACCCTGCCCTCCAGGTGGGGTGCTTGGTCCAGTGGATCCACCTCCTGGGCCTACCAGTCCTCCCCGGCCCTCACACAGACTAATTTGATGCAGTGTATGGTTTGAGCACTGACAGGCTGACTCCCCACCCCTTTAACCTCTGCAGCAATGCTGGCAGGACTCTTACGTCTCTGGATATGACGTTGAGCACATGTGTGGCGCCCCTGCGGCTCCAGTCGCCACAGAGTATTACACCTTATTTAAGGTGCGATATTCGCCTTGGGTAAGGAGGGGGGTTAATCACCGGTGTTCCTCATTCACACTTTACATACAGCTTAGGAGCCTTCTCACTGGGAGCTGGACTAGGGTAGGCAGCGGGTTGGCCACCACGAAGCATGGGAATTTCCCGGTCACTAGGACAACCACCTGGTAGGCGGGTTCTACTTGGGGTAGAAGTAGGAGCAACTTTACACAGACCTTAGTCAGTCTACCAGGGACATCAGTTCTGGCGACACAACACCACCACCTTATTCATTTTCTTCTTTAACTGGGCCTAGGCTTGGATCGGAACGCTCAGCCGGGGTTCCTCAGTACTGGAGGGTCAACTCTTACAAAGGACGCTTTCTAAACACTGGTGGCTTCTTCCAACTTATCCTAGGTCAAAGGGGTCCCTCGCAGCGGTGACCAATGCTTCTGCGGCAACAACTGGGCTTCTTAAAGAACTGTAAAGTAAAGACACCTAGAACCGCAGCAGCCGACTCGGACTCTTATTACCGGCGCCCACGGCCACCGCCACCAATACTCCCCTCCTCATCCTTCCCAGGGCCCACTCCACCTGTGGAAAGTGATACCATCCTCGCTGCTACTATCATCAACCCTGGAGGACAGCGACAGCAGCGGGGGCGTCACGACATTCCTAACCTCCACCTCATCATACCCCTTTTAATGTGGACACGTCGGGGCAAGAAGCCGGGCAGGGCCACCCGTGACATCCCCGGAACCGACATCACCGGCCCGGCGACGAGTAAGGTTAACCACCCTGCCTCCTGGGTGCCACGCATGCACTCAACTTCTTTGGTCAATCATGGCGAGGCCTGTTCTGAGTGGAACCTGTGTTGTTAAACCGCTGTATTGTTTTGGTCATTGTGCTGCAGCTCAGTGTTAGGGTGTTGGCAATCTTCTTATAGACTAGTCCCTCTTTATGCAGAGCAAAAATTATTTTTTTCAGATACGCAGAGAATTCTTTGCCGTGTGGTGCCATGTTGAATTTCCAGAGATCAGTATGAGAGAGTGTGTGAGGTATAACACCAAATGTAACACACCTGCTCCCCATTCACACCAAAGAACATGCAACACTAATGAGTCACATGACACCAGGAAGGAAAATGGCTAATTGGGCACAATTTGGCCATTTTCACTTAGGGGTGTACTCACTTTTATTGCCAGTGGTTTAGACATTAATGGCTGTATGTTGAGTTATTTAGAGGACACCAAATTTACACTGTTATACAATCTGTACACTGACTACTTTACATTTTATCAAAGTGTCATATCTTCAGTATTGTCCCATGAAAAGATATAATAAAATACAGAAGTGTGAGGTGTACTTACTTTTGTGATATTCTGTATCTATTATATTTAATATCTTTCTATCATATACCTACCTATATCTTTATATTATTAATTTTTCCTTTGAGATGTGCGCGTAAAAATCGGACGGCATATGAATGGTCTATGTTCCGTCTGATTTTTCTCTCGCACCCATTGACTTGCATTGGTGAGTCTTGTCAATATACGCGGCCATGCACAACAGGCTGCAATTTTTATTTTTCTCAGCTCAATTATAGCTAAGGAAAAACTCGCAGATGATCACCGCTTCATTGACTAACATTGGTGCGAGTGCAATGCATTTTTTTTATCACATTGCACTTGTCCAATTTATACGGAAGTGGGAGTGAGGCCTTAGGTTAGAGATACATGGCTAAGTAAGTTGCAACTGATGTGATATCGAATGAGGTGTATTAGGACACACAAGTTAATGCACATTTGCTAAAAATCAAAACTTGTTGGACTCTACTGTGACCACATTTAATATCCTTATTTGCGATTTGATACAGCAACATTACAATATTGATATCACACATCCAAAGTGGCCCTATAGTTATAGCGGTTGGGAATTATGCTGTCTTGTAGTCCCTATAATAAAGAGTTTTGGTTTGGAGGGGGTCACTGCCGTTAGACTCTCTCCGTGTCACGCCGAGCATGACCGGTTGGGAAAGTGACTGGACAGGGGGCCTCTGCCGCTTACCCTCATGCTAATACAATGCCCTAGGCTTTTCCTCTACCCAGAATTAAGCTTGAAGGTAGCAATGTCTGAGCCCCCTGCCTCCCCTTATCTCCTGTCCTGGTCCTGGTGACTATGTCCCCACCACCCCAGGGAACAGTCTGGGACAGAGATCCCCAAAACTTCGCCAACAAAAAACAATGGACAGGGGGTATAAACTGCAACACATGCACACCAAAGACCCAGACAAGGGAACTACAAAAAGGTGCACAGCACGACAAAGAGACCTACGAAACATTTTCATTATAGCACAAAGGTGTTGAGCCCATACCTACTCCAATAGTATTGAAAACAGGAAAAGGACAATGGAGTTTTATAGGTGAAAACATTAAAATACAATTTTATTATAAATACATTTTAAAAATACATGAATATGTGCTGGTTTACATGACACGACATGATGATAAATACAAGAAATGAATATACAAAAACTAGCAAAGAAGAAGCACGGGTGGGCATGAAGTAGTGACTGAAAATACACTGTTTCCTGGCACAACCCAAATAACACAATCCCCAAACCTGGAAGCACAATGGCGTTACACACTGAGAAGCGATCATAATTCTTTGCGAAACGTACGTCGGATCCTCCAAACGGAGCTCTCCCTCCATCGGTACGCTGTGTGCACTGGCACCTTAGGTAATAACCCTGCTGCTTCCCAACTTCTTCTCAGTGTGTAACGCCATTGTGCTTCCAGGTTTGGGGATTGTGTTGCGCCAGGAAACGTTGTGTTTCCAGTCACAACTCCATGCCCACCCACCATGCTTCTTCTTTGCTACTTTTTGTATATTCATTCTTGTATTCATCATTATGTCGTGTCATGTAAACCAGCACATAATGATGTATTTTTAAAATGTATTTATAGTAAAATTGAATTTTAATGTTTTCACCTATAAAACTCCATTGTCCTTTTCCTGTTTTAAAAAAGGTACGCAGGCAGGAGTAACAAAGTTAAGGGGAAAAGTAATAACAGAGGGTAGTTAAACACAACTCGGCAACAAGCAGCAGCACACTTCTCACCACTCCAGGCCTAGCATCAGACTGAACTGAATAACCAGCATCCTCTGCAGGGAGCAGAGGGCTTATATTCAGGCTGGAAGTGATCAACCGCTGACAGCTGAGCAGAACTGGGAAGACTACTGCTACAACAGAAGAAGGAGGTAACCGCTCATGAGTCCAAAGGAAAACAACATGTTTAATGTGCATGGTCTCAGATGGTAACGAAGAGCTAGCCCTGAGCCTGTCCATAGTCACAAGACACATAGTGACAATCGTGACACTCTGGTAAAACATTTATGGAGTATCCAGTCAATATATCATACATTTTTTTCCTGGAAAAATAAGTGTTTATTGCTACAAAATGATCCAGTTCTGGTTACAATAAAGGTTTGGTCATAACTGTTTAGAAGCGTCAATCCTCAGCTCGCATCCTTTGCTTCCATGACCTTGATCTTTTTCTTTATTTCCTCCATATATTCTTGGTCAGGGTAAATGAGAAATCCTGTAAATAAACTGTCTGTCCAGTACGGGTCATAGAAGAGTCCATTCTGTTCGGAGTAGAATATCTGTAACCAGACTTCATCTCCAGCCTTGAGTGGAAGTATGGTGGAGCCTGAGGCAATGTCATGGTTCCCAGTGTTTGCATCAAAAGTCTTTATTTTGTATTGACCGTTGTGGACCAGTCCGATGGCCAAATGCTTGTTGGCTAAAGTGATGTCATATGTAAAGAAATAAATCCCAGGTATGCTACATACGTATTTTCCACTTGTCGCATTATAATGTCCTCCTTCGTTCATGAGGATTTTGTCAAATTTAATGGGCAGACGTTCTTTTGGGTAACTCTTTGTAACTGCTACAGAAAATGCCGACTTTCCTTTCTTGGACCCACAAGTGCATGGTCCAGGCATACCGGTATCACCTTTTTTACCTTTTGGACCCTTTATTCCTCCTTCCCCTAACTTTCCAGGATCACCACGAATGCCTTTGGGTCCCCTTGGGCCAGCTCTTCCTATGGCACCCTGCTTGCCTTTGGCACCTTGTTTTCCTGGATTTCCAACTCGACCCGGAGTACCTATGGAAGGAAGATATTGGCTGGATTACGTTCCATCAGTAAATATTTGTAAATTGGACATATAAAGAAGAACCATCAATAAGTCAAAAGTGGGAAGTTGTTGCTCTCCTAAGTATTGTACTTTTCTTTTTTTTTTGTTACATTTTCATGGTTTTTACTGAGAGATTGTTGCTCAAAGGATAATAATACGGAGCAACCTAGGCCCCCCACCCCCTCCCCAACAATCTATGGGCCACACATCCTTGGTAAAACCCATAAAAACTAGTGCTAAATTAACAGGATCATATATCTGGAACCATATGCTTGGGGCAGTTTTGTTAGAATCCATTTTTTTCTCAATTCTAGATGTAGCAGTGGTCTAATTACTGAGTTGTATTTAACCTTACCCACACACATGACTGACAGCTCCATGTGTACACTGTGTATTGTGAGGGAGCTTCCAGTCAGTAATGAGGGCGAGATTACACAGATTAGCCTGACTGCTGTTCACGTGAAAGGTAATGTGTCATGAGTGGGTCATGGCCTGATGTGATAGCAGGAGAATCTGGGATCAATAGATCACAGAGTGTTATTGATCGCAGATCATTGAGTTTAACTACGGTCAGAGGTAGAGGGTCCCACGGTACCGCATATAAACTCCATGACCTCACTGCTTACAACTGCGGCTCAGTCAATCTCTACCTGTAGCCGAAGCGTGTGGTCATGTTCTGTAATGTGCCCGTGCGCTACAACACTGCTACGACTTCTTCAGTATGTAGCAGAGCTGGTATCGTTGTTTTACCTTGTTTGGATTATGTTGGAACTGGGTGTTTGAATTTAATAAATTGTAAAAAAAGGGGTTTTTTTTGTATATTATTTCAAATAAAGAATTTTTTTCGGAGTTTGTGTTTATTTCTTTTCACTTACAGGATTAGTAATGGGGGGGGGGGGTCTTATAGATGTCTCCCATTACTAATCTAGGGCTTAATGGTACATGTGAACTCTAATTAACTCCTAATATTACCCCGATTGCCACCGCAATCGGGATGAGCCGGGTAAAGTGCCAGAATTGTCACATCTAATGGATGCCACAATCTTGGGCAGATGCAGGCTGCTATTTTTCGGCTGGGATGGAGAAATAACTCTCCAGCCTGAGAAAATCAGCCCCCAGCTGTTGGCTTTATCATGGCTGGGGAACTGAACGCCGTTTTTAAAATTATTTATGTACATAATTTAAAAAAAAGAATCCTCTTATTTTGATACACAGCCAGGTAAAGCACACGGCTGGGGGCTGCAGCCTGTAGTCATATGCTTTATCTGCGCTACATATCACAATATTGGGGGACCCTATGCCAATTTCTTTATTTGTATACCACTATACAGTGACGCAGATAGAGTGTGTGATTCCAACCAATCACAGACGTTGTTGCACAAGGTGGGGGCACTGTCTGACTGCAAATAATTACAGATGCTGGGACGGGGAAGCAGTGAATATGTGTAAAGTGTTAATGAATGGACCCGGAATGCTGTGTTACAGCCGTAATGTCCCATGTAGGGACATTAGGGAGTGCAGGGATCAGCCTCATATCAGTTTTAGGATGTTATTCTGCTCCCTTCTCCCTAGCGCCAGGGTCATGGTGTTGCTACCCTGGTGTTGCATTTTTGTTGTGACGCTTGCCGGGAGTCATCACTTACCTGGCGTGACACCTGCAGTCACATTGTGGCATAATGATAATCTTCTGCTGATACAGCACACAGCCTAGTAAGTGACACATCCCTGGAATCAAGCTCCCCTCTGTTATGCTACTCTCAAATTTCATAGGAACAATCTGGTGACAAATTCCTTTCGAAGAAAAAAAAAATGCGCCTTTGGTATTGTTATAACCCTACTGACATGGACAATCAAATTTCCAGATCATTTTAACTGCAGAATAAATTGTGGAATTGCATTTTTTCCCCCGTAATTTTACTTCACTTGGAGTTTTTCACATTATACTGTATGATAAAATGGATGGGGATCATTCAGAAATACAACTCATCCTATATAAAAACAAGTCCAGTAGGAAAATAAAAAAATGTTGTCTCTTGGAAGAAGGAAAAATTAAAGCGCAAATATAAAAAAATTGCTGGGTCCTCAAGGGGTTAAAGGAGACTTGCCACAAACAACCTTTATTCACCTGAGGCTATAGTGGTAATCTGAAGATAAATAGCGTTTAAAATCTGTGTAGCTAATATACTGGAAACACGATAACAAGATTTAATTGGTGCTGCTGGAAAATAGTATAACTTTTTATCATCAAATGTTCAGAAAATTAGAGTTATTTGTTAAACTGAAAGGGTACGTGACCACGGTCAGAAATAGCAGCGTTTTGTTGAAATCTCCCGCCCACTGTGGTTCTTTGTAACGCAGCGTAAACTGACAAGAGGGTGGCTTTAAGATTGCGCAAATCTGCTGCGCCCAGAACCCTGATCGTGGGCATGGAGAAAACACCCTGCGTCTAGAACGCAACGTGTCCAGATCGTGGGCACATACCCCAATATCCTAGTGTTCACTTCAGCATCTAAAATTGCTTTTATCTCTACTGACAACTTGCTCTGCACACACACTGTAGAGCAGCTGTCAATCAATGTGCCGTGAGGTGATTACAGCTCGCTCTCTGTATAGTGACTGTTACAGCTCCCTGCACCTCCCCAATGACTGAAAGTGAGGAGCTGCATGGTGAATACAACATCATATTGCCCTGTAGTCATTTTTCTACTCAGATGGCTACACAAGATATAAATGCTATATACAATGTGTCCACCCATATCCTGTTCACCACCATTAACTTGAGAACGGTGGCAGCTATAGACATAGAAGTGGTGTCTAGGTATAGTAAAGTAGCCATGCGCTACACAATGAAACCATCTATAGCGCCACCTGGTGGAAAACAACGGAGTTAGCATTTTTATCTTGAAAACGGAACGAGATAGAGAAAAAAGTGAATTAAAAAATTGTGGGGCAACATCAATTCAATACGAATCGACACCTTGCGTACAGACATACAGATATGAAACCCATGACACCACCCAAAAATATTGAATGCTGGTCACGCATATGGCGCTCATTTAACTTTGATGCTCACAGTGGCCATCATCAGCTGCAATGCACATCTGCACTCTGGACAGCATACTGTATCTTGCTGCACGTTATGCAATATGGTAGGTGACACGTTTGCACAAGCATCTGTGATACGTCGTCGTCGTCCTGCAATGTTGGTGGAGGGGCCGCATACACCTGCTGTTTGATGTGACCTCACAGAAAGAAGTCCAATGACGTCAGGTCAGGTGAGCGTGGAGGCCACTCCACGAAGCCACCATACCCAATGACTTGTAGGAAGGTCTCCAAGCCTTGTGAGTTTTACACATTCTAATCCTAGCATTTCTATATGGAAGGTGTCAATTCGTATTGAATTGATGATGCCCTACAACTTTGTAATTCACTTTTTTTCTCTATTTTGTTCTGTTTTCGAGATAAAAATGCTAACTCCATTGTTTTCCACCAGGTGGCGCTATAGGTGGTTTCATTGCGTAGTCCATGGCTACTTTACTATGCCTAGACACCACTTCTATTCCTATAGCTGCCGCCGTTCTCAAGTTAATGGCGGTGGACAGGATATGGGTGGACACACTGTATACTATATGGAAAGAGCATTCCTTTATGTGACAGGGGGTGTCCCATTATAGGCAATTATGCAATATCCACATTGTATGCCATAGATATCTATATGTGGGTCCCCCATCAATCTCCGCTCCATCTGCTGCTATGGCAGTTGTGGCTGGAGTGGTGACACATGCGCGTTTCTCTTCATTCACTGCTATGGGAGTCCTCATAGAAGGGAATAGACAGCCTTGCAGTTGTGGGAACTTCCCCTTACAGCAAACACTAATTACCTTCATATCCTTGCTCTCCTTTATCACCATCTTTTCCATCTTTGCCATCTTTTCCTGGGAATCCAATTCTTCCAACAATACCAGCTGACCCGGGATGTCCTGGTACTCCCGGTGGACCTGCGGGTCCAGGTAAACTACAGGACAGCTGAGAGGAGCCTTTCAGGTAGGTGGATTGTCCACGAACAGTGCTGCTAACAAGGTTATCTGCTGAGCAATGAGCAAACCAAACGAGGAGCAGCAGCGACATCATTGTGGACCCTGTGTAAGGATGACAGTAAAAAAAGATACCATTCACCTTAGAACAAAGCCTACAAGATTCAATATTCATATGTTAAGATGCTGAAGGTGAACACCGGGGTACCATGTTTCTTGGAAAATAAGACATCAGATTGCACATGTAGCGCCCCTGAAGACCTCAGGGTGCTACAAGGTTCTGCATCTGTGACGCCCTGGACTAGTCAGGTCGTCCCAGGTAGTCCCACACACACACCCCCTCCCTAAAAAGGTGACAGCAGCCAAACTTCAAAACCCTTGTCACCTCCCTCCAGGTTTGATGTCCACACCAGGGGGGTGGAGCCAGGTGGTTGGCTCCTCCCATCGAGGAGTTCACAGGCCTGGAGGTGGGAAAAACAGAAGTTCTAAGTAGATTAGCTTTGACAGCGGACTGGAGTAGTCGAGTTCAAGGGCAGACCTGTGACCAGGTCTGCCATAGTCTACAGGTGTCTGGGTTGGAGCCCAGTCACCTTTGGCAAGGAGTCAGACGGTGGTGGCTGCCTGCAGGAGCTGGGATTACAGTCGGTGGAACCGTAGGGACCGGGGTCGGGCGGTGGCCAGCCGGTACCGAACCAGGGAACCGATTGGAAACCGGACCACCAGGAGGGGTACTCCCCTACCCATGGAGGGGGTCAACACCAAGCTGCGCAACAACGTTCCCGGGAGGCCTAGTCAACAGCAGCGGTGGTGTCCATCTATTCACAACCCATGGGTGGCGTCACAAACTTAAATCTCCTACAAACCACCGTGGCTCCGGCCGTGGATCTCCCCACCGAAGTCTCTGCATGTAGCGCCAAACCCCCCTTTACAGAGCGACGTGACCCCCGGGTCCGTGGAGAGCTCAAGCCACCCACCGGCGAGCACGGATCCGAGCGGCTCGGCAGCCGTCCGAGCCCGCGAGGCGGTACACATCCCCACGAGGATGCCGGGCCTACTCCCTTAGGGACCCGGAACCCCAGTGCCGGTAACACCAAAAACTCAGGTAATCCCAGTTTTCCCCAACAATCCCCCATACAATGGTACCCAGCTAAGGTGGGACCAATGGATGGCCGCCTAGAGGTGGAACCAGTCCAGTCCACTAGTTGACCAGGTGGGAGGGGCAGACTGTGGAGAGTAGTCGGGAACACAGGAAGACAATAGTCAGAAAGGAGAAGGGAATCTGCATTGAAAGAGAGCAGACATAGAGAGTTGACAGTGGAGCAACACCCTGACTCGGGTTAACGGTGACTTGGTACCCAGGAGAAGTGGTTGCCGGTGGAGTACTCCCAGAACTACACACCGACGGGGTACAGGACCCTAGGACAGGAAAGAGCTTCAAGCTGACCTGACAACACCTGCACAGCAAAGGGGACCATCAAGGACCTTGCTGACCCTAAAGAATCCAAAGACTCAGTAGCAAAGAGAGAGCCGGGGACAGGACCAGAGACTCCATCCCCACAGGGTTCACGCTACCATCAGTCAGGTGGACAAAAGTGGACAAACCACAGAATGGGGACCCTCAGTGTTCTATACCACGGGTCGCACTTACCAGAGAACCAGACTGGCACTGGGACGAAGGGGACATGGAGGCAAAACCAGCCGGCCTCGGGCAACCAGCTAACATCTCAACAGTGAGTAAACCAGTTACACTGAATAACTGTCTGGACTCCTTCTTCCGACGCCCACCGCACCATACACCCGCTGGGGCAATACCCTTCTTGCGGAGGGACTACCATACTAGCTGCAATACCATCAGCCCCAGTAGAGACATTCTGCAGCGGCGGCTCCCTATACTTAGCCGCAACACCGGAAGTGGCGTCATGAATAAACTCTATTCACAAATCTCCTGTAAATATCCCCATTACAAAAAGAGCCCAGGGCACGGAACCGGGTAACAGCCACCACCGTGACATTCCCAAGACGTACACTGCCCAGAACCAAGTACCTCATATACCTGGGTGCTACAAGCACATTTGATCGCACATACACAATAACTACATCTGGCAATACCGATTTTTTTCAGGCCGGCAGAGATAGATCGGACACAGTGCAGTTGAGCATGACGACCTGCGGTGGAACCCATAGTGGAACGCATTGATGCATTCCACCGCAGGTCCTTCATACGTTCCACTGCAGATCTTCGTGCTCCACTGCACTGCGTCCCAAGTTCCCCTGCCAACAGTAAAAAAAACGTTATCGCCAGATGTGGTGTGAGTGTGCGATTTAATGTGTGATTGTGTGTGCGATCTGATGTATGTGTGCAATCTGATGTTTGTGGTTGTGCAAACTGATATCTGTGCGTGTGCAATCCACTGTAGTTCCTCCCGTTCTGTGTCTGGTGAGTATAATTGCAGGGTTTTCTGTCTCCTCCCTTTGGGGGTGTCTGCTTTCTATAATGAAGTGTCATGCATTATTTTTTAACTTTTTTAGCTGCATGGAGACTTCATTATTGAACCACGACTAGGGTTTATTTTTCGGGCTAGGGCTTATATTTAAGCCTTATGTCGAAAATGCTGAAAATTCCTGCTAGGGTATATTTTTGGGGGAGGGCTTATTTTTCGAAAAACAGGGTATTGGTGAACGTGCACTGTGCTTGCTGGGTATTTGGTAATTTTTTATTACCTCAGTATTGAAAACTTGATAAGATCCAACAGCACCAATTAAATCTTATAATGATCTCTGCTTGCAGTAATTTCCTAGGGACCTTCATGATTTACTTTAATCTAATATATAAAGCTGCGTGTATGTATGTATATATGTATGTGTACCGCCCCGTGCTCGGCCGCAGCCGAGCCGCTCAGGTCCGGGCTCGTTCGGTGGGTGGCTCGAGCGCCTCCGGCACCCGGGGGTCACGTCGCTCTGAAGGGAAGCTGGTGCTACGTGAAGGAAGATGATCTTCAGTGGGGAGGTTCACGGCCGGGGCCGTGGTATTTAGGGATTTAAGTTTGTGACGCCACCCACGGGTTGTGGTGAGTGTGGGCACCACCGCTGCCATTAACTAGGCTCCCGGGGACAGTGTTGTGCAGCCTGGTGTTGACCCCTCCGTGGGCAGGGGGTGATGGTCCTGGGGCCCGGTGGTTGCAAGCTGCGGGCGTGTTGGTGCGGCGCGGGCACTGTTGTACTCACTATGACAGATACACCGGAGTCTCTGGTAAACCAAAAGGATGGTGCTCGGTGCCCGCAGCCGACTGCGCTTGGTCCCCCACCCGGTTCGGTGGTTTCCGCCTTTCTCCTGCACCTCGTTTTGTAGATTTTAACTGCCTACGCTTCAGTGACGGTAGTCCACTCCCCGGCTGTGTGTGTGTCGGGGAACCCGTTTGCCCACAGGCGCTGGTCCGTGGGATCTCTCTGCCTGTGCGGTGGCTTTCTATCCCCCTCGGTGGGCTGTTGCCGTCTTTCGGGTATTAGGACGGGAAAGGACCTAAGGTCCAGACCTCAATCAGTAAATTAAACGTGGTCCAGTGGCTTCTGGACCTCGTTCTGGGTCTGAGTACCCCTACAGGTGCTCCAGTTTCCAGTTGGTTCTCCGGTTCGGTACCGGCGGCCCACTACCCTGTCCCGGTCCCTTACAGTTCCACCAGCCGTCTTCCCGGCTCCTGTAGGCGGCAACCAC
Source organism: Anomaloglossus baeobatrachus (assembly GCF_048569485.1). Lineage (NCBI taxonomy): Eukaryota > Metazoa > Chordata > Amphibia > Anura > Aromobatidae > Anomaloglossus > Anomaloglossus baeobatrachus. The sequence continues at coordinate 78,927,191 of NC_134356.1, forward strand.
CGTCTGCCTCCTGGCTACAGGGTATTCGGGCTATGACCCAGATCCCTGACAGACGTTTACTCCTTTGCAACTACTCCACTCTTCTCTCCAAAACTAATCTGATCTATTGTGTTTTCCCGCCTCAGGCTATCCGAACTCCTCGGTGGGCGTGGCCAACCGCCTGGCTCCGCCCCCTGGTGTGAACGTCAAGACCTGAGAGGGGTGACTCAGGGTTTTTAGGTTGGCTGCTGTTACCTTGTTAGGGGACGGGTGTTTGTGCAAGGGCCTACCTGTGACTACCTGGCTAGTCCAGGACGTCACATATGTGTGGCTGTCCACTAAAGGAATCTGCACCAGATGTGTGAGGTAATATTTTGGCTGTTATTAAAGTTAGCACAGATTATGTGTCAGTTAATATGATTTCGGTGGTGAGAGGGGGCAAGACATAGAGACAGAGAGAGATGAAAAGTGAGAGAAAGAGAGAGTGGGAGAGAGACTTAATTACTGTCCCAGGCAACGCTGGGTACTACATCTAGTTGAATATAAAATTGTTGTAGTCATGCGATACTCACTAGGATGTGTGGCCCCCGTGAGGCTCTGGTCGCCACAGGGTACTGCACCCCAATTAGGGTGTGGTATTTATCTCAGGTAAGGAGGGTGTTAATCACCGGTGTTCCACATTCACACACACTACATACAGCTTAGGAGCCTTCACACAGAGTGGGTTGGCTCAAGGTAGGTAGGGGGGTGGCCATACGAACATGGACTTCCCGGTCACTGAAGCCAGCCACCTGGGTGGGCGGATTCCACTTAGAGTAGAAATAGACACACACACACACACATCAAAAACAGATCCATCAGGACCATAGTTCTGGCAACACATCTCTGGAAAACTTGGACTTTACTAGGCCCAGGGGCTTCGAGTGGGAGCTCAGCCAGGGTACCTAACTGCAGAGGGGGACACCCTAGAAATAGGACTCTCACTCCTTCACTCTCAAAACACCGGTGGTGACCCCTTACCGGATCTGCGATTAACCGTAACCTATCGTGGCAGTTACCAGTGTGACCAGGCTGTCAGCTAAGTTTGTGAGTAAATTACACCCTAAACCTGCATAGACTGTGTTGGCACCATCCTTACCGGCGCTTAGGCGACAACGCCATTACTACCCTTATCATCCACCCAGGGCCCACTCCATCTGTGGAGAGCGACACCATCCCGGCTGCCTTAACACCTGCCCCGGATAGGAACCCAGAAGTGGTGGCTGCTACCTGCCGCATACCACAGGTTGCATCACGACAAACTTTCCCAAATACCCTGCTTCCCCCACCATTTAACTGTACGCCTTGGGGAAACGGAACTGGGCAAGACCACCCTGTGACAATGCCTGACCCGAGCCGAAACAGCCCGGCAATGAGTAGGCTGACCGCCTGCCCCGTGGGGCGCTACAGGTGCATGTTACAAGATTTAGTTTTGAAGCGCCCAATTAGTTTATCACACTACGGCCGAGGTCACACTAGCGTATGACATCCAATATGAGAGAATCCGATGTGATCTGCTAATGATCCTCGGCCCAAACTCTGCTGCGAGCATGAGCTGAGTGTCATTCACTGTGATCTGATTCTCTTGTACGCAAGAATCAGATCACAGGTGAGGAGGAGGGAGATTAATCTCTCCATTTTCTTCATTACTTGATTTGTCATGTCAGCCTGCACTCAGATGTCATCCTTGCACACAATGTATGGTGAAAACACATAGGATAGATGATAATTAGGGATTATTCGTTCCGCCAAATATCCGACGAATACCTCGCAGCTATTCGAATATTCGCGAATAACCGATGCCCAATGCAAGTCTATGGGAAACTCGAATAATTTTTTGTTGTACCCGTGGGTGACCTATGGTGACTGAGGAAAAGGCTGAAATGGACGGGAAACAGCTGAAACAGTATGGGCACAGCCTGTAGAAGGTGCCTCACTGCATTTCTGCCCCCTCCCGATTCATCCAAGGTGGCAGGACGCACACAAATGCGCCGCCCGCATTCACCCTCTTCCTCTGATTTCTGTCGCATGTGCCATGACACATGCAACAGAAAACTACTCCCCGGGTCCAGCTAAGTCCGCCCCATACCTCCCTGGTGTCTCCCGGTGACCCCCCGCTGTTTTACCTTTTTTGCAGCGCTGATCCCCCGCATCCCTCCTCCTTCACAATGAACGCTGGGCGCATGCGCAGAGCGCGGCTGTCAGCTCAGCTTAGCTTCCTGTGTTCAGTGAGAACGGCTGTGGAGCTGCGCTGGCTGCACGCACTCTGCTGCTGTGACCCGGGAAGTGTGGGTGCAGATTCTTTTCACCCACACTACTCACATGGAGGGTCTGCACTCCTAGAAAATGGGAGACACGTTCCCTGAGCATGCTTTCCATATTCTAGAAGGTCCAGAGTCGTCGTGGGACTTCCGAAATGGATTACAGGAAAAAAAAATTTCACAATAAATTGGTGAAAGAGGGAATGTTTTGGGGAGTATTTTTTCAAATAATTTTTTTGGTGATGTCGGGTATCTGATAGACGTCATGACATCACCAACTGCTGGGCTTGATGTCAGGTGACATTACACATCTGGTATCAACCCCATTTATTATCCCGTTTGCCACCGCATCAGGGCAACGGGATGAGCTGGGGCGAAGCGCCAGGATAGGCGCATCTAATGGATGCGCCACTCCTGGGGCGGCTGCGGCCTGCTATTTTTAGGCTGGGAAGGACCAATAACTATGGAACTCCCACCCTGAGAATACCAGACCACAGCTGTCCGCTTTAACTTGGCTGGTGAACCAATTTGGGGGGAGCCCCATTTTTTTTTTATTATTATTAATTTATAAATAATTATAAAAAAGAGCCTGGGGGCCCTCCAAATTGGATCCCCAACCAAGGTTAAGCTGCCAGCTCTCGTCTACAGGCTGCAGCCATCTGCATTTCCCCAGCTGGCTATCAAAAATGGGGGGGACCCCATGTCGCTCTTTTTTTTTATTTTTTTTTTTGGCTAAATACAAGGCTAGGCACCCTTTAGTGCCACATGAAAGTCACTAAAGAGTGCCAGCTTAGAATATGGAGGGGGGATGGGACATTATATGTGTTTGACATCGGTCTGCCTGTCTATCTATCCATCTATCCTTTTTAATCTATCTATCCATTCTCTCTCTCTCTCTCTCTCTCTCTCATCTCTCTCTCTCTCTCTCTCTCATCTCTCACTCATCTTTGTAGCTGAATAATCTGCTTCTGGTTTCTCTGCTGCAATACAGAGGTCAAGATTGCCAAATCTTCCTATGCTTTTCATTACAGGCAGTGGCTCAATGGGTAGAACTGCTGCCTCAGGAGAATTAGTTCACGAGTTTGAGTCCCGGTCGTCCCGGTAAAAAATGTATTTATAATTATAAATTATCATTATTATTTATTTAGAATTATAATTTAATTTAATTATGCACTGAGGGGAGGAGCCGGACATCAGCTGTGAGCCGCGCGACACACCTCTAAAATCGGAGCAGTTCACGGAATGAGGCTGCATTGAGCGCTCGCTCACAGACGTCGCCGAGTGTGGATTATGCCGGACCTGGATATTTGGGGGCTTAATAAAGTGGTGAAAAAGGGGCTTTTTGGTGTTTTATTTCAAATAAAGGATTTTCGGTGTATGTGTTTATTTACTTTACTTACAGATTAGTGATGGTGTGTCATAGACGCTGCCATTACTAATCTTGGATTTAGTGGCAGCGATGCGTTGCCATTAACTCCTTATTACCTTAATGGCCACCGCATCACGGCAATCAGGAAGGGCAGGTGACACGCCGGAACTGTCGCATCTAATGGATGTGACATTCTTGGGGCAGCAGCAGGCTGATATTCTTGGCTGCGAGAGGGGGGGCCGTAACCATGGCCCTCGCCCTCCCCACCCTGAGAATACCGTCCCGCTGCTGTGTGCTTACCTCGACTGGGAAATTTGAAGTAACAATTATATCTATAAACCCTTAAAACATCATTTTATTATTAAATTTAAAAACATCCAAAATACACACTATAGAACCTAAAGTGCACAGGTGGAGAAGGGAGGAGGGTAAAGGATAAAGAAACCCCTAAATATAAACCTCCCTCCTGTCCACTACCTCACGCGGGGGTTGGCACCCTAAAAGCACGATATGGTGCCCCCACTCACCGCCGGCTATCCTTAGCCTGCCCTAATTCACCCTAGCGGCAGGTATGAAAGGTGCTCAGAAACTCATAAAGTGCATAAGTGCGGATAGCCAATGAGGTATAAAAAGAGGATCATGTAAATCAATTTGCCTTAGAGGTTAGGCGAGGATGCGCCAGAAAATGTGGAGGGGACCTTAATAACTGTCTCCTAACCACTCCCTACCTCCAGCGGGGGTCGGCACCCTGAAAACACGATAACATATGGCGCCCCCACACCACGAAGGCTGCCCCTAAAGAGTCCCTATTGCACCCTATCAGACAATATGCATACAAATATAAAGTGCCTGTGCTGTGGACCTAAAGTGCATAGTGATAAATAACGATAAGAAGGCACTTTTACTAGCATGCAATAATAAATTTACAGCAGCATTTTAAACCAGAAAGTGCATGTGCTTAATCAAAGATACAGGGGACTAAGAAAGGGGTGTACTCATCACTGATACATGATCCAATTGTCGCCTTTGGTTGCCTCAACGCATTTCTCCCTCCAGGGTCATCAGGAGGCCTGATATTCAACGTGACAGACAGATGTAAAGATGAGCAGATGAGAAAAAAAAAACCAAAAACCTCTTTTATACCTCATTGGCTATCCGCACTTATGCACTTTATGAGTTTCTGAGCACCTTTCATACCTGCCGCTAGGGTGAATTAGGGCAGGCTAAGGATAGCCGGCGGTGAGTGGGGGCGCCATATCGTGCTTTTAGGGTGCCAACCCCCGCGTGAGGTAGTGGACAGGAGGGAGGTTTATATTTAGGGGTTTCTTTATCCTTTACCCTCCTCCCTTCTCCACCTGTGCACTTTAGGTTCTATAGTGTGTATTTTGGATGTTTTTAAATTTAATAATAAAATGATGTTTTAAGGGTTTATAGATATAATTCTTACCTCGACTGGGTATCATTTGGGGGGACCGCACGTCGTTGTTTTACATTATTTATTTATTTTACTACACAATATAGACCCGCCCACAGTAAGACAGCTGAAACTCAGCATGGGGGCGTGTCTGACTGCAACCAATCATAGGCGCCGGTGGGTGGGGAAAGCAGGGGATACGAGATGGATTAATGTGTGGCCGGCATTTTCAAATGCTGGAGAACCCGCCACAGTGTGACAGCCGTGCAGCGCCGCGCCCGTGATCGGTGAGTAAGAAAGAAAGAGGGAGAGACCGACTGACCATAATGGCCGCTGGCTTATATAGCCCTTATGGCGCCGTGCGGCAAAGCCAATCACAGTAACACCCCAACAAAGATGGCTGCGGTGTTACCGTGAGGGCAAGCAACGTCAGATGCGTTCATTGGCTGGAAAATGGCGCCAGTAAGTCCAGAAACGAAAATGAAAGTACCGGAGTGAATACCATATTAGCCGTCGGATAGTGGATACCTCAGATACCCTATTAGCCGTCGGATACCGAATAGTGGCGAATACATTCGCTCATCCCTAATGATAATGTGTTAATCGGTGAGTTATTCCACGTGAGCCCTTCAGCCGATCAGCAGTTGCTATTGGCCTGCTGAGCACTCACCTTGGACAAGCGGAAGAGTTTTCAGTGCATGGCTCATGTGACAACATCAGGAGGCTGAAACAATGCTGGTGGTGGAGTTCAGAATACAGTATATTGTATTTATTTTTCAAGATGGACTAGTTTATTTAAAAAGGGGTCGACCACTACCCCTTTGAAAAATAGTAACATTATTCAGAGAATTGCAGTGATTGCCAATTATTGGAAGTAGTGAAGTAAGATAAAAGCAATTATTTAATGACAAAGTGCTCTATGATTTCGATAAAAGACTTGCAGATATACATCTAAGGCCAGGGTCACATTATGTTTTTGCTACAAATTTGTGGCTCCATAGGGATTTCTGTTCAAAGGCCTAAAAAACAGGATTTGAATGGAACGTAGTTGACCATGGTATTGTGGCTTAAAAAGTCAGACTGTAGAAACGGAGGCCAAACAGAGCATAAAAGGACTCATTATAGTGAATGGCTCCATCACAAGTTCGGTCCAAATCCTGTTCTCTAGGCTTTCAGATGGAAGCCCTAACAGAGCCCCAAACGTAGTGTGACCCTGGCCCAAGAATGTGTTCAGAGCTAGATGTGATCCTAACATATAACTAACATGCTCCGTAGCTGGAATCCTGCTATATTAAACACAGCTGGACCAGTAATAGGAAACCAGACGCTCTACGAAGCAAACATGGGAAGTGTCCACATTGTGCTCCCTCGCAGTGTCCGCTGTCAGATTGATGCTGCTTTCATGGACTTATACGTTTGATAAATCTACTATACAGACTGTAACAGTGTTGGCCTGAGCTGCCAAGGGCCCGCCAGTAACACTAACTCTGGGGGCCCACTGTTCATATAGCCTCATTCGCACATTTATCTGTACTTCTATGTAATAATGCACAGGGTAGTTTGATGAGTGAATGATGAGATGCTGCTTTTTTCTGTACATAGTCAATGATGTAATGGGGCCACATACTGCTCATATCGGGAGGGTAAGGGCGACTTTGCACGTTGCGACATTGCACGTGCGATGTCGATGGGGTCAAATCGAAAGTGACGCACATCCGGCGTCGCAGTCGATATCGCAACGTGTAAAACCTTTTTGATACGATGAACGAGCGCAAAAGCGTCGTTATCGTATCATCGCTGCAGCCTCCGACATTTCCATAATGCCGGTGCAGCGACAGGTGCGATGTTGTTCCTCGCTCCTGCGGCAGCACACATCGCTGTGTATGAAGCCGCAGGAGCGAGGAACATCACCTTACCTGCCGCCGGCTGCAATGAGAAGGACGGAGGTGGGCGGGATGTTTACGTCCTGCTCATCTCCGCCCCTCCACTTCAATTGGCCGCCTGCCGTGTGACGTCGCTGTGACGCCGCACGACCCGCCCCCTTAGGAAGGAGGCGGGTCGCCGGCCAGAGGGACGTCGCACGGCAGGTATGTGCGTGTAAAGCTGCCGTAGCGATAATAATCGCTACGGCAGCTTTCACTACATATTGCACGTGCGACGGGGACGGGGACTATCGCTGCAGCATCGGTAACACATTGTTACCGATGTCGCAGCGTCCAAAGCCCGCCTAAGTGTCTCACTCCAGCACAGGGGCCCACCGGAAGATTCCCCTGTTCCCCCGTGGGCCAGTCCGAACCTTGACTTTAGGGAAACATAGCCTGGTTTTATGTCTGAGGGACAATGTCGGGGGACAAGCCACAGGGCTCGGGGGACAGCCTCATAGGCATACATAAGAAATGAATTCAGGTCAGGAGATTCACAGTTGGTCTGAAAATCAAAGTCTGTAGATGGACAGTGAATCTCAAAACACATGAAACCTGCCTGAGACCCGCAACACACATCCGTGTAATTTGTACGTGTGCGGTACGTATTTGCACGTACCGGAGACACGTACAAACGGAGACCCATGTTAATCAATGGTAGATGGCACACACACGTAAAATCGCACGAAACGTGTGTCCGTGAGGTAAGTACGTGTGTGCGCTTTTCTACACGGACAACATGTCCGTTTTTGGCCGGCAGCACGCAGGCACGGATCCGCTTTAGTCTATGGGTCCGTGCCTGCACGTACCGCACACGGAGTATGTCCGTGTTCAGCACGTTTCGTGCGTGTGCGTTTTTACACTAGCGATCTTATTTTTATTTTTTTTAAATTAAATTCAGTATACTTACCTTTTTTTCTGCTGCTCTCAGTCATACTTACATTGGCGTTTGTTTTTTTTCTTCCCCCGGCTCATACCGCTCCCCGATCACCAGCGAGGCGAGGAACAGCTGTGCACAGAATACGCGGCAACAATTACTTTGAATATGCCGGCCGCTCATTAATCAATCTCGTATTCCCTGCTTTCCCCACCCACCAGCACCTATGATTGGTTGCAGTCAGAAACGCCCCCCACGCTGAGTGACAGCTGTCTCACTGCACCCAATCACAGCAGCCGGTGGGCGTGTCTATACTGTGCAGTAAAATAATAAATAATTAAAAAAACGCCGCTCCTGTCACCAGCTGCCTTCATTAGCTGCGTGGAGGTGACAGGAGCGGCGGTGTCTTCTGCAGCTCCGGTCACCTCCATGCAGCACAGCTGGAAGCGACGCTGGACCATCCTGGAGTATGCCGGACATGGAGGGCTTTTCTGGGCTTATTAAAGTGGTGAACCAGGGTATATGTTTGTGTTTTTTATTTCTAATAAAGGATTTTTTCGTGTGTGTGTGTGTTTATTTACTGTAATTTACAGATTAATCATGGAAGGAATCTCGGGGAGACGCCTGACATGATTAATCTAGGACTTATTGGCAGCTATGGGCTGCCAATAACTCCTTATTACCCCGATTTGCCAATGCACCAGGGCAAATCGGGAAGAGCCGGGTACAGTCCCAGAGCTGTCGCATCTAATGTATGCGGCAATTCTGGGCGGCTGCTGACTGATATTGTTAGGCTGGGGGGCTCCCCATAACGTGGGGCTCCCCATCCTGAGAATACCAGCCTTCAGCCGTATGGCTGTGATTGGGTGCAGTGAGACAGCTGTCACTCAGCGTGGGGGGCGTGTCTGACTGCAACCAATCATAGGCGCCGGTGGGTGGGGAAAGCAGGGAATATGAGATTGATTAATGAGCGGCCGGCATATTCAAAGTAATTGTTGCCGCGTATTCTCTGCACAGCTGTTCCTCGCAGCGCTGGTGATTGGGGAGCGGTGAGTATGAGAGAGGGCTGCTCACTTCAGTCACTCGGGGGATTAGCGGTCACCGGTGAATCCTTCACAGGTGACCGCTAATCAGTACGCGGCACACAGACAGAGCCGCGGCATGACAATGAAGTCGGGTGAAGTTCACCCGAGTTCATTCTCATCGCGCAACTCTGTCTGCTGTCAGCTGACATGTATCAACGACATTGTGCAATACACAAACGGACATTCCACATACACATACACGGGCATTTTACACACAAACACGGACATTTTACACGTACACACGGCTCGCATACGCCATCACACGGATGCCATACGTACCGGAGAAACACCCCAAAAAAACGGAACACGGACCCGAAAAACGGACCGTGTCACACGGACGTTTTTTTTTGCAGAAGTGTGTTTTAGGCCTTAAAGGGTTATTCCCATCTCCATGATGCTATCCCAATGTAGTAGGTGTAATGATAATAATTATATTTGAAAATACCTCCAATTAGAAAAGTAGTATAGTTCTTCTGATTCACTATGTCGCTTACCTCATGTTCAGGGGATTGCAGGACCTTAGGACCTTAGGTATCCATGGTTATAACCACTAATAACTAACTGTGACTATATGCGTGGTCATAACCATGGATACCTAAAGGTCCTGCAATGCCCTGAAAATGACTTAAGTGACATAGTGAATCAGAAGACCTATACTATATTTCTAACTGGAGGTATTTGCTAATTTTATTATTATTACACCTACTACATTGGGATAGGATCTTGGAGATGGGAATACGGGGTGCATTACACGGTGCGATATCAGTATCGATATCGCTAGCGATAGAGTACCCGCCCCGTCAGTTGTGCATCACGGGAAAATCGCTGCCCGTGTCGCACAACCTCGCTTACACCCGTCACACGCACATACCTGCCTAGCGACGTCGCTGTGACCGGCGAACCGCCTCCTTTCTAAGGGGGCGGTTCGTTCGGCGTCAAAGCGACGTCACTAAGCGGCCGCCCAATAGCAGAGGAGGGGCGGAGATGAGCAGGCCGAACATCCTGCCCACCTCCTTCCTTGCTCATTGCCGGTGGAACGGAGGTAAGGAGATGTTTGTCACTCCTGCGGTGTCACACATAGTGATGTGTGATGTCGTAGGAACGAGGAACAACTTCGCTACTTACCTGATAACGATTTTTTGTAATTAAACAACCTCTCCAAGACAAACGATTTTTGTCTTTTTTGCGATCGTTTTAGGTCGCTCCAGCCTGTCACACGCTGCGACGTCGCTAACAACGCCGGATGTGCGTCACAAACACTGTGACCCCGACGATATATCGTTAGCGATGTCGCAGCGTGTAAAGCCCCCCTAACCTTTCTAATGAAAATGTTTTCTATACATGCTATTTAACTCCAGTGTTTATATAAACAATTCACCATAAGGCATCTGGATGTCTCAAGTTCCTTGAGGCACTTACTCCAGTTTTGGCCTGTTGCTCAATTTTACTGGACTAAGTTATAAAGGGTTATTCCTAAAATAGTAAGCTATTCACTGTCTGTAAGATAAGGGATAATGTACTAATTGCGGGAGTCTGATTGCTGGGACCCCTAGCGATCCCAAGAACACAGGAACCAAGCTTTACAGAGCCCATTCATGAATGGAGACTCACTCATTGTCTATCGGACGGACCACAAGAGAAAGTTGGGCAAGCATGCCGCTATTTCTGGCAGGAGAAGACAAGGAATGGTCGCGCCCTGTCTTAAATGGAGCTGAAGTGCGCATGTGTGACCATTATCTATGGGACTGCCACAGAAAGCCAAGCACATTTCTCACTGTTTCTGGCAGTATCATTTAGAAAATCATCAACAACTCTGCAGAGTGTAAATTCATCCTTAGGCCATGTGCGCACGTTGCATTCTATTCCGCAGCGTGTAAAGGCCGCTTTACACGCAGCGACATCGCTAAAGCGATGTCATTGGGGTCACGGAATTCGTTACGCATATCCGACCGCTTTAGCGATGTCGTTGCCTGTGACACCTAAGTGCGATCAAAAAAGTTCGCAAAATCGTGCAAAATCGTTTATCGTTGACATGCTCCCCTATTCCCAAATATCGTTGCAGCTGCAGGTATGATGTTGTTCGTCGTTCCTGCGGCAGCAGACACCGCTATGTGTGACACCGCAGGAACGAGGAACCTCACCTTACCTGCGGCCGCCGGCAATGAGGAAGGAAGGAGGTGGGCGGGATGTTACGTCCCACTCATTCTGCCCCTCCGCTTCTCTTGGGCGGCCGCTTAGTGACGTCGCTGTGACGCCGAACGAACCGCCCCCTTAGAAAGGAGGCGGTTCGCTGGTCACAGCGATGTCGCTAGGCAAGTAAGTAGTGTGATAGTGCGATTTTGTGCGCCACGGGCAGCGATTTGCCCGTGACGCACAAACGATGGGGGCGGGTACGCACGCTAGCGATCTCGCTAGCGAGATCGCAGCGTGTAAAGCGGCCTTAAGTCACTGCCTGTGCATCTCAGAACGCAGCCGAAAAAGATGAGACGCATTCGGCAGAACGCAACGTGCGCACATCCCTGGAGAATTCATGCTTTCTGGATGCTTTCTCTGCCATAGACAGAGTGGGAAAAGCATCCAGAACGCACATTTTCATAGTGCGGTCCCACTTGGCTCTGCAGCATCCCCATAGACTTGCAGCAGAGCCGAGTGGGATTGCACTGTCAAAAAGAGCATGGCTGGCTGCGAGACAGAGACGCGCAATCAGAATGAACTCGGATGAACTTCACCCGACTTCATTGTGATCGCACGGCTGTGTGCCGCAGCTTGATTTGCGGTCACACATGAAGGACTCACCTGTGATCGCAAATCCCCTGAGTGACTGCAGTGAGCCGCGCAATCAGCTGTGCTTTCACTCAGGTTACTAGCTGCCACAGCAGCAGTCCTCCACCTGAGAGCGGTGGCTGCGAGTAACCTCAGTGGCAGCACAGCTGATGTCGCGACTCACTTCAGTTGCTGCATGGAGCTCACAGAAGCGGTGGTGTTCTACTGCCGCTCCTGTCAGCTTCCGATGTAGCAGCGTCGTGGGTCCTTGCGTGGATTACGTCGGACCTGGAGTTGTTTTTGAGGGGTTAATAAAGTGGTGAAAAAGGGTGTTTTTTGTCTTTCATTCCAAATATAGGATTTTTTTGATGTGTGTGTTTATTTTATTTAACTTACAGGTTAATCATGGAAGGTATCTCGGGGAGACGCCTGCCATGATTGACCTAGGACTTAGTGGCAGCTATGGGCTGCTGCCATTAACTCCTTATTACCCAGTTTGCTACCGCACCAGGGCAATTCGGGATGAGCCGGGTAAAGTCCCGGGACTGTCTCATCTAATGCATGCGTCAATTCTGGGCGGCTGCTGGCTGATATTGTTAGGCAAGGGGGCTCCCCATAACGTGGAGCTCCCCATCCTGAGAATACCAGCCTTCAGCCGTGTGGCTTTACCCTGGCTGGTATCCAAATTGGGGGGGACCGCATGTCATTTTTTTTTCAATTTTTTATTAATTATTTTTATGTTCGATATAGACACGCCCACCGGCGGCTGTGATTGGTTGCAGTGAGACAGCTGTCACTCAGCATGGGGGCGAGTCTGAGTGCAACCAATCATAGGTGCCAGTGGGTGGGGGAAGCAGGGAATACTAGATGGATTAATGAGCAGCATTTTCAAAAGAGGAGAAGCCGCCACAGTGTGAACGCCGTGCAGCGCCGCGCCGGTGATCGTGGATCAGTGAGTATGAGAGAGGGGGTGGGAGAGAGACACCGACATGGACAGAGAGAGAGATAGAGACATAGAGAGAGAGAGACCGACCGACAGAGAGAGAAAGACGAAAGACCTGCCTTTGTTATGTTAAAAAAAACATGCAGATCGCAACAATAATGCAGTGCAAACACACTGCTTCACATTTTGGCAGTGTTTTTCTACAACTCATTGATTTCAATGGGTGTAGAACTCAGTGAAAATGGCAAAAACAATCGACATGCTGCTTCTTCAAACGCAGAGATTTTGACAAATTTTACGCACCTAAAACGCTGTGTTTTTAAAAGCATTGTGCGCAAAAGAAATCCCTAATTTCCATAGACTATGCCTGGAAATCAAAACGCATGCAATTTGGCATGAAAACGCTGCAGCTCAAAACGCTGCGGAAGCGCAGGAAAAAAAGCAAAGTGCGCACACAGCCTTAAAGTTCACTGCTCAGATGTAGCTTTATGGCTCAAATATATTTGTCTCGGTGCAATTTTATTGATGCTGTCATTTCTTGTGTAGCGCCCCTGACCTGGTCAGGCGCCACTGAGTACTGCACTCAGGCTGAGTGAGTACGAACTGGTAATCCCAAAGGCTGACTAGGGTGTGGACACACACCGACACGTAGTAACCAGGACACACACGCAGCTTAGAGGGGACCCCTGGGCAAACCCAGGAAGGGGGCGTAGCCCTCGCATCCCAGCTAGTGGTGTAGTGATGGGCAGTCCGGCTCTTTTTGGTGATCCGGTTCCCATGGCTCCGCTCACCAAAAAGAGTCGGATCTTTCAGATCGTTCTCAGCTCCTTATTAAATATGTGTTCACCCCAGGTGAACACATATTTAAGACTATAGTAATGCCGCCAAAGCCCCGCCTACCCGTGGCTAAGCCCCGCCCACTTACAAGCGGCCAATTAGATTGCTGAGTAGGCGGAGTTTAGCCACGGGTGGGCGGGGTTTCGACGGCGAAAAGAGCCGTTTAGAGATTTTAGTGGCTCACTCTAGTGATCCGGCTCCTGTCGTTCACAGCAGGGAGCCGGATCTTTGTGTCGGATCGTTCGCGACCAACACATCACTAGGTAGTGGGACTGGAAGCTAGGAAGTTGTGCAGTGGCAGTTAAAGGAGTAGGAGTGGAGCAGCCGCGTCTGAGGTGTAGAGCTGAAGAGCAGGACACAGTCAGACCCTGAACCTGTAGTGGTTGCTTGCAGGGGAGAGCGGCTACCCAGTAGGGCTGCCTAAAAACCACCTAGTGAAGAGGTGGCTGAGTAAGGAGACTACCGGTAGGCCAGGCCCGCATGGGGAAACAGGTCCCCAGAGCAGGAACCCATCTACTCGGCCTGCTAAACCTGCTGGTGAGGGTGCTGGATGTACCTCACCAAACCACACACAGTCCGCAGCATCAACAGCAACGAGGGGGCCCATAAGTAAAAGAAGGCAAGCAGCCAGCATTACTTGGTCCACGCTGTCAGCAAACGGGCCAGAAAGGGGAGAACGGCAGTTGCGACTTCCCTTTGTGATTCCCGCAGTATTACAAGTCAGGGGTCACCCCAAACAAGAAGGGCTAGGAAGGCGAGTCAGCAGTCACCCCTGGATCAGCCTGAAGGATACCTGGTTCCACCTGGTTCATCGTAGCATCGCCCTGGTTGTTTTTCTGTACCAGCAGAAAGTGAGTAAAAACCCTGAAAGACATTGCTGCCTGTGTGTGAGTTCTTCTGCGACCTGTGGGACTACACACTTACACTGAGCACATGGGGCCAGCCTCACTCTCGGGAGGCCATAACACCAGACTGCATTTACCATCAGCCCCAGAAGCTCTCTAAACTGCAGTGGCGGTCACCCCACTGATCGCAATTACCGAGAGTGGCGTCACGATTCCTATTGAACTTAACCTGACATACTTGTTGCCAGAGGATTCCCAACACGTGAAGACCCTGAGGCGACCTGGAGGTGAGCGGGGGCTTCACACTTGATTGCTCAAAATTTCGCAACTAGTCAGTAGCTGTTGCACTTAGTTTTATATCAAAAACTCTTGTGTCTTGTACATTTAATAGAAGAAAAACATTAACAAGTATAAAAGGTACTTTTCTTTTTCATGTAGATCATGAGGCTGTACAAAATATGCGACCTTCAAAGCATTTTTTAAATGATAATATAACAGTGAGAATCAGCGTACGCCCATACTGACCCCTCTGAACCCCTACCACTACAGTTGACGCCATAGGGACCATCCATTCACTCACACTTGACCACTGATTGACTAAAGTCTGATGGACAGATTGTCGTAACTGCTGATTCTATATTGTGTGGCCAACAGTCATATCCACCTGCGGCCGCCAATGAGCAGAGTTTACAATAATACTGAAATGTAACCTGCGAACTTGTGCGGTTATTTGCCCCTACAGGTCAGCGTAGCTTATGACGACATGCAATAGTGCAGTGTGTGAACACAGCTTAAGGCCCTGCGCGCACGCTGCGTTTTTACCCGCGTTTTTTTTGCGCTTTTGCTGCAGAAATTTCTTGAGAAAATAGTTGTAACCTTTCTGCAGGCCTTCCCCAGCAAAACCTATGGGAAAAAAAATTTGTTGTGCGCACACTGCGTTTTATTCTCAAGAAAATTCTTTCTGCAGAATTTCTTGAGAAAGAGTGAGCATGTCACTTCTTTTCTGCAGATACCTTCGTTTTTTGCCATAGACAATGGTAAAAAAAACGCAGGGACCACCGCTTTCCCATCCATTACTCGGCTTACTCGGGCTCCAAGAGGGGGGGAGTTGCTATTTTAATATCCTCCAGTTGTCCTCTACAAATTACGGGTTCTCACTGCGATCCAGAGGGTAGATATGTGATTCTGGAGGGCCAACTGGGGGGATCCCCGCACATACTGGCCAACATTTATGCACCTAATGAAGGGCAGATACGCTTTCTTAAGAAAATACTCGATCTGATAGGCGGACTGGCACCGGCCTCTACGGTGTTGGGGGGAGACTTTAACATCCCCTTTTCGGAGGTGGCCGACAGACTCTCTGTGGGTGGACACCCTCCATCGGGTGCTTTGAAAAATTTGGCCCGGGACTTTCGTAGGCTCATTAGATCAGGCGCTTTATACGACGCTTGGAGGGTGGACCACCCGGGAGAGAAGGCCTTTTCCTTCTACTCGCATCCGCATCAGACGCACACCAGAATAGACTATTTTTTCATTGACTCACAGCTGCTGGGGCGTCTTGAGCGGGTGGAGATGGGATCCATTACGTGGTCAGACCATTCCCCACTCATAATGGACTTCAAGAAAGATGGTCCTCGACCTAGGCCTCAGCATTGGCGCCTTAATGAATCTCTGATCAAAAATCCCGACACTAGGGCCTTTTTAAATAAGCAACTGGTCGAATTCTTTCAGTTGAACACGGGCACGGTCACGTCGCCGGCAACACTCTGGGAAGCTCACAAGGCAGTGATGAGGGGACTATGCATTAGAGAGGGCGCCAGGGCTAAAAAGAATGCCACAAGTCAGCGGGACTCTATAACGGCCCATCTTAAGCTACAGGAGGGGAGACTGGCGGCTGCCCCATCACTGACTATTCTTAGGAGAGTCATCAGCCTTAGGGAAAAGTTGAGAGACTTGGCAATTGGCAGAGCAGAAAAATTGCTAACCTTTTCCAAACAAAGATACTATGAAAGGAGTAATAAGGCTCATACCTTACTCGCCAGGCAGCTTAAGGAGCGCGCTACATCCTCATGCCCTCAGGCTCTGCGCGACGAAAAGGGCACTATCCACTATCACCCCGCTTCAATAGCTGACATTTTTTTCAATTACTACAACAAGCTTTATAACCTTCCGGTTCCCCCGGGCATGGCTTCGCGCGGGGCTGGGGCACTTGGGGACTATTTTTCGGCCCTTGAGCTCCCTTCACTGCCTTGCGGAGCAGCCGCGGCTTTGAATGAAGAGATTACTACAGAGGAACTGGAGCAAGTTCTGGAAGCCCTGCCTGGCGGGAAGTTACCGGGCCCGGACGGCTTTACTTATTTTTATTACAAGGTGTTTGCGGCGGAGCTCCTCCCACACATGGCCGCCTTGTTTAACTCTTTCCTTCAGGGTGACCCTATCCCTCCATCCATGCTACACTCCCATTTAATCCTCCTGCCCAAGCCACCCAGGGACCCATTGGACTGTGCTAATTATAGACCAATAGCCCTTTTGAACTCCGATTTGAAGATGTTCACCAAGCTCTTGGCGGCCAGGCTTAATCGATGGTTGCCCCAACTCGTGTATAAAGACCAGGTGGGTTTTGTCCCTTGCCGTCAGGGGGGTGACAACACCAGGAAGGTCATAGACCTGGTGGATGTGGCAAATCGGACGAAGCAACAGGCGTTGGTGTTGAGTCTAGATGCAGAGAAGGCTTTTGACCGCCTTGCGTGGCCTTTTCTCTTCAAGACACTGGAGGTCTTTGGGATCTCGGGTGGCTTTATGCGGGCCTTGAAGTCCCTGTATAGCGCTCCTACGGCCTCTATCAAACTCCCCCTCCACATCTCTAAGCCTTTTCTCATCTCCAATGGCACCAGGCAGGGGTGCCCCCTGTCCCCCCTCCTTTTTGTGCTATGCATAGAGCCCCTCGCGGCCTCGGTCAGGAGCAACCCAGACATCTCGGGGGTCCTGGTCAGGAATAAACCGTTTAAAACCTCGCTTTTTGCCGACGATGTGCTCATTACACTTACTAACATCCATGTGTCCCTTCCAATTTTAATGTGCACCTTGGGTAGGTACGGGAGCCTTTCGGGGTATAAGATCAACTCTAGCAAAACGGAGGCAATGCCCTTGAATCTCGACCCGGTGGCCCTGGATTACCTGCGTTTGAATTTTAAGTTTCGTTGGAAGACAGATGCGGTCAAGTACCTGGGGGTTAACCTCACATCTACTTATGATTCCCTCTATAACCTTAACTTTCCCCCCTTTTCCGAGAGCTGAGAAATCTTTTGAGCAAGTGGTTGCCCCTCCCTCTTTCGTGGATGGGGCGCATTGCGGCGGTTAAAATGAGCTTGCTCCCAAAATTATTATATTTCTTTGAAACCCTCCCAGTTAAGGTACCAATAAAGGAGCTGAAGTCCCTTCAGGCGGCTATCCTTAGATTTATTTGGTGTAACAAACGTCATAGGGTGGCCAGGGAGGTGTTGATGGCTCGGAGAAACAGGGGGGGGCTTTCTGTCACGGACATCCTAAAATACTATTGGGCGGCCCATCTTAGGAGGATCCCCTGTTGGGTGTCCCTTTGGGCATACAACAGGTGGACTGAGATTGAAAAACTTTGGCTGGCGCCTATACATCCAAACACGCTCCTGTGGCCCCCGGCCCGGTGTGATTCGCCCCCCCCCTCTTCTTGGACCGATGCAGTTCACTAGGGACCTCTGGGCATTTTGCATTAGAAGATTTCCTTTGGCATCCCCCTGCTCCCCTCTGGTGTCCTTCATATACCAACCCTTGCTCCCAAGCAGTCTGGAGTCGGACATGGTGCACCCCTGGCTCAAGGCAGGTCTATTCAGATTTGCAGACATTATAGATGGAAGTACAATGCAGATCCATTCCTTTGAGTACCTTAGAGATAAATTCTCTCTCTCTAATCGAGAGTTTTTCCAATATCTGCAGATCAGAGACTTGGCTGGCTCCTTGTTTGGCAGGGCAGGGGCCTCGATTCCCACAGATTTTGAGAAAATTTGCAGAAGGGGCACTGATACTAAGGGACTAATTTCGGAAATTTACATTTTGCTTTCTGAGTCACGGGAGGGGCCCGAGGGGTCTTTTCCATACATGCGGAAATGGGAGTCTCTATTGGGAAGGCGGATACTTCCTCAGGAATGGGCAGCAATCTGGGGAAACGCCGCCAAGACGTCAATATGCACACTATATAAGGAAAATATCTATAAAATTTTGCTATTTTGGTACCACACTCCAGATTTCCTTCATGGCATAGACCCCTCCATACCGGCTTGTTGCTGGAGATGCGGGGGAGGCAGGGGCACCATTCTGCACATATTCTAGTCCTGTCCAGGGATAGTCCCCTTCTGGGAGCGGGTTAGAGGGTTGATCCATAAAGTACTATATATAGAGGTTGATCTTGATCCCCTGATCTATGTTCTGGGTCTTGGGAATGGGGGATTGGGAAAAACGGCCTCTAAGCTTTTGTCCCACATCCTTACGGCGGCCAGATGCTTAATTGCAAAGAATTGGAGGCAGCCAGGGACACCCTCACTCCAGAGCCTCAAGTATAGATTACTGGACGTTAGACGCATGGAACATCTCACGGCACTATTGCATGACACAGTTGACCGTTTCCAGGCCGTGTGGGCACCATGGGACTACTTTGCGGGACAGGAGGATCTGTGAGACTGAGGCCTATGGGTCCTATGGAAGGAGCATGGACTCTTGAAACCCTTCCCTCTTCCCTCCTATTTCTCCTCTCCCCTCCTAACCCTCCTCACCTGTCCTGTCATTGTTTGTCTAGGTTCGATAAGAATTCTGAATTTTATGTTTTATTTTATGTATGAAAAACGTAAATTGAAAATCTCAATAAAAATTCAAAGTTTAAAAAAAAAAAAAAAAAAAAAACAAAAAAAAAACGCAGGGACCAATGTGCACAAAAAACGCTGCATACATTGCATTTTTGCTGCTTTTTTGGAGAATGAAACCAAGCACTACACAGCAAAAAAAAGTATCAAAAAACATCAAAACCTGCTTTTTGAAAGCAGCTTCTTTACTGCCAAGAGAGCAGTTATTGCCTGCAGAAAAAAGCAGTACAAAACTAATGTGTGAATATAGCCTTTTGGCTATGGGGAGGCGAAATGTGGATAAAATAATTTCTAAACTAGTGTTATTTGTAAGTATAGGCAATTATACAACGTGCAATACTTTGATAATTTTGATGCAAATAATGGCAATGCAACCAAAAGGACACTGACTTCAAGAATTTCTCTCATTATAGTTTCACCCCTTTGTGTTTGGCCACGAGAACCATCTTTTTCCAGTGATCCTGGATAATACAGTCAAATGAAAAAGTTTGGGCACCCCTATTAATGTTAACCTTTTTTCTTTATAACAATTTGGGTTTTTGCAACAGCTATTTCAGTTTCATATATCTAATAACTGATGGACTGAGTAACATTTCTGGATTGAAATGAAATTTATTGTACTAACAGAAAATGTGCAATCCGCATTTAAACAAAATTTGACCGGTGCAAAAGTATAGGCACCTCAACATAAAAGTGACATTAATATTTTGTAGATCCTCCTTTTGCAAAAATAACAGCCTCTAGTCGCTTCCTGTAGCTTTTAATGAGTTCCTGGATCCTGGATGAAGGTATATTTGACCATTCCTGTTTACAAAACAATTCCAGTTCAGTTAAGTTTGATGGTCGCCGAGTATGGACAGCCCGCTTCAAATCATCCCACAGATTTTCAATGATATTCAGGTCTGGGGACTGGGATGGCCATTCCAGAACATTGTAATTGTTCCTCTGCATGAATGCCTGAGTAGATTTGGAGCGGTGTTTTGGATCATTGTCTTGCTGAAATATCCATCCCCTGCGTAACTTCAACTTCGTCACTGATTTTTGCACATTATTGTCAAGAATCTGCTGATACTGAGTTGAATCCATGCGACCCTCAACTTTAACAAGATTCCAGGTGCCGTCATTGACCACACAGCCCCAAAGCATGATGGAACCTCCACCAAATTTTACTGTGGGTATCAAGTGCTTTTCTTGGAATGCCGTGATTTTTTGCCTCCATGCATAACGCCTTTTTGTATGACCAAACAACTCAATCTTTGTTTCATCAGTCCACAGGACCTTCTTCCAAAATGTAACTGGCTTGTCCAAATGTGCTTTTGCATAGCTCAGGCGACCCTGTTTGTGGCGTGCTTGCAGAAACGGCTTCTTTCGCATCACTCTCCCATACAGCTTCTCCTTGTGCAAAGTGCGCTGTATTGTTGACCGATGCACATTGACACCATCTGCAGCAAGCTGAAGCTGCAGGTCTTTGGAGGTGGTCTGTGGATTGTCCTTGACTGTTCTCACCATTCTTCTTCTCTGACTTTCTGATATTTTTCTTGACCTGCCACTTCTGGGCTTAACAAGAACTGTACCTGTGTTCTTCCATTTCCTTACTATGTTCCTCACAGTGGAAACTCACAGTTTAAATCTCTGAGACAACTTTTTGTTTCCTTCCCCTGAACAACTATGTTGAATAATCTTTGTTTTCAGATCATTTGAGAGTTGTTTGAGGAGCCAATGATGCCACTCTTCATAGGAGATTCAAATAGGAGAACAACTTGCAAGTGGCCACCTTAAATACCTTTTCTCATGATTGGATACACCTGCCTATGAAGGTCAAAGCTCAATGAGGTTACAAAACCAATTTAGTGCTTTAGTAAGTCAGTAAAAAGTAGTTAGGAGTGTTCAAATCAAGACATTGATAAGGGTGCCCATACTTTTGCACCGGTCAAATTTTGTTTCAATGCGGATTGCACATTTTCTGTTAGTACAATAAACCTCATTTCAATCCAGAAATATTACTGAGTCCATCAGTTATTAGATATATGAAACTGAAATAGCTGTTGCAAAAACCCAAATTGTTATAAAGAAAAAAGGTTAACATTAATAGGGGTGCCCAAATTTTTTCATATGACTGTATATGTATTGATCCCAAGTCATCACTGCCTATGCTCCTTTTTGTCTAAATTTTCTGTTTTGCGTATGTGGCGCCCCAGCGGTCTGGTTGCCACAGCAGTGTTTCCCTCCTCTAAAGGGTTAATGCTGAGCCTG
Organism: Anomaloglossus baeobatrachus; assembly: GCF_048569485.1. NCBI lineage: Eukaryota > Metazoa > Chordata > Amphibia > Anura > Aromobatidae > Anomaloglossus > Anomaloglossus baeobatrachus. The sequence continues at coordinate 78,948,670 of NC_134356.1, forward strand.
GAGGTAGTTGGGGAAGTCCATTGGCCTGTAAGTACCATCATTCAACACAGTTTCTCTCCCAGGCCAGAAGAGGGAGCCCTAAACGTAGAGTTCCAGGGAGCATTTCTTAAGCTCTGACCTGGGGGAGGAGTTAAGTAGTCTGTGAGGAGAGTTCAGGGAGAAAGGAACTCGAGTAGTGTGGTGTGTGAGCTGGGAGCTGAGCCGGACCGCTCAGCCCAGGAAAACACAGTCCACAGAGAGGCAAAAGAGGAGAAGGACCTTGGGGAGTGGAACGCAGCCAGCTCACCCCGACGTCATCGCTGAAAAACAGAATACCGGAGTTCGGGGCCACTCGAGTACCAGTAGTCGCATCCGGAGCAGGAGAGGACTGCAGGTCTTCGTCCAACCCACACCCTGAGATGCAGCTGTAGAGCCAGGGCTTGGAGCCAGGATAGAAGGAGCGGCACCTGTGATAGCCCACGCAGCCCGCCATATGGGGGGGGTTATAAATTACCTCAGAAGAGCAACAGAACGGGTCTCAGCATTGCTGAAACAGTGGGACCCCGCCTACCCAGACAGAGTGTAGGGAGCAGGCCTCATTACTCACCTGGCCAGTGTGCATCCGTGACTGCCTTCAGGCCACTGGATCGCCACTACCACCTGTAACAGGCTCCCTGGAGGTCACCGACTGAGGACAAGTAAAGGAGTAGGTAAAAGAAATCACTGTCTGTGTTTGTTCCTTTCCACTGCCCTGTCGGTCCTACACCTCGTCCACAAACACCATAGACTCTACCAAGCACCAAAGGTTGCCCCGGGGTACCCGCTCTACCTGTGGAGAGCAAGAAACACCTCAGCTGCCATAACATCAGCCCTGGAGGTCCCTTCCAGCAGCTGCGGCTCCATAGCTGCAAATTACCACAGGTGGCGTCACAAATCTTATATAAACTTTATTACCATCTCCCCCATACCGCCATTTTAATTGACTCCACCAGGGTCACGGAGTTGGGCCCTGCCACCGCTGACTACCCCGGACTAGTCCGGCCCGGCACCGAGTCACCTAAGGCCCTGGGGCGGGCGAGTCACGTATATAACTATTATTAGCATTAGCAACTATCATCTATCAATAAGCTTACATTACCTTAGTGAAATTTCAGACGATACGCCAAGCGTTTTCAGAATTTCGGAGAATGACTTCAAAAGTTTTTTCTGGTGATAAAATTGACTCCAGAAAGAAAATATCACAATGAATTTCTCAGAGAATATCATTTTATCCCCGGGCGATTTTCGTTTTTCCATTTTTATTTTTTTTTTGCTCCCCTTCTTTCGAGAGATGTAACGTTTTTATTTTTTCATCAATCTTGCCATATAAGGGCTTATTTTTGTGGGATGAGCTGTACTTTTCAATGAAACCATTGTCAAGTGCGGAAAAACTGCAAAAAAAGTGCGATTGCACAATAGATTTTGGGATATTTTATTCACCATGGTCACTATATGATAAAACTGATGTGTGGGTGGGATGTCTCAAGTCAGTACGAGTTTGTAGACACTAAACATGTATAGGTTTACTTTTTTCTAAGGGTTTAAAAAAAATTCACAATTTTGTCCAAAAAAAGTGGTGCACTTTTTGCACCATTTTCCGAAACCCGTAGCGTTCTCATTTTTCAGGGTCTATGGCTCAGTGACAGCTTTTTTTGCATCTCAAGCTGACGTTTTTAATGGTATTATTTTTGCGCAGATGCTATGTTTTGATTGCCTGTTATTGCATTTTGCGGAAAATATGCGGCAACCAAAAAACATAATTTTGGCGTTTGGAATTTTTATTGCCGCTACGCCATTAACTGGTCAGATTAATTGATTTTATATTTTGATAGATCGGGTGTTTCTAAACGTGCCAATACCAAATATGTGTATATTTTTTCTTTTTTAACCCTTAAATTTTCAATGGTGCGAATAGAGGGTGATTTGACCTTTTAGGTTATTTTATTTTTTTAAAACCTTTTTTTACTTTTTTTTATTTTACTAGGTCCCCTAGGGGACTACAATGATTAGCAGTCTGATCGCTCTTCCATTTCTCCAGATCACAGCTACACAGCTGAGATCTGGTGAAAAGCAGCTCTCCTCTCTCACACTGCCTCTGCCGGCAGTGAGAGAAAGTGACTCATGATATCTACAGGAGTCATCACATGACCCTGTGCTATCATGGCAACCACCAGAAGTCACGTGAACACGTGACGTGACTTCCAATAGGGGTGGTTAAGTTATCCTTATGGCAGCGCGCTGATATATCTCGCTGTCAGATTTTGGCAGCGAGATGTAAGGCGTTTAATAGGCGCGGGTGGAACATGATTCCACTCGCGCCTAGCAGGCACACGTCAACTGTTGAAATCAGCTGAGATGTGCGTGGATCACCGCACGCGATCCATGACGTACCCAGTACGTCGTGCCATGAAGAGGTTAAGGGTTCTCTCACATCTTCGTATAAAAAAAATCAATCCCATTCTCCTCCATGACCATTGAGGAAGGATTCTCCAGTCGTGCTGTATGTGTGTTACCCACCAATACCATCTGTAAATAATACACGAACTGCATGTGACTTGGTTTAAAATTGGCCACAGCAGCCTTTATTACCTATTATTTACATACTAACACAAGGGGGCGCCGTCCAACGGGCGACCCCAACAAATAACAATAGGTAACACAGTAACCAATACAGTAAATATACAACCCTGGGTAGGCCCAGTCCAGGAACCACTTCTCACTCCAGTATCCCTGGCCGCAACACACCGACCCAGAGATGAGGTATTAATCACCTACGGATTAACCCCCCAACTTTGCAGAACCCCGTGCCTGCAACATCCCGGAACCTGGAGCCACCATACCAAGATGGTGTCTCTCTGTCCAGTTACCATTGCCTTCAACCGCCTCTGGACCAGACCTACCCCCCGCTGCTGTGACAAAGAAACAACCCAGACAAAATTCCCCTCGGTATTAAACACAAGGGAGGGTGGGCGGGGATCGCTCCATATCCGGAAGTCAAGAGAGAGGGGGGTAAGTCAAGGTCCTTTACTTACACCCCTCAACTGTCCCACCTCTTCCTCCAGGGAACTCCTCCTACCCACCAATCCCTCTATTCTGCCTTATAAACAAACCATTCCTGTTTCCATTAACCCCATCACTCCTTCCCTTCCCTCTAGTCATGTCGCCCCTCCACCCTATGGGTTCCATGGCTTTCTTGACCATTGAGGAAGGATTCTCCAGTCGTGCTGTATGTGTGTTACCCACCAATACCATCTGTAAATAATACACGAACTGCATGTGACTTGGTTTAAAATTGGCCACAGCAGCCTTTATTACCTATTATTTACATACTAACACAAGGGGGCGCCGTCCAACGGGCGACCCCAACAAATAACAATAGGTAACACAGTAACCAATACAGTAAATATACAACCCTGGGTAGGCCCAGTCCAGGAACCACTTCTCACTCCAGTATCCCTGGCCGCAACACACCGACCCAGAGATGAGGTATTAATCACCTACGGATTAACCCCCCAACTTTGCAGAACCCCGTGCCTGCAACATCCCGGAACCTGGAGCCACCATACCAAGATGGTGTCTCTCTGTCCAGTTACCATTGCCTTCAACCGCCTCTGGACCAGACCTACCCCCCGCCACAGGACAGGGCACGTGACTCCTTACGTGGCCTGGACCCGCCACACACCAAAAGCTTGTACCACACCTCCACGCAATCACAGCGTCCACAAAACAGCACCAATAACGTTAAGATACACCCCCATCGCATCTCCAAAACCACCAGTTCAGCGTCACCAACTTTGGCGCCGCCCCCAATAAGGCTCGATTGATACTGCCTACCGCACGAGCCCCACGCCATTCCAACCTGGTCACACTATCAAAACTACCCCACGCTTAAGCCCGGGTATGTCTTCCACAATGCAACAAACCAACAACAATTTTTTTTTTTTTTTTTTAAACATTCATAAATAACTTCTCGAGGTACCAAATCGCTGCCTCCCACTTACTGGACCAGTACCATCGACCCGTCCAGACCCAACTGGCAAAATTCGGGCGAGCCTCACACCCCCGAGGCCTCGAGAACCAACGAATGCCCAAATATCCAAATGAGGCACACCCTCACCACAAAACCCAGAGGTTATAAACCCACAGATAACACCAACCTGTTACACCAACCCATTCCACTCCCAAAATTACTCAAACGCCCCCATTGGCCTTAACCCGATAACAACTGAGGCCAAACGTAACGCCGACAAACGAGAGGACTCCCACCTCCCAATACTTTTCACAACCCCTTTTCTGAGACCACCGAGGGGCCTCCGTGGCAGCCCAATCCAGAAGGAATACGACCCGTAGTATTCCGGGCGCCCACCCCCGCCACTTGCAATCAAGTCTGCAGCACTGCCACAAAATGGTACCTTAACTAACGTGACACAACAATAACCCTGGGCGTCCTCATAACATAATTCCGCACCCGGGACCGCATACAACAACACCAACCTTCACCATCCGCCTAACCTGATTCAGTGAGCGATGAAGCCGGCGCTCAACCCACTGCACCACCGCGGACACATCCTCCAACATTCAACCTCCGCTCTTAACCGTAGATGGGCTGACCAACCCCACAATCTCAAAGCCCCCCAAAAGGCTAACACGAACCGTTGTGGACAAGAGGAAACAAAACCCGCTCGTGCTCAGATGAACATAGCAACCACAAAACACTCACCAAACGCTGCCACAAAACAACGGAGACAGACCCTTGTGTCCCGCTCCCTCACACCCGTACGACAAAACCCCTTCAAGGCCTGCCGCGCACTAAGATCCTGCGAAAAAATCTCTCCACATCTAATCCTCAACAAGACAGCCACAGCCGCCACCCTCTGCTCCACTGCCGACGCCGGCCTAGCAACCTGAAAACCGTTACTCACCACTGCTAACGCCGCCACCAAATACTCCACCAGGCTTTCCTCACACATGGCCCCAAACCACGTTATCCGCGCCACCCACACTTCTGGATATCAGCACCAAATAACCTCAGTCACTGAGCTCCGAGCCGCTCCCCAACACAGCCACACCAGACTCCACAAGCCCTCCGGACACACCGTGCCCACCTCGTCTGCTACCCGGCCTCAACTCTCGAAACCTGCAGAGCTGGAAGGAAACAAAGCAGCTGCTATACCCTTGGCGATCCCCCAGTACTGGTTGCGCCACGCATAATTTTTTTTTTTTTTTTTAAAAAACGCATACAATTGAGAAACCAACTGCCACAAGTACGCCACCCTTGGCCCCAGGATTAGCAAACCAACTATTAATCTAATTCTCCACCAACTGATAGTCAGAATGACAGCACATCTTCCTCTCGGAAAAAACTGCCAACCTCCACAACTCGACCCCTACCACCGATTGGAAGTGCTACCCACGATGCCCAACCCGAAAACAACTGGACCCGCTGCAACCGAGTACCGCAGCCACGTTCCATCAGGTACCACCTTACCCAGCCAGAATCCGCGGCCACTAAATCGCCGTAAGAAAAACAAAAAACCTCCTACACCATCAGATCATCATTGATCTCCCTCGTGACCCACACAAATGATCCGATGGCTGCACTCTTGGCGCAGCCATCGCCAGCCGTCCAGCAGACACTCGCCCCAGCGGCGTAACTCTGCACCCGTGGTTCGACCGCCCCAGCAAAGACTGCACCGCCTGAAACCACACCGTCTCAGCTGGCCTAACTGCCTCTATCACAGCCCATAGGACCACCCCATTACCCACGAAGCCTACCTCTCTGACCATAACATCAAACTTTATCCCCCACAAACCGTATCACTGGCGTTGGACCCTCAGTCTTCGCCTGCGCCAACCGGCCCAAAAAAAAAAGAGTATCCACCACCATCTGCAATGAAACAATCAACCCAAACGAATCATCAACCCGCCAACCCGATGGAAAAAGAATCAACCTATAATTAATGAGAGGTGTAAGCTTGGACACACCACGCACCAAACACTCCACCAAGGAATAACCGCCTCCAAAGGAACATAAAGTGGGACAAAACCCATTAGCCCCCACCGATCAACATAATAATAACTCCCCTCCCCCCCGCAGCACCCGAACTGCTAGCTAGCAGGGTAGACCAGTAACCACCTAATGCCGCCTCCAAAACCGCCTTTGCCATCAATGCTCCACGGCTCACCGCCTTTACCAAATCCCACCCTCTGTCAAACGACACATAATAAACCGCCGACAATTCTGGAGCCAAGCAGGCATACACCGATGACTCCTCCAGATAAGATACGTTTTGAACAAGCCGAAATATATACATATATATATATATATATATATATATATATATATATATATATACATATACATACATATACATACATATATATATATATATATATATATATATATATACACACATACACACACACATACATACACATACATACACATACATATACGGCTCCTTTCCGGCACTGCCCCCCCAACAGAGAAACCCAATCATGACAAGGAGGGCCCCGAATGGCCCACCCATCCTGCCCAAAGCCACTTCCTGACCCCTATTTCCACCGACAACCACCAGGCGTCCCCTAGCCCAGCGCAAACTTCCAATAAGGAGGCGAAGATCCACCAATACAAATAGAAAGACACAGAATTACTATGATCTTTACCACCACCCAACACTTATGCTTAAGACAACCGTCCGCGCCAAATCTGCACCACCCATCATTCTATGCCCCCCAAACAACCCTCATTGTCCGTGTCGCCGGGGTTCCAAGCCCCGAACCACCAACTGCCCCCCAAAAGGGGATGACTAGGAGCCGCCATCCACTGCAGCCCTAAGGATGTGCCCGTATGATCCTACCGCATACCGGCACGCAACACCTTCCCTTGCTGAAATTACTCAGCGTACTGAAGCCAGACTAAACCGCCATATGACCTAACACGCCACCCCAAATGGATCCATATAACCAAACCATGCCGAACCAATTACCCAATTCCTTCCCCTGATACCCTTGCCAAAAACGCAAATCCCCGCAGCCACGTTGCAAATGTACGAGGGGTGAGCCTCCACCGGCGCTCTCCCCCCCCCTCTACTTATCCTTCCCGGAATCACTTGGCTTAACCTAATCCAGGTGCCACTGTTCCAGGGGGAGCAGCGAAATTATTTCTACACTTTCCCTCATTCAAATCTTATCCCTCACATCCTCCAGCAGGTGAGCCCCCCCCAACGGGCCTTCGAAGTACCCATACCTCTCACACTTGGCCACTGTCATCCAGACGCACCACCTCACCCCCTCTTCTTTCCTCACCACTCACTCTGTCACAGCCCTTGCCGCCTCTGCCCGAAAATGCTCCCCTGCCGCCTCATGCGCCCTCACTCTGCTTGCCGCACCTGCGCCCACTAACCACCGATCCCGTCCATGCCCCCGGCGGTGCATGCGCACTCTCCACAACCGTATATACCACTGCAGTAAAATACCCCATGCCTGATCAAAACACAAAAACCCACTCGGCGCTGCCGTGTCCGCAGCCGCCCCCCCACCAACTGCGCCCCAACCCTGCCGAATCCACGGCCGTCTCACCCGACCGCGACCCGGCGTATCCTGGAATAAAAGTCACGCCATCCGGACATCTGATTCTTCCGTCGCTGCTTCCTCCTCCTCCTCGCTGGAGCCAACCGCCTCTGGCTCATGTAACGCAGACGCCGCCGAAGCGCTGCCACCACCACGGCCGTCCTCCTGGTACGCCGCGTGGGCACCATCCTCCAAGCTCCATCTTCTGTCCCGCGGCGACAACCCCGGAAACCGTCCCGTCCCACGGGCTGCCACCGCGGGCCTCATCTTCTGGCCCGACCCCCCCCCCCCGCTGCCTGCAAGGACGGGGGGGTACCTGTGGCCCGACCCGCTGCCAGCAGACTCCCATCCAGAGCCGCCAGCCTTCTGCCCTCCTGGGCCCAGAAGGCATCCGTCCGCCGGGCCCTCCCCCCCCTGGGGGAGACCGCCGCTGCCAGGAGCTGCACGCCTGCTCTGGGTGACCAGGCAGGGACCGCAGGGCCCCCGCCGTCACCCCCACGTACCGACGCCTCCCGGGCATCCGTCGCACCAGGCTCGCCTGCCCTGGTGCCGGACCCCCTGCTGGCTGCAGCCCCCCGGCCCCCCCCCTCCACCCGCGGTGGGGGGGGGGGATAACGCTGGCCTCCGTCCTCGCCGGGCGCTCTCCTGGCCAGGAGCCGCCGCATCCAGCCCTCCTGGGCCCGTGAAAGCCTCTGTCCGCTGGGCCCTCCCCCTCCTGGGGGAGACCGCCGCGGCCGGGAGCTGCACCCTGATCTGGGTGACCAAGCAGAAACTGCAGGGCCCCTGCTGTCACCCCACTCACCGCCGCCTCCTGGGCGCCAGTCGCACCAGGCCCGCCTGCCCTGGTGCCGGACCCACCACTGGCTGCAGCTCCGCGGCCCCCCCCCCGCCGTCCGCGAGGGGTAAAGCTGGCCTCTGTCACAGCCGGGCGCTCTCCCCGTCCGGGAGCCGCCGCATCCAGCAATCCAGGCCGCGGCTCGGACCGGAAGTAGGCCGCAGACTAGCCACGCCCCCTTCCCGGTTGCCGCGGCCCGGACGGAGATTCCTCCCGCGGCCGGAGCAGCAGCTAAGTACTGCCCTGCCCCACGTCACTACCGCGGAGGGTCCCCGAAGGGGCTCTCGCATCTCCTCCTCGCTCCCCCCGCACACGGCCAGTACCTGAGAGATGAGGGGAGGGGAGGACGCCGCCCGCAGCTGACAGGGGAGCGAGGGGAAAGTGCCAACGGGTTAACCCCCAGCAGCCAAGACGTGGGACCGCGCTGCCAGGGACCCGTGCACTGCCATGATGAATCCGCTGGTCCCGGATAGCAGCCATCCTGTCGCACGTCCGGATCGTTCCATATCCGGAAGTCTGGTGATGTGAGGGGCTGGGGAACCTCCATCATGACGTCCTTGTACAGATCTTTGTGTCCTTCTAAATACTCCTACTCCTCCATGGAGAAATAGAAGGTGACGTCCTGACACCTTATAGGAACCTCTCCAGTCAGATCGCTCCATATCCGGAAGTCAAGAGAGAGGGGGTAAGTCAAGGTCCTTTACTGATGTGAAGCCCCACAGGTGCTGTATCGGTGCATACCTTCAGGGACTCCACGTAGCTGGTGCTGGTCACAGGTAGGGAATCTTCGGTTTTGATCGTGACGCCACTCTCAGTATTGCGGTCAGTGGGGACCGCCACTGCAGGTTGGGGGACGCCTGGGGCTGATGGTGGGTGCAGTCGGATGTAGTTGCCTCCTGAGAGTGAGGCAAGCCCCAGGGCCCTGTGTAGGTTTGTAGTACCACAAGTCGCAGAATGACTCACACAGGCAGAAATGTCTTTCAAGGGCTTTACTCACATTTGATGGCAGGGTGAGTAGCCCGGGCGTAGCTGGGATGAACCAGGTGGGAACCAGGTATCCTTCAGGCTGACTTTATGAGGGTGACTACTGACTCGCCTTCCTTAGCCCTTGGTGGTTTGGGGTGACCCCGACTTTGAGTCCCTATGGGGGTCACCCAGGGAAGATGCTGCAGCCTCTCTCCCCCTTTGGTTTGCCGTTTGCTTGTTCCCCGGACCAGGCCACTCCAGCTGCTTGCCTCCTGTGACCTATGGGCCCTCACTGCGGTTACGTGGCTGCGGCTTTTGTGGTGTTGTGGTGTGGGCTTTGAGAGCCCCACACCGGCAGGTTTAGCAGAAGAAAGCTGGATCTATCTTCGCTTCGGGATCTGCCGCCCGGTTGGGCCTGGTGCTCTCTAGCAGTCTCCTTACTTCCCACTCCGTGCTTTCTCTCTAGCTGAAGCTGGCTTTCAGGTAGCACTCCTAGTTGACCGTTCTCCCCCGTCAGTAGCCACTGCGCGGGCGCTGTTAGACAGCATCAACCCCACAGGTCTGCTCCTCACTGAGCCCCCTGGAGTTCTCTTCTAACTGACTCACTGCTCCTCCTCTCCTGTTCTTGCCTACGCCACCTAGCAACCAGACTCTCCACCACACCCCTTGAGAGGAGATGGAGGCTTTTGGCCCCCTCCACTATTCCAGTGAAGGTCAAGGCTTTTCCCCCTCCTGGGATCCCCAGGGGTCCTCTCATGGGTACATGTGTGAGAGCTGATCACTATGCGCCTGTGTTCCACACCCCAGTCAGCCTTCTGGATTACCTGTGTCGTACTGTCCCCAGCAGGGGTGCAGTACTCAGTGGTGCCTGACCAGGTCAGGGGCGCCACACTTACACCCCTCAACTGTCCCACCTCTTCCTCCAGGGAACTCCTCCTACCCACCAATCCCTCTATTCTGCCTTATAAACAAACCATTCCTGTTTCCATTAACCCCATCACTCCTTCCCTTCCCTCTAGTCATGTCGCCCCTCCACCCTATGGGTTCCATGGCTTTCTGAAAAGTGGGACAAGTGAAAGAAATCCATTTAGTATTCCATATGTCATGCGAGTGTATGCCAGTCTGTGTTTTTTTTTTCTCGAATAGAGAAGAGGACACTATTTATAGAGGGAACAGAGGACAGGTGAGAAGGAAAGATGGGCTCGAGAATAGGGGCATTACTACATGATGGGGACCAGGATGGGACCATTACTACAAGATAAGAATCAGGATGGGGACATTACTACAAGATCAGGATATTATTACAGGATAGGGGTCAGAATAGGGACATTAACACAAGATGAGGACAAGGATGGGGAGATTACTACAAGATGATGACCAGGATGACGGACATAACTGCAAGATAGTTACAAGGATGGGGACATTACGACAAGATGTTGGCCAGAATTACTATATGGTGCGAATTGTAAGACAATATTACTGTATGGGGCCAACTGGGGAAAAAAAAATGAAAAATGTTCAAAATAAAGCATGAAAAAATATTTTACCACTACAAATGCTGTTTTATGTATAAACTTAACTAAACTAAACAAAAAGGAGACGTTTGTTATCGTTACATCTGTAACAACTTAAACTATAAAACTGTACTCTGACTCAGGCTTAAAACATTAAAAAAATCCTAACGCTTAGTGTCACTAGGAGTTTTGCACAAAACTCACTGATTGTCATGGTGGCATCAGACGCTGTTCACATTACAGATCCTGAAGCTTCACCCTATGGTTTCTCTGGTGCTTCTGAGCTACACAGGCAGGTTCAGGCGTTGACCATCTGTGGGTTCATTCATGATCAAGCCAGCAAGTGTTAACCTCTACTAGCCAGCTTGTTACCTCTGGTATCACATGTTGTTGGAAGCCTATCACATTGGCTCACTTCCTATTTAAGATGGTGAAATCTGTCCTCTCCTGCCGACTATAGTTTATTGCTGTGTTGGTCTGTGCGCTGTTGTGTACCTTTCCTGCTGATGATTGTATTGTTTGGAATTGTTGTGGAGATATCCTGTTGTCTTGTTGTTTCTTCCTTGCTCTTATTTTCCTCCTAAGCTCTAATTGTCTTATACCTCTGTATGAGCGTGCCAAGAGATAGACTTTTGATTTTCACTGTTTGTCTGTTTCTGTTGGCTTAGTTACTACTGCGCCGGCCCTCCCCTGGAGTTGGGGGGGTATAAGATCAGGGCTTGTCAGGAACAGGGCCAGGAAGGCAGCTCAGACATCCTCACTGTAATGCCTGATTGGAGCCACAGACTCAGACTGGCTGTAAGGGGAGTCCAGAGAAAAGCCGCTCACAAAGCAGGACCCCAAGAACTCTGCAACCCTTTAACCCCTATACAGGGATGTGGAATTACACAGAGCTCCAGAGATCACTACCTGTGGTAGCCTGTAGTCTGTGGTCATCAGGCAGGGTCAAAAACAAGGAGATGCAAAACAGGAACCGAATCGGCAGGCAAGGGCGTAGTGAGGAGACAAAGCAGAGGTCAAATCCGGAACTGGCAGCGAGGTACAAAAACGACAGGCAGGAGGGTAGTCAAAAAACAAGCAAAGGTCAGCGCACAGGAATCAACATACAAACAGCACATGAGGCAGGAGTACAGTGGTCATGTGACAGGAGGGGGAATAAGAAAGGTGTGGTGTCTTTCCATTGGCTGCCGGTGAATGTTGGCAACTTCAGCTGGAAGACACACACGCCACCTACAGTCAGCCAGTGGTACTGCAGGTTCCAGGGAAACCCAGCCTAGTGGATGAGCAGAGCCTGTGCTCCGCAGAGCCACGGGCACCGACTCCTCTCCCATCACCAGCACTATCCATGGTGGGAACACGGCGTCGTCTGGGGAGCAGAAGTCACAGGAGGGGGCTCCGGTGGGGACATGACACTCACCTTCAGAGATAACTCTGAGATCAGGGACAGCTAGGGCCGCCTAGCCTGAGGTCCAGTCTAGGAGCCCCTGTCCAATGTTGTCGCCATAATCACTGTGACATTTAACATCCAAACTTTCTGGCTGAGTTTTACTTTGCTTACTTTCCTGCCTCAGCTCCATGGATTGGTCATAACTCAAAATATTCGTTCTTTGAGTTCAGGAGAGTAAATTGAAAACAGAAGAATAGATATGTCTCCAGTATGCTGTGCGTGGGCATACTTTAGGAAAACCTATTGAGAAAATGTCATACCTAAAATTTAGCACACATGTACAACACTCCTGCAAGAATTCTAGGTTATGAAGTAGTTTTTGCAGGACAGTAATAACTTATCTTTGGTAGTAAATAAAAACAACAATGCTTAAGCACTTTGGTCTAAAAACGTTTACATCTAAGCTATGTTCCCACAATGAGCTTAAAGTTTTCGATGTAGCAGATTTTCAGCACCTATTATGTAAATTACGTTACTTGAGTCTATTTTTACATGCTTTTTACTGTGTTTTTGATGCTGCTACAGTATTTTTGCCTCTTGTTGATATGCATGCTTTATATAGAGCTTTGTTTTTGATACTTCTTGGTATTTGGCTTTGACAAAACTCTATTTACAAAGTCGTGTGTGTATTAGGCTAGTTTCACACTTGCGTTGAACGGCATCCGTTGCATTGCATTGTGTGACGGATGCAACGGATGCGTTGCATATAGTGGCACAACGGATGCAACGGATCGTACAAAACAACGGAACCTGCTTTTTTTTTCTTTACAGTTTTACCGGCGGCAGACTATTGTGAACGATCAGCTGATCACCCGGCTGACGGGCGATCAGCTGAGCGCTCTCAAAAGCCGGCTGCCGGGCGATCAGCTGAGCGTTCTCAAAAGCCAGCTGCCGGGCGATCATCTGAGTGCTCTCAAAAGCCGGCTGCCGGGCGATCAGCTGAGCGCTCTCAAAAGCTGGCTGCCGGGCGATCAGCTGAGCGCTCTCAAAAGATGGCTGCCGGGCGATCAGCTGAGCGCTCTCAAAAGCCGGCTGCCGGGCAATCAGCTGAGCGCTCTCAAAAGCCGGCTGCCGGGCGATCAGCTGAGCGCTCTCAAAAGCTGGCTACTGGGCGATCAGCTGAGCGCTCTCAAAAGATGGCTGCCGGGCGATCAGCTGAGCGCTCTCAAAAGATGGCTGCCGGGCGATCAGCTGAGCGCTCTCAAAAGCCGGCTACCAGGCGATCAGCTCAGTGCTCTCAAAAGCCGGCTGCCGGGCGATGAGCTGAGCGCTCTCAAAAGCCGGCTCCTGGGCGATCAGCTGAGCGCTCTCAAAAGCCGGCTGCCGGGCAATCAGCTGAGCGCTCTCAAAAGCCGGCTGCCAGGCGATCAGCTGAGCGCTCTCAAAAGCTGGCTGCCGGGCGATCAGCTGAGCGCTCTCAAAAGATGGCTGCCGGGCGATCAGCTGAGCGCTCTCAAAAGCCGGCTGCCGGGCAATCAGCTGAGCGCTCTCAAAAGCCGGCTGCCGGGCGATCAGCTGAGCGCTCTCAAAAGCTGGCTACTGGGCGATCAGCTGAGCGCTCTCAAAAGATGGCTGCCGGGCGATCAGCTGAGCGCTCTCAAAAGATGGCTGCCGGGCGATCAGCTGAGCGCTCTCAAAAGCCGGCTACCAGGCGATCAGCTCAGCGCTCTCAAAAGCCGGCTGCCGGGCGATCAGCTGATCGTTTGGCCACCGAGAGACAAAACAAAGTTTCTATGATTTAAAAGAAAAAAAGACGAGCATGCGCAGTGAAAAAATAAAGGATTCCGCTGCTAAAAAACGTTACATGCTGCGTTCCTTCCGCCCAGCGGAAGCAACGCAGCGTAGGCCAGCGGAAGCAACGCAGGTCCATCAGTCGCAATTTATCGTCCATACAAGTCTATTGGAAGCAGCAGAATCCATTAACGGATTCCGCTGTTTTCCAAAATGGCGGATTGCGACTGAAGGAAAAAAACGCAAGTGTGAAACTAGCCTTACCTGCATTTTTTACCTGTGTATTTCCTGCCTATATTGCAATTCAATGGCGAAAAATCTGCTCATACAGTAAACCTCCGAGTACTCACATAGAAATTGACGTCGTGGATTTGAAGCACACACCGCAGGTCAGTTTATGCTGGATAAAAAAAGAAGCACAATGGGTAGGAGATTTCTATAAATCTATTCACTTTGCCGGAACTATAAGACGCAGCAAAAAAATATAGTATCAAAAACTCACCTAACACTCATTGTGGGTACACAGCCTTAGGCCCGTTTCACACGTCAGTGAAAAACAATGACGTTTTTCTGGCGTGTAAAACACGCACATGTCCCTGCGTGTGCCGTGAATCACGGCACACGTGGGTTGTCTAAGTGCAATCCGGGCTCCGTTATCCGTGGCCCGTGATTACACTTAGAAATCAACTCACCTGCGCCCGCTCCCGCTGTCCATGGTGCTGATCGCTCCCGCGACGCAGCATCCGGCTGGCGGTGACCCCCGCAGCAGCTGCTTCCGGGTCGGCTGTGTCGCGCATAATGAATATGCGCGACAGTAATCAGCCGGCTTAGAAGCAGCAGGGAGGACGGGCTGCAGAGGACATCGCTGGACGCCGGGTGAGTTAAAATGTTTATTATTTTAAATGCATGTTTTTTTCTGGCACGTGTTTCACGGACCACACCACTGCGTGGTCCGTGGAACATCAGTGATGCCAGAAAAAAATGGACATGTCTCCGTGCAGCAATCACGCACACGCGGGTACGCTGCACGGAGACACGTGCAGTGAAAAATCACTGACGTGTGAGCAGACCCATTCATTATAATGGGTCTGCGTATGTCAGTGATTCTGGTACTTTAAAAAAAAAGCACAAACGTACCAGAATCACTGACGTGTGAAAGGGGCCTTAGGGCTCACTCACATTTGCACATAAATTGGACGAGTGCTATCTGATGTTTTATTGAATAGCACTTGATCCAGTGTTATATTATGGGGCACACCTGATCTGCATTTTTTTTTCTCCTGCCAATTCGGCATGAGAAAAAAAAATAAATTAAACATTGCTGTATGCTGCGATTGGCAGCACATCTCAGATCACGTGCACACATACAAATCTGAGTGTGTGCGAATCACTGAGCCAGGCAATTGAGAGATTGACTTCTCCATCCTCTCCGCACCTGTGATCTGATTCTTGCATGTGAGAGAATCGGAGCACAATTACTGACCCTCAACTCACACTTACAGCAGAATTTGGGCCTAGTGTCATTACCATATTGCATCTGATTCTCTCACATCAGATGCTGTACACTAGTGTCACTCTGGCCTTAAAGTGCAAATAACTTTCATTGAAAAAATATTCAATTTTGACGTTTACAGCTCCTAGACAGACCTATATGTTTCCATGGTCTCAGATAACAATCTGATCTTGAGTTGATAATTCCCTGCAACCCCCTATTAGGCCAGGGCCACACTGGCATATAGCATCGGATGTTAGAGAATTGGACCGATTATGCTAATGACACTTGTTCCGCTTCTCTCACATGTGAGAATTAGAGCACAAGTGAGGAGGGGAGATTAATCTCTCCATCTTCTCCATTAACTGTCTCTGCGTATATTGGACTGCACTTGAACGACATCCCAGTGAAGTCCGACGTATCAGTCACAAGCATAGACTTGTATAGGTGCGTGTGATCCGAGATATGCTGCCAATGGCCAATTTTTTCTCATGCGGAATCGGCATGATAAAAAAAATCAATCTGTTCTGACCCATAGTATAACATTGGAGCTAGTGTTATCTGATAAAACATTGGATCGCACTCGTCCGTGTCATATGAAGGTATAGCAAACTTCTTGGGTTATCAAATGATATGCAAATGACCCCCTTGACTAGTCAATGGAGCGTTAATGCCAGTCAAGCAAAGGTTGCCTCTCTGAAGCCGGGATACGTACACCATGCTTCAGAGGCCTGAAGCCTTGCACATGTGTGTAATTTGTATAGTACTGGTGGTGACATCAACTTATGTAAGTCATATTATCACGCCAACAGGAGCGTGATAACACGCTAGGTGGGCTGACTAGTCTGGGAAAGTAACGCTACATTGACTAGTCAAGGGGGTATTTACATATCATAAATGGACATCAGAAATACTTTTTCTAAAGATCTTATGTCGCGGGCGGAGGAGGGGACGCTGCGCTCTCCCACTGCTCGGGTCCGGCTGCCGCTGCTCTGCGGCTGCTGCTGCTCGGTGGCTCGAGCGATGGGCCGGATCCCGGGGACTCGAGCGGCGCTCCTCGCCCGTGAGTGAAAAGGGGTGGTTTGGATTTTGGGGATATTGTCCGTGACGCCACCCACGGTTGTGGTGATTTTGGTGACACCACCTCTGCTCTAGACGGGGATCCCAGGAACGGTGACTGGGAGCAGCTTTGTTGTTATGTCTCCCCTCTGTGGGTAGGGGGTTGGTTGTCCCGGGGCCCGGTGATGGGGTAGGGCTGGATGACAGGCGGGTTGCGGGGCCTGATGAGGTTCAGGGTCGCAGGGGCAGCGCTGTGCCGCACGGCACGGAGGTACTCACTCAGCCCAATGATGATGACACAGTTCACGGTACAACAAGCGGCTGGATGGAAGGGTCCCTCGGACGGCTGCGGTGTTGTTGTTCCCTGCAGGTTAGCGGTGACTGTCTCTCCCTGCACCTATGTTCTATGTTGATTCCGATGGGTTCCCACCGGTAACCCGCTCCCCGACTTGGATGTAGGCCGGAGGAGCCCCTTGTGCCCGCAGGCGCTGGCCCTGGGAAACGGTTGCCCTTGGCGGTGGCGGTGTCTCCCCTTCACGGTTGGATCAACCTTGCTGATCTGTCCGGGCCACACACCCGGACCAACTTCAGGCTGTCTTGCTGTCACTTTTCTCTTTCCACTTTTACTACTACAACTGCTTTCTTTCCTCTCCAAACTCTATCTCTCTACTTCACCTCCTTCCACTTCCTCCTCCAAACTAGACTGCCTGTTTTCCCTCCTCCAGGACTGTGAACTTTTCGGATGGAGACCAACCGCCTGGGTCCACCCCCTGGTGTGGACATCAGCCCCTGGAGGAAGGCAACAAGGGTTTTGTGTCTGACCTTGATGTGCCTGCAGGGAGTGTGGGGCGTGTAGGTGTTGTGCTCTGTGGCCCCTGGCTTGTCCAGGGCGACACATTCCCCCTTAGCAAAATGCAGACCGTCCTCAGGCTGCCCATCCATCACCAGTTTTATTTTCACCAACTGGAAAATATAAAAATGTAAACGGTAACAGACATACAAGTATAATAACATCTTCCCACATCGGGAGGTACTCTTACTTAAACGTTACGGTAAACGGTTACGGCTTCCGCTCTCACCCACCCAAGCAACCTGGCCCTGATTCTGCCCCTAAGCAAATAGGCAGCACCCCTTGACCCCAGTCCTGCACAAGTTGCCCGAGCGGGTTCTGTCCTTTCCAGGGGACCCACGTCCATGGGGAACCCCTGAAACCCCCAGAGGGTAGCCACCGGTTCCGGTGGTGGCTGGGCCCCAGCCTGCTCCACTGAGGACCCTCCCTCCAATCTGCCTCTCCGGAGGCGGTAACGGTGGAAGCTGCAACAACATTTTTATTTACAAGCCACTAAGTTTGTGGTTGCCCTCCAAGTTCTCAGGCATGTTCATAGAAGTTCCTATGCAAGATGAAGGGGGTCCCAATGGGGACCAGTTGCCGGCTACGACCGGTTCAAATCACGTTGACAATCAGGTGAATCTTCGGTTTAATCATTTACTTATCATTCTTTTAAACGGTACTTTCAACACACACACAATTTTTCCTCTTTAAAGAACATTTTCCCTGTACCTAAGTGGGGGTCTACCTAGGTTGGGCCGAGTGGACCTCCGAGGTCCGGTATCAGTGGGGACAGGCAGTGGGGCAGAGGGAACAATCAGTTCCTCTTCCCTGCTATCGTGTGGGGCAGGCGGAGGCATAGGGGAGTTGGGCACAGGTTCACCCCTGGGCACTGGCACTGGCTCACGGTTGACCGCTTCCATCACTTCTTCATCCACGGGTTGTGGGAACAGTATCACTGGAAGAATCACCGCGCCGTTCTGTGTAGGCCAGTCCACTGGGAAGTCACCCATCACTGTGTGGATTACCTCTTTTGCCTTCTCCGCTGGTGGAGGAACCGGAACTTCAGCCGCTGCTCTCAATGCTGGTGGGCACTTCTTTAGATGGTCCCGGGAAACTGTGGCCAAGGTGCCCCCTTGGTCACGACTGATCTGGTAGGCCTTCCCATATTCCCATCCTGTGGGCTGTATGACATATGGGGTTTGCTCCCATTGATCATCCAGCTTGTGGGTCCTCCTCCTTCGCTTCAGCACCACATCTCCAGGCTGGAAAGGGCCAGCAGACGCCTTCTGGTTGAAGTGCTGCTCCTGTTGTTCCCGACTCTGACTCAAGTTCTTCTCAACATATTCCTGAATCTGTCGGTACTGTACCCTCCGCCGAGTTTCCCATTCAGCTGTCGAAGGGAGTGCTTCTGGGGCTTCCAATCCCATGTCCAGATCCACCGGTAGCCGACCGAGGCGAGCCCTCATCAGGTATGCTGGGGTGCACTTCGTTGAGCTGGAAGGGATATTGTTGTACATATCGACCAAGTCAGGTAGCTTCTCTGGCCACAGGTTCCGCTCTTCTAGCGGCAATGTCTTGAGGAGGCCCAGGACCAAGTGGTTCATCTTCTCACACATGCCGTTGGTTTGGGCATGGTAAGGCGTGGTCCGGATCTTCTTGCAGCCGTACAACTGACAAAACTCATGGAACACCTCCGCTTCAAAGGCCGGGCCTTGGTCTGTAAGCACCTTCTCAGGGTATCCATGTGGTCGACAGAAATAAGCCTGGAACGCTCTAGCGGCGGTACGGCCAGTTAGGTCTTTAACTGGGACAACCACCATGAACCTCGAGTAGTGGTCAACTATGGTTAGAGCGTAGGTGTACCCACTTCGGCTGGGGGTGAGCTTTACATGGTCCAGGGCGACCAGCTCCAGCGGTTGATGTGTAACAATCGGGTGTAGGGGCGCCTTCTGGCTGGCCTCGTCCTTCCTTCTCAGTGTGCAAGGGCCGCATTCTCGGCACCAGGCCTCTACAGACTCCTGCATCCCGCTCCAATAGAACCGCTCTCTCAACAGCATTTCCAGCTTCTTCCACCCGAAGTGTCCGGCACCATCATGGTACGCCTGTAGAACGGTGGGCACATTAGCTTGGGGAATCACCAACTGGCGGATTTTCTCATGAGTCTTTGGGTTAATCAGCTCACGGTACAACTTCCCCTGATGTAGATACAGCCGGGTCCGTTCTCGCCACAGGCGTTGGGCTTCCGCTGGGGTGGCAGGGTCTATTCCAGCAGCGCCTTGCTCCACCAGGATCTTGACTAGGCGGACAGCGGGCGCCTGGTTTTGAGCTTCCTGCCACTCCTGACTGGGCAGCGGGTCCAGGTTCACCCGTTGTTGGTGGACATGTACCTTCTCAGTTGGTGGCTGGTGAAATGCAGGCAACTCGATCTCTTCGAGGTCGTCATCCTCGCACCCTTCTTCCGACAAGTGGGGCATCCGAGAGAGTGCATCAGCATTAACGTTGGCACGACCGGCCCTGTATTTGATGGTGAAATCGTAGTTGGCTAGCCTGGCCACCCACCGCTGTTCTAACGCACCCAACTTGGCCGTGTCCAGGTGGGTCAGCGGATTGTTATCCTTGAAAGCGGTGAATTTTGCTGCAGCCAGGTAATGGCGGAACCGCTCGGTGCTAGCCCACACCAGCGCCAGGAGCTCAAGCTTGAAAGAGCTGTAGTTCTCAGGATTCCTTTCAGTCGGTCGGAGCTTTCGGCTAGCATAAGCAATCACTTTTTCCTTCCCATCTTGGACCTGGGACAAGACTGCCCCCAAGCCCACATTGCTGGCATCGGTGTAGAGGATGAACGGGTAGCTGTAATCAGGATACGCTAGGATCTCCTCTCCGGTCAAGGCCGCTTTCAGCTGGCGGAAGGATTCCTCATGCCTCTCTTCCCACACCAGTGGGGCTCCGAGGGGTCTACCACCTTTGGTCTGTCCCACGAGGAGGTCTTGCATGGGGGCAGCCATCTTCGTGTATCCCTTGATGAAGCGACGGTAGTACCCCACCAGACCCAGAAACTGCCTTACTTCCCTCACTGTGGTTGGTCTCGGCCAGTCTTGGATGGCAGTGATCTTCTCGGGGTTGGGGGTGACACCTTCTGCACCCACCACATGCCCCAGGTACTGCACTCTGGGTTTCAGCAGATGACACTTGGAGGGCTTCAACCTCATCCCATATTTGGCAAGGGATGGCCAGGTGCTCCAGGTGGGCTTCATATGTCTGAGAGTATAGAATCACATCATCCAGGTATAACAGGACGGTCTCGAAATTTAAATGCCCCAGACAGCATTCCATCAGCCGTTGGAAGGTTCCAGGGGCGTTGCACAGCCCGAACGGCATACTATTGAATTCACAGAGCCCCATTGGGGTGGTGAAGGCAGTTTTCTCCCGGTCCTTGGGTGCCACGGCCACTTGCCAGTACCCGCTGGTGAGGTCAATGGTAGAGAAGTAGTTCGCGGTTCTCAGTGCGGCCAAGGACTCTTCAATACGGGGCAGTGGGTAAGCATCTTTATGCGTTATCTGGTTAATCTTCCGGTAATCCACACACATCCGTATGGTGCCGTCCTTCTTCTTAACCAGTACCTACGGGGCGGCCCAGGGACTACAGCTGTCCCTGATAACCCCTGCCTCCCTCATGTTCCTCAACATGTCCTTGGCACATTGGTAGTGTGCAGGGGGAATAGGCCTGTACCTCTCTTTGATAGAGGGGTGTTCACCGGTGGGGATATGGTGTTGGACCCCTTTAATCTGCCCAAAGTCTAGGGGGTGTTTGCTAAAAACTTGCTCATACTCCCGTACCACCCGGTATACCCCTTCTTTGTGATGTGTAGGAGTATCGTCAGTGCCTACATGTAACTGTCGGTGCCACTCATCTAACTCCCCTTGGGGCGGGTGAGTGCTGGCAGTCGGTGGTGAGGTTGTGGGGACTGCCTCGTGGATGGTGTGGGGATCCAGAGTGAGCAGCTTAGCAAGTGTAGCATACCGGGGAAGCCTGACTTCTTCTTCCCTACAGTTCAGCACCCTCACAGGCACTCTCCCCTTCTTTACATCTACCACCCCTCGGGCGGCCATTACTGTGGGCCAGTGCTCGGAGGGCATGGGCTCTATCATGGCAGGGTAGTCACGCCCCTGAGGCCCTACTGCTGCCCTCCACCAAATCATCATCTCACTCCTAGGGGGCACAATCAACGGGGCAACATCCATCACTCTCACCCCACCAATCTCTCCTCCCGTCGAGTTCACATGCTGGCGGTACATCAAGGCTCGGATCTCACGCTGCACAGCTCTCTGTCGGCTCCCCGACGCCGTGGCGGCCAGCTGCTGCAGTAGGGTCAACACATCACTCATACAGTGCTCCATCACATTGGTTCCTCGCACTATCTTCGGGTTATGATCACTGGGTTCATTCATTATCACAATCATACCCTGATGTTGCAGTTCAGCTCGCCCCACAGTCATGGCCACTTGTTTGTATCCCACTTGGGTCAATGGGAGTCCATCAGCAGCAATCAGTGTTATACTAGCATCTGGGGGAGCCAGCTCGGCGGTCCCCCAATACCGTTGATACAATGTGTATGGTATGGTGGTTACCTGTGATCCAGTGTCCAGGAGAGCCATCACTGGTATGCCGTCCACAGCCACGGGGATGATGGGTCGGGCCCCGATGTATCGGTCCCGCCAGTCTGGGGGGCCATGGGGTTCTACTCCTGAGGATTGGCCCGTGGCCCCAGGGGTTGCTCGTTTAACGGACACCGTCGGGAGTAGTGGCCGGGTTTGCTGCACCTGTAACAAATCAGGGGTCCATACCGTGAGTCATTGGTTCTTCTCCGCTGCATCCAGGGGACGTCCTCAGGACGGTCGGCGAGCTGTATCTTTGCCGGAGGCTGGGATCTGGTCTGAGGCTGGAGTGCGGCGAGGATCTTGGCGAAGTCTCCATCCATGCGGCGGACCTGGGCAGCCAGTTCTTCCATCGTGCTGCTTGGAGCTGTAGCTACAGGAGATGCTGGTAGGGCAGGGCCAACCACGACGGGGGCCGTCTCAACTGGCCACGGGGCTGGTTCCAAGACTTCCGAAGCTGGGGGTTGCAGAGCTTTAATGCCCCGTTCCTTCAAAACAGCAAAGTCCACATCAGGGTGTTCTAGGACCCACAGCCGGAGCTGTTTGCGATCCTCGGAGGACCTCATCCCCTGCACAAATTGCTCTACTAACATTTTGATGCTGACCGCCTCATTGATGGTGTCCACCCGCTTCAGTGTGCGGAGGGCGGTTTGCAGACGTAAAGCGTAGTCCCGAATGCTGTCCACAGGCCGTTGCCGACATTGGTAAAACTGCATCCTCAGCTCGGCTTCGGTACGGGTCTCAAAGGCAGTCTGTAGTTTCTCAAAGATGGTGGCTACAGAGAACCGGTCCCCCTCGGCCCAGATCTCCGCCTCCTGCTCAGCCGCGCCGGTTAGCTGCCCCAGCACTACCGCTGCACGTTGCTTATCAGTCAGGGGGTACAATTCTAGGAGCGGGCTAAGCTTCTTCCGGAAGACCTGTAACGCATCAGGTTTCCCGTCGTACTGCGGCAGCCAGGTAGCTCCGGGCACATAGGGCAAGGAGAACGGCATCACCTGAGCGAGAGCGGGGACTGCGGCACCCCCCGCCAGCGCGGCCGGGACCTGGGCAGGCCCATTCCCATGCACGAGTGCCACTGCGGCTGCGACCGCCGCTCCTCCAGCAGCTCCGTCAGGCGCAGACATCTTGTTTCCGTCCCCCTTAGCCTCTTTCCGGCTCCTCCTCTCTCGGGGCGGGGTTTTGGCCTTCGCGCCTCCACTACTCAAGGAGACGCTCGAGCGGGAACTCTTCGCGCCAAAGATGGCGGCTTCTGAAATTTTCTGGCCGGACACCTCCGGCGGTAACAAGGCGCACCTCTACCCAACGGCAGAGCGGTAAGATCCTGTTCGTGACGCCAAGTTGTCGCGGGCGGAGGAGGGGACGCTGCGCTCTCCCACTGCTCGGGTCCGGCTGCCGCTGCTCTGCGGCTGCTGCTGCCCGGGGACTCGAGCGGCGCTCCTCGCCCGTGAGTAGAAAAGGGGTGGTTTGGATTTTGGGGATATTGTCCGTGACGCCACCCATGGTTGTGGTGATTTTGGTGACACCACCGCTGCTCTAGACGGGGATCCCGGGAGCGGTGACTGGGAGCAGCTTTGTTGTTATGTCTCCCCTCCGTGGGTAGGGGTTTGGTTGTCCCGGGGCCCGGTGATGGGGTAGGGCTGGATGACAGGTGGGTTGCGGGGCCTGATGAGGTGCAGGGTCGCAGGGGCAGTGCTGTGCCGCACGGCACGGAGGTACTCACTCAGCGCAATGATGATGACACAGTTCACGGTACAACAAGCGGCTGGATGGACGGGTCCCTCGGACGGCTGCGGTGTTGTTGTTCCCTGCAGGTTAGCGGTGACTGTCTCTCCCTGCACCTATGTTCTATGTTGATTCCGATGGGTTCCCACCGGTAACCCGCTCCCCGACTTGGATGTAGGCCGGAGGAGCCCCTTTTGCCCACAGGCGCTGGCCCTGGGAAACGGTTGCCCTTGGCGGTGTCTCCCCTTCACGGTTGGACGGTTGCCTTCTTTCGGGACTTGACTGTTTGGAAACCCGGAGGTCCCCTTCACTAACGGATTCGGCAACTTCACGGCGACTCCTAGCCTTGCCGGGGTCTGAAAGGCCCCTGCCAATGGTGCTGGCTTCTCCTTGTGTACCGGTCCGGTACCGCCGGGCCACCGCCCGTCCACGGTCCTTACGGAAAACTCCGATAGGCCACTCCTGCAGACGGTCACCACCGTCTGCCAACCTTGCTGATCTGTCCGGGCCACACACCCGGACCAACTTCAGGCTGTCTTGCTGTCACTTTTCTCTTTCCACTTTTACTACTACAACTGCTCTCTTTTCTCTCCAAACTCTATCTCTCTACTTCACCTTCTTCCACTTCCTCCTCCAAACTAGACTGCCTGTTTTCCCTCCTCCAGGACTGTGAACTCTTCCGTGGGTGGAGACCAACCGCCTGGCTCCACCCCCTGGTGTGGACATCAGCCCCTGGAGGAAGGCAACAAGGGTTTTGTGTCTGACCTTGATGTGCCTGCAGGGAGTGTGGGGCGTGTAGGTGTTGTGTTCTGTGGCCCCTGGCTTGTCCAGGGCGACACACTTATGTGTGCAATGTAATAAAGCAGAAGCCCCCACCCTTTCTGACCTTGAGAGCCACATTTAGATCTGAAGGATGGTTGCAAGCTAGATCCCTCACAAAAGTGACACAAAGAGACCCCAGTACTGGTATAACGACAGCCAAAGCTTTTCCACAGATATTACACCGAGGCAGTATGCCAAGTTCTAGGTGTACCTGTACCACCTTGGGGCTCGGCCGGCTGCCAAGCCGCTCAGATCCGTGCTCGTCGATGGGTGGCTCGAGCTCTCCACGGACCCGGGGGTCACGTCGCTCTGAAAGGGGGTTGGCGCTACACGTAGGGACTTCGGTGGGGAGGTCCACAGCCGGAGCCGCGGTGGTTTGCAGGGGATTTAAGTTCGTGACGCCACCCACGGATTGTGGTGAATGGATGGACACCACTGCTGCCGTTGACTAGGCTCCCGGGGACGGTGTTGCACAGCTTGGTGTTGACCCCCTCCGTGGGTAGGGGGATGATGGTCCTGGGGGCCCGAGGGAGGTGCTGAGGCGAGGGGATGGATGCGTGCTGTGGTGTCGGTGCGGCGCGGTGCGCGGCCCGAAGGCACTGTTGTACTCATTATGACAAACGTGCTGGAGTCTCTGGTAAACCAAACAAGATGGTGAACAGTGCCAGTAGCCGGCTGCAGTTTTCCCCTTAACAGGTTGGTGGTTTCCGCCTTTCTCCTGCACCTCACTTGTGTAGAAATCACGACTACTATGCCTGAGCAACGGTAGTCCGCTCCCCGGCTTGTTATGTGTCGGGAGAGCCCTCTTTCCCCGCAGACGCTGGCCCCTCGGGTCTCTATGCCTGGGCGGTGGCTTTTACCCCTATGGTTGGGCTGTTGTCTTCAGTCGGGTCTTATGTGGGAAAGGTCCTAAAGTCCAGTCCTCAATCAGTAGATTCGACTCAACCCAGTTGTTTCTGGGCCTCGTACTGGGTCTGAGTACCCCTCCTGGTGCTCCGGTTTCCAATCAGTTCCCCGGTTCGGTACCGGTGGGCCACCGCCCGTCCCCGGTCCCTACGGTTCCACCGGCTGTAAACCCAGCTCCTTCAGGCGGCCACCACCGTCTGCCTCCTTGCCAGAGGTGACTGGGCTCCAACCCAGACACCTGGTGTAGACTTTTGCAGGCCTGAGCACAGGTCTGCCCTTGAACTTGACTCCACTTCACTCCACTGTCAAGACTAATCTACTGTTTTCCCGCCTCCGGGCCTGTGAACTCCTCGGTGGGTGGAGCCAACCACCTGGCTCCGCCCCCCTGGTGTGAACATCAAACTCGGAGGGAGGTGACAAAGTTTTGTAGTTTGGCTGCTGTCACCTTACTAAGGGTGTGTGTGTGTGTGTGTGTGTGTGTGTGTGTGCGTGTGTTGGACTACCTGGGATGACCTGGCTAGTCCAGGGCGTCACATACCTACCATACTCCCCTTTCCGATCTGATCTTCTGTGTGGGGCTACTCACAAAAGTCATCCTTCTGGAGACCTGCTCTTCATAGCCGATTGCTAGACCTGGTGCTAATGTACTAAACCTGAAGACAGCCGAGATCCACACATCATGAGCCTGCGAGCCACAGGTTGGGGACCCCTGTAATAAGGGGACTGTTAGTGTCGCGGGCGGAGGAGGGGGCGCTGCGCTCTCCCACTGCTCGGGTCCGGCCGTGGCTGCTGCGGCCGCTGCTGCTTGGTGGTGGCTCGAGCAGTGGGCCGGATGCCGGGGACTCGAGCGGCGCTCCTCGCCCGTGAGTGAAAAGGGTGGGGATTGGATGGTGGGGATTTGGTTATTGTCCGTGACGCCACCCACGGTTGTGGTGATATTGGTGACACCACCGCTGCTCTGGACAGGGATCCCGGGAGCGATGACAGGGAGCAGCCTGGATGTTAGTTCTTCCCTCCGTGGGTAGGGGGTTGGTTGTCCCGGGGCCCGGTGATGGGGTAGGGATGGATGGCAGGCGGGTTACGGGGCCTGGCGGGGTGCAGGGTCGCGGGGCAGCGCTGTGCCACACGGCACGGTGGTACTCACTCAGCCAATGATGAGGACACAGTTCTCGGTAAAACACACGGCTGGATGGACGGGTCCCACAGACGGCTGCGGTGTTTCTCCTCCCGGCAGGTTGATGGTGACTGTCTTTCCCTGCACCTATGTAGTGTAATGGTTTCAATGGGTTCCCACCGATAACCCGCTCCCCAGCTTGAATGGGTGCTGAAGGAGCCCCTGTTGCCCGCAGGCTCTAGCCCTGGGAACTTTAGCCTTGGCGGTGACTATCTTTCCCTCTCTCGGTTGGACGGTTGCCTTCTGACGGGACTTGGCTGCTGGGAAACCCAGGAGGTTCCCTTTGCTAACGGATTTGTCAAATTCACGGCGACTCCTAGCCTTGCCGGGGTCCGTAAGCCCCTGCCGGATGGTGCTGGCTTCTCTTTGCGTACCGGTCCGGTACCGCCGGGCCACCGCCCGTCCACGGTCCTTACGGTTAGCTCCAATAGGCCACTCCTGCAGACGGTCACCACCGTCTGCCAACCTTGCTGATCTGTCCGGGCTACACACCCGGACCAACTTCAGGCTGCTTAACTGCCACTTTCCTCCTTCCACTTTCACCTCCAAAACTCATCTCAACTGCCTCTTTTCCCGCCTCCAGGACTGTGTACTCCTCGGTGGGCGGGGCCAACCGCCTGGCCCACCCCCTGGTGTGAACATCAGCCCCTGGAGGAAGGCAACAAGGGTTTGTGTCTGACTTCGGTGTGCCTGACCGGGAGTGTGGGGTGTGTAGGTGTTGTTCTATGACGACCTGGCTTGTCCAGGGCGCCACATTCCCCCTTAGTAAAATGCAGACCGTCTGCGGGCTGCCCGTCCATCACCGGTTTTATTTTCACAAACTGGAAAAGATAAACGGTAAAACAAGTTACAATTATAATAACATCTTCCCACATTGGGAGGTACTCTTACTTAAACGTTGCAAAACGGTTACGGCTTCCGCGCTCTCCCACCCAAGTAACCTGGCCCTGATGCTGCCCCTAAGCAAACAGGCAGTACCCCTTGACCCCAGTCCAGCACAAGTTACCCGAGCGGGTTCTGTCCTTTTCAGGGGACCCATGTCCATGGGGAACCCCTGAAACCCCCAGAGGATTGCCACCGGTTGCGATAGTGGCGGGCCTGGGCCATCACTTCCCTCCAGGCCCATCCTCCAAATCAGCCTCTCTGGAGGCGGTTACGGTAAAGCCAACATTTTTATTTACATACCACAAGTTCGTGGTTGCCCTGCCAGTTCTCGGGCTTGTCCGTAGTAGTTCCTACGCATTGATTGCAAACAGTCCCCACGGGGACAACAGTGCTTTGTAGCCAACGGGCTACCACAAACAAAACTGTAGGGTCCCAACGGAGACTTGCCGTAGGGTCCCAACGGGGACTGTCAGCTGGGTCCCAGGGGCCATCCACAACACCTGGCTCCGGTACAGCTTCCTCCTGCAGCTTTCCCACAGTCCACCATTGAACAGCACGAGCCCCCAACGCCACCCTCACACAGGGGTGACACTGTCCCACAGGACTCCATTTTTAGCTGCCGATGATGCGGGTACGACTGCTCCTCCAACCGGACTCCTTAGCCTTGAGGGCCGTCTGGAACGTCAGCAGAGTCCCAATGGGGACCGACAGCAAGGTAACCGGGAACCGCTATCATGCTCTAACTTTTCTTTCTTAATCAGCAATCCCGCGGCGCAGCTGCCTTTGCTGCTGCTCCCGGCGCGGAGCACTTTCTGCTTGCTCCGGTTCAGGTGGGGTGGGGGATGGGCCCAGCCGGCGTCCCCCCGTGCCGGCTATGACCGGTACCTTCAATAATGAGGGACCCCGCTGTGACATGGCCTGCACTGCCTCCTGGCAGCTGCATCCCCGCTGTGCCTCCGGTGCATCTTTGCTGACGGGCTCAGCCTTCGACTTCTTCCATGGAAGCGGATCAGGGCGGTCACGAGCTTCTGCTGCAGGTCGGTCTGCCGGGGCGGATTGGCAGGGTACCGCTACCGGTGGTGGTGGTAGCGGGCCTAGTGGCGGGGCAGCAGCAGCCAACATGGGTAGCGGGGGAGGTAGCAGGGCGAGCGGGTATGGACCTGGTCCCTTGGCTGCGATGACCGACCCACTAGGGGTACAGGGGCGTGGGTCACTTACCCTCCCTTCCAAGACTCCCTCCACCTCGCGTCTCCGTATGGCCGCCACCACTTCCGCCATGTCGGCCTCCCATTCCTCCAGGAGGAGCTGCCTGCGGGCATGCGGACCTGCAGACGGCTGCTTAGCTGGACGGTCTGGACTTCCACCCACGCTGCGGTGCCAGGAGCGGGGACCACGGTGTTGTCGATCGGACTCAGCATCCTTAGCAGCGGCCTCTTCCAGGAACCAGTAAATGGCCGCAGGGTCCTGGCGTCCCTGCTTCCATAGCCGCGGGCTACATGCGGCCAGACGCCATCAGTCCCCCTTAGTCTCTTTTCCGGCTCCTCCTCTACAGGAGCGGGGTTTTGGCCTTCGCGCCTCCACTACTCGAGGAGACGTTCGAGCGGGAATTTTTCGCGCCCAAGATGGCGGCTTCTCCAATTTTTCGGCCGGACACCTCCGGCGGTAACAAGGCGCACCTCCACCAGACGGCAGAGCGGTAAGATCCTGTTCGTGACGCCAAGTTGTCATGGGCGGAGGAGGGGACGCTGCGCTCTCCCACTGCTCGGGTCCGGCCGCGGCTGCTGTGGCCGCTGCTGCTCGGTGGTGGCTCGAGCGGTGGGCCGGATGCCGGGGACTCGAGCGGCGCTCCTCGCCCGTGAGTGAAAAGGGTGGGGATTGGATGGTGGGGATTTGGTTATTGTCCGTGACGCCACCCACGGTTGTGGTGATATTGGTGACACCACCGCTGCTCTGGACGGGGATCCCGGGAGCGATGACAGGGAGCAGCCTGGATGTTAGTTCTCCCCTCCGTGGGTAGGGGGTTGGTTGTCCCGGGGCCCGGTGATGGGGTAGGGATGGATGGCAGGCGGGTTACGGGGCCTGGCGAGGTGTAGGGTCGCGGGGCAGCGCTGTGCCGCACGGCACGGTGGTACTCACTCAGCCAATGATGAGGATACAGTTCTCGGTAAAACACACGGCTGGATGGACGGGTCCCACAGACGGCTGCGGTGTTTCTCCTCCCGGCAGGTTGATGGTGACTGTCTTTCCCTGCACCTATGTAGTGTAACAGTTCCAATGGGTTCCCACTGGTAACCCGCTCCCCAGCTTGAATGGTGCTGAAGGAGCCCCTGTTGCCCGCAGGCTCTGGCCCTGGGAACTTTAGCCTTGGCAGTGACTGTGTTTCCCTCTCTCGGTTGGATGGTTGCCTTCTGACGGGACTTGGCTGCTGGGAAACCCAGGAGGTTCCCTTCGCTAACGGATTTGGCAAATTCACGGCGACTCCTAGCCTTGCCGGGGTCCGTAAGCCCCTGCCGGATGGTGCTGGCTTCTCTTTGCGTACCGGTCCGGTACCGCCGGGCCACCGCCCGTCCACGGTCCTTACGGTTAGCTCCAATAGGCCACTCCTGCAGACGGTGGTCACCACCGTCTGCCAACCTTGCTGATCTGTCTGGGCCACACACCCGGACCAACTTCAGGCTGCTTAACTGCCACTTTCCTCCTTCCACTTTCACTTCCAAAACTCATCTCAACTGCCTCTTTTCCCGCCTCCAGGACTGTGTACTCCTCGGTGGGCGGGGCCAACCACCTGGC
Organism: Anomaloglossus baeobatrachus; assembly: GCF_048569485.1. Classification (NCBI taxonomy): domain Eukaryota; kingdom Metazoa; phylum Chordata; class Amphibia; order Anura; family Aromobatidae; genus Anomaloglossus; species Anomaloglossus baeobatrachus. Next base: position 78,979,088 of record NC_134356.1, read on the forward strand.
CCACCCCCTGGTGTGAACATCAGCCTCTGGAGGAAGGTAACAAGGGTTTGTGTCTGACTTCGGTGTGCCTGACCGGGAGTGTGGGGTGTGTAGGTGTTGTTCTGTGACGACCTGGCTTGTCCAGGGCGCCACATTAGGAAGGGAATTTAGTTAGGTACACACAACTGCTGGTGGTTCTGGGGGCAGAGGGGACCTGACATATATTTATTGTTTTTTCTCCTCCCTCAGTCATTGTTTGTACATACATAAACCATGTAACAATAAAGCCATTGTTTGTACATACATAAACCATGTAACCATAAAGCATGGTTAGTGCTTTATGACTGTATTTATTCTTCTCTTTAGAAATGTAATAAGTAAAAATAAAGTTTAAAAGAAAAGAAACCATTACAAAATAAAATAAAAAAAATTGTCCTGTCCATTCAGTCGCCTGACTACTAAAGCCACTGATTGCCTGCAGGGTCAGATACACTCAGGAGTCAGGACTTATCATATCAGGTGGTGGCAGTGACCACTGGAGTAGAAGCACTGGATGATGTGCAGATGATTGAAAGGTACTAGAAGCCCTTTTTAAACTGTCCCCCAAGTGGGGAAAAGCCTATCTAGGGCTATATTCATTAATTTATGCACAGTTTGCAGCTTAATACTCTTTATCCAGTAAGAGAGTCTAAAATATGTGAAGCAGAAATCCAAGAATATCTATTTCTGTCACTTATTAAAACTTGTGGCTTTACTGTCTGGATTTAATATGACATTTTCCATTGGCAACTGCCAAGTCGAAATCCTGAAAATCTCTCGAGAAATGAAAATGGCCACCAGGAATCCCTTTACAATCTCCAGCAAAGCTGTGAAGTAATTGTATGGCTGGAGCTTGTATGGAAGAAACAAATGACACATGGCAGCTATTTCTGTCCATTGTTTGTCTGAGACTTAACAATAGGCTTCATCCATAGTTGCCTCATTTTTAGAAGTCACTTTCGGGGCGATGTGGCATGCAATGTGATGTATAGATATGATTTTTATATGTAAACACCCCCCTCATATAGTTGTCCAAGCCACATACTCATAATGAATGTAAAAATGCATTATCAAAGTGACCCCCTAAGTAGGGACAGTAAACCCCCCCCCCCGACCCCGGATTCTCAATAACCAATAATACCAGCAAGGTTCCCCATAAGCAGTGCCAGCAGAGTGCCTCAATACAGTGTCCCCAGATACAGAGTGCCAGCAAAGTGTAGACATTCTGCTGTCCTACTAAAGGGGGCTCCCGTTATACACATGTAGACAGCTGTCACTGAAGACAATGCAGTACCATAAACACAGCTTCAGAAAACTCCTTTTGCCAAAGTTTTTGGGGAAGACTTGCCTGCTCTGCTGCCCATCGAGGAGATCTCTTTTTTCAGGACATGTGTGAAGCCCCACAGGTGTTGTGTCGGTGCATTACCTTCAGGGACTCCACTCGGCTGGATCTCGTCACTGGTAGGGAATCTTCTTCTTGTCGTGACGCCACTCTCAGTATTGCGGCCAGTAGGGACCGCCACTGCAGGTTGAGGGTCGCCTGGGGCTGATGGTGTGTGCAGTTAGTTGGAATAGCCTCCTGAGAGTGAGGCAAGCCCCAGGGCCCGGTGTAGGTGCGTAGTACCACAAGGCGCAGAATGACTCAACACAGGCAGGATGTCTTTCAGGGTTTTTACTCACAGTTGATGGCAGGGTGAGTGACCCGGGCGTAGCTGGGATGAACCAAGTGAGAACCAGGTGTCCTTCAGGCTGACTTGTGAGGGTGACTACTAACTCGCCTTCCTTAGCCCTTGGTGGTTTGGAGTGACCCCGACTTTGAGTCCCTATGGGGGTCACCCAGGGAAGTTGCTGAAGCCTCACTCCCCTTCGTTTGCCGTGTGCTTGTTGCCTGGGCCAGATCACTCCAGCTTCTTGCCTCCTGTGAGCTATGGGCCCTAACTGTGGCTACGTGGCTGCGGCTTTTGTGGTGTTGTGGCGTGGGCTTTGAGAGCCCCACACCGGCAGGTTTAGCAAAAGAAAGCTGGATCTATCTCCGCTTCGGGATCTGCCGCCCGTTTGGGCCTGGTACTCCCTAGCAGTCTCCTTACTTCCCACTCTGTGCTCTCTCTCTAGCTGGAGATGGGTTTCGGGTAGCCCTCCTAGTTGACCGTTCTCCCCCGTCGGTAGCCACTGCGCGGACGCTGTCAGACTACAGCAGCCCAGGGGAAGGGGTCAGCTCTCCTCGGAGCTCCCTGGACTCTGCTCTGAACTGGCTCACTGCTCCTCCTCTCCTGTTCTTGCCTACGCCACCTAGCAACCAGACTCTCTTACCACACCCCTTGAGAGGAGATGGAGGCTTTTGGCCCCCTCCACTATTCCAGTGAAGGTGAAGGCTTTTCCCCCTCCTGGGATCCCCAGGGGTCCTCTCATGGGTACATGTGTGAGACCTGATTACTATGCGCCTGTGTACCACACCCCTGTCAGCCTTCTGGATTACCTGTGTTGTACTGTCCCCAGCATGGGTGCAGTACTCAGTGGTGCCTGACCAGGTCAGGGGCGCCACATTCCCCCTTAGTTATCACCAGCACGTCCTCGGGCTGCAAGACAACATTTTAAAATGCATAAAACATTAAAACATGTAAAACATTTTTAAAAGCACCAGGTACCATACATCACCACACTCCACCCACAAGTCCGTTAACCCACCCAAAACCCTTTCACGTTGGCCGCGACTTCAGCCACTTCTGGCAGGATGTAGAGGCGGCTTTCATGGGCTGGTGGTCTTCAGGGTATACCTGGCCTGGTGGATCCGCGCCTTCAGCCTCTTCTGGCAGGATGTAGAGGCGGCCTCCACAGTTGGTGCTGATCAGGTACCCTCTTTGTGGTGGAGAGCCAGGCCCCATAAACAGGCATGCTCTCTGGTCGCAGGTGAGCCAAGGCCCTATATACGGACGGGCTCCTCCTGGTTGCAGACGAGCCAAGCCCCTAAACAGGCTGACTCTGGTGGTGGTGGTGCCCTCTGGTGTAACTATTTACACTGCGAGAGTTTGTGGCTATAGCCAGTTCATAGCCTTAAGGTTTATTTCTCACAATAGTTTTTGTGGGCACATTCTTGAACTTTAAAACGTTGCAAAACAACTTTCCAACTGGTCAAAACTTGCTGTACTTTACTTGAACTTATGCAGACTCCTCTTCACCAGGGCTTGGGCCTGTAGGGCTGCGGCACCTGTTGGTTTCTTGACCTTTTTCCTCATCTGTAGTTGTCTCTTCATTAGGTCTTTGGTCTTTTCTTTCTTTATGGCTGTCTTTCCTTTCTTCTTTGGGACATGGCACTACATCCAGGGCATACCAGCCTCTTTCTCCTTGATGCAGGGTAAACTGTACGGAGTCTCCTGTACGCAGGTTCCTTCCAGGATGTCCTCTGGGCAGATTAGCTCTGACGTCTCTCCTATTAACAAAAATGCCTTCTTTGATACCAGGTGCTATGATGAACCCGTATCCTGACTTGAGGCTGAAGTCCTCCACTACTCCTCTGCAAAGGGGTCCTCGGACCTGTGCTTTGGCTCTTCTCAGGAACCTTTTTTCTTGTAGGTCTCTGGCCGTGATGTCATCTCTCTGCTCTGGGGATGGCGGTGCAGGGAAAGACTGGGTTCTACTGCGGCGCTGTGTCCTGCGGGCTGGATTCTGCGAAGTGCAGCTCACAAGCTCCCAGGTAGGGCGGTTGGGCAGGTCTTCTTCGTCAGCAGGAGGTGTCAGGTCTTCCTCGTCCCAGCGGGAATATGGCAGCATCTCCGGCTCTGGGACTAGCACTGCTGCTGGCTCCGGGGGCAACTCCTCAGCTTCTTGCCCTCCTCTCCCCCTTAGTTCTTCGCTGCACTCTGGTCGTGGCAGCGCCGGGGATGAGTGTTCCTCAGCTGGCCCAGGCGGTGGACTCTTCAGCGTGGTTGCTGCAGGGGTTGCCTTAGGGGTGTGCGGAGGGAGCATGTATCGGTCCACCATCTCCTGTGGGAACTTGGCCTCCAGGTCAGCCTTCAGCTGCCAGTATGCGGAGTCTTCACCTATCAGGGATTTCCTTGCAGGGACCTCCTTAGACTGGGGAGCGGTGTCTGCTCTGGCCTTGCAGGCCGGGGTAAATGGTGATGTAGTCTTTTCTTGGCGGGCCGCGCAGGGCATCGCTGCGGCGGCCTGGTCTTGGCGGGCCGCGCCTGGCATGGCGGCGGCCTGGTCTTGGCGGGCCGCGCCCTGTATGGCGGCGGCCTGGTCTTGGCGGGCCGCGCCCTGTATGGCGGCGGCCTGGTCTTGGCGGGCCGCGCCCTGTATGGCGGCGGCCTGGTCTTGGCGGGCCGCGCCCTGTATGGCGGCGGCCTGGTCTTGGCGGGCCGCGCCCTGTATGGCGGCGGCCTGGATCGGCGTCGCAGCTGCGATGGGATCTGTGCAGGCTGGGCTGGGCGTCGCTGCAGGGATCGGAGCTTGGTGGGCCGAGCAGGGCATCGCTGCGGCGGCCGGGGCTTGGCGGGCCGCACCTGGCATGGCTGCGGCCTGGCTCAGCGTCGCCGCGCCGGGCGCCTCTTCTGGGACCGCGGTCGTAGCAGCAGGGGTTGGAGCACTTGCGCTGGCCGGGGCAACTCTGGACTCACCCATCAGTGGCACCATCGGGATCTGAGTCGTCGCCGCTCGATCTGGCAGGCGTCGCGCGGCTCCCTCCTCGTAGGTCCGAACCGCCGCAGCCATCTCCAGAAGCTCCGTGCGTCCCTCACTGAGCTGTCGCATGATCCTGGCCTCCAGCTGATCGCAGAAGATAGCAAGCTCCCGGCACCACCAGGCAGCAGAGCCTGGTTCTGGGTATCCACGTCCGGGCTCCATCTCTTCTCTCTGCAGCAGCAGGCTTGTGGCTCTCTTTCCTTCCCGCCGTCTCAGGACGCTTCCGCTCCCTTCACAAGCGAGGTCAGAACTCAGCAGGGGATCTCTGGGTAGCCACACCTCTTCGTGGGCGGTAACTTCTCCCAGCGCGGGCTGCTGTTGTTTTTCAGCGTGCTTTTCATGGTGGCAATATGGCGGCGCTTCCAATTTTCCAAGCGGACCGCCCAGGCACATGGTCACCTGTCTGAACAGGTCTAGTCCTTATCCTGTTCGTGACGCCAGATGTGAAGCCCCACAGGTGTTGTGTCGGTGCATTACCTTCAGGGACTCCACTCGGCTGGATCTCGTCACTGGTAGGGAATCTTCTTCTTGTCGTGACGCCACTCTCAGTATTGCGGCCAGTAGGGACCGCCACTGCAGGTTGAGGGTCGCCTGGGGCTGATGGTGTGTGCAGTTAGTTGGAATAGCCTCCTGAGAGTGAGGCAAGCCCCAGGGCCCGGTGTAGGTGCGTAGTACCACAAGGCGCAGAATGACTCAACACAGGCAGGATGTCTTTCAGGGTTTTTACTCACAGTTGATGGCAGGGTGAGTGACCCGGGCGTAGCTGGGATGAACCAAGTGAGAACCAGGTGTCCTTCAGGCTGACTTGTGAGGGTGACTACTAACTCGCCTTCCTTAGCCCTTGGTGGTTTGGAGTGACCCCGACTTTGAGTCCCTATGGGGGTCACCCAGGGAAGTTGCTGAAGCCTCACTCCCCTTCGTTTGCCGTGTGCTTGTTGCCTGGGCCAGATCACTCCAGCTTCTTGCCTCCTGTGAGCTATGGGCCCTAACTGTGGCTACGTGGCTGCGGCTTTTGTGGTGTTGTGGCGTGGGCTTTGAGAGCCCCACACCGGCAGGTTTAGCAAAAGAAAGCTGGATCTATCTCCGCTTCGGGATCTGCCGCCCGTTTGGGCCTGGTACTCCCTAGCAGTCTCCTTACTTCCCACTCTGTGCTCTCTCTCTAGCTGGAGATGGGTTTCGGGTAGCCCTCCTAGTTGACCGTTCTCCCCCGTCGGTAGCCACTGCGCGGACGCTGTCAGACTACAGCAGCCCAGGGGAAGGGGTCAGCTCTCCTCGGAGCTCCCTGGACTCTGCTCTGAACTGGCTCACTGCTCCTCCTCTCCTGTTCTTGCCTACGCCACCTAGCAACCAGACTCTCTTACCACACCCCTTGAGAGGAGATGGAGGCTTTTGGCCCCCTCCACTATTCCAGTGAAGGTGAAGGCTTTTCCCCCTCCTGGGATCCCCAGGGGTCCTCTCATGGGTACATGTGTGAGACCTGATTACTATGCGCCTGTGTACCACACCCCTGTCAGCCTTCTGGATTACCTGTGTTGTACTGTCCCCAGCATGGGTGCAGTACTCAGTGGTGCCTGACCAGGTCAGGGGCGCCACACATGCCCGGATAGTACTTATAAGTAACACACTGTATGGACCTCTGAATACCCAGATATGTCCATGAAGTTGTGTAGAGGAAAGGCAATTCTGGCATCTAAATAGGAAAGGGTTCTTCACACTTAGAGCAGTCAGTGTGAAGCTAAACCTGGTGCAGTTAGAGGCAAAACCACCAGGAATCGCCCAAGCACAACCAGACAGGAACTAATAGAAGAAAACCCTAGGTGGCGCAGAAATTAGGGGAGGGTAATCAAACAGGCCAAGGTCGATGCACAGAGAGGTAATGTTCAGGACAATAGAGAAAACCGAGACAGAGTCAAAGTGCAAGACGAAGTCGGTACACAAAGGGAGTCAGTCAGTAGGTAGGGATGAGATCAGTCAACAGTGATGGGAATGAGTGGAGCAGGTGGGTAATACAGAGGGAGGTGAACGGAGGCAGTAGGACAGAACACCTGGACAAGCAGAACGGAATAAGGAGATGAGACGTTGGGGGTCACAGGAAACTCAGGGAATGCAGACATGGGCAGAGGGAGGAAGTGGGGAGAGCTGGAGGAGGGGAGCGGTAGCAGGACCGGATCAGAGAAGACACGAGCAGATCAGAGCCGAGTACTTGCCGAAATCGGAAATATCACTGGCAGCGCAGCAGCAGGGTCGGCTCTGTAATAAAGCGGAGGGGGGTCCAAATCGAGGTCCAGAGGACTCCTCCCCCAAGGTCAGGGAGGGGCCAAAAACCCGGAGGGGACCAAAAAGGGTAAGCCAGCTCTGCAGGAGATCGGCTCGCAGAGCAAAGGCGATAAACTGGCTCTGCAGGATGGCGGGCCTGCTGAGCATGGTCATGACAGTCAGATGGTAGAATGCCCTACCGCAATAGGTAGTAATGGCAGACACTATGACAGCTTTTAAAAAAGGGCTGGAAGCTTTTCTCACAACACATGGTATTGTAGAGAATGTATAACTGGGGGACAAAAGTTCAACGTTATGATCCTGTCTTTAACCTATGTAATTATGAGTAAGGGTACTGACATGGCATGTCTGTTGAATCACCCCAAACCTATACAGCGCAATACATCCCTGATTTTTTAACTATTCTCCTCCCTAGGTCTGGATCCTTTGTCTATCACATGTTGGGGAAAGACTTGAGAAAAACGACCATTACCCCCATACAGTTGGTCCAGCACCTAAAAAGTGTTTTTCTAAAATATCTATGCTTACACCCTAACCACTTTTGTAATTAGCTGTATTATATAATGCCCTACATGTCTCCCTATCTAGCAATCTCGAAGTGTGTCAGAAGCTGTTATCTGTGATAACAGATGTAACACCAGTGCTACCCCCTGATGGTGATTCGTTTGATGGTGGTGATAGAAGCTTTGGGGTGGCACTGGTGTCAGGTGATCAAGTGAATAAATCATGTCTATCACAGCTCCTATCACCATGGATCCAGGATGTCTTCAGAGGTGGGAGATGCCAGAAACTAGTAACTATCTACCCCCTGATGATGTCCACTTCCAGGAGGGGAGTTCGGGGCTGCAGGGAGGTGAGTGCAGCCCCAGCCTCCTGTAATATTAGACTCCACTTAAATCAAGCGTCACAGAAAGTGAAGTAAAAAACCCCAAAACATTTAGGTAACAATAGCTAGATAGGGGGAAATGTAGGGTATTGTAAAATAAAGCCAATTACAATAGTAGATGGGGTGTAAAGATAAATATTTAGGTAGGACATTTTAGGTACTGGACAAACCCTTTAAAGAGTGGCATCTGGCCTGTGATATCTAGCAAATTCAGCAGGAAAGTTCTAATGCCAGAATAAAATATCTGGACCGTATTTACATACTTGCTAAAAAGGAATTGTGCAGTGTTATTCACATCTGTCCTTAAAATGCCCCTAGCCATCCTTGAGTGACTTGTGAGGATGTATTGTAGTTTAAAGGGGTTGTCTCAAACTAAATTTATCATCAATCCACATGTTTATGATAAATCTGTGACCGTTGTGAGTGTAACTATTGGGACCACCGGCAATCAAATCATGAGAATGGGGGTCCCAAGATCCCCACTCTATATGGGGAACTTAGGATCCCATTTGTGATGATCACTAGTAGCCTCAATGGTCAGTCTACCAGAAATTATACATTTACTGACCAATGTTATGAACATAAATTACTCCCACACGGGTAATGGAAAAGGTGAAAGCATGGCCGTACCCAACTGGTCCCTGTATAGACTAAAAGACCCTAACCGCATAACTAACAGCACCACCTTGGACCTAGCTCCCTAAAAAGCAGTCAAGAGGTTTCTTGTGCCTCCTGAAGGACAAGAGGGGAGGCCACCACACACTGCCTACAAGGGGAGAGGAAGGTGTGCAGGAAGAAACAGAAACCCAATGTGAGATAAACTAAAACAAGTTCACAAAAGATGAAAGGATGAAGAACCGGGAAGGAGAATACATCGACTCACAACAGACACTCATCTGGTGGTTACTTCACAGGTAAACACCTAAGAAAAAGGGCTGGAACGCCCAGACACAAGTCCATACAAAAGTACAGCCAACAAGGAAGCGCAGTGGGGGTTGAACATACATTACCAACCCAGGATATGAAAGGGCAAACAATAATGAGAAAATCAGAAACGCCTGGAGAGGAGCAAATCATAAAGGAAAACAAAGACCAAAGAAACCATCAGCATTTGGACAGGGAAGAAAAGGCAATAGCCCAGCAGCCAGAGGGACCGACCACGAAACCACAGGTTACCGGGTCGAATCCTCAAATTGAGCCATGACGACCAATTACCTTCAGAAGCCACCTAATTAGTAAACTGAGTCCACCTGTGTGTAATTTATTCTCAGTATAACTACAGCTGTTCTATAAAGGCCTCAGAGATTTGTTTGAGAACATTAGAAATCAAACAGCAACATGAAAACCAAGAAACACACCAGACAGAAAAGGAATATAGTTGTAGCGAAGTGTAAGGCTATGTGCGCACTGGAAAATGGAATTTTCTCAAGAAAATTCCGCAGGCACTGAAAGATTACCGCACCCGCGGTAAAAAAACCACGGCAAACCGCACCCGAAAACCGCATGCGTTTGCCGCGGTATTGTTCGCGGTATTGCCGCGGTTTTGCCGCGTGCGGGTTGGTACATGTGCTTTATTGCATTCAATGCAATAAAGCACATTGAAAAAAAAAATAATAATTTCCTTCTGAGATAGATAATAGATAGATAGATAGATAAAGAGACAGATAGAAGAATAGATAGAGGGATAGATAGATAGAGGGATAGATAGATAGAGGACAGATCGCTGCATTTCTCACGGTCGGTAGTGAGTTCACATTACCGGCCGTGGGAAATGACCGGTAATTACCTCTGCTGTCTCGCTGCGAGCCTGCATTCATTCAGCGCTGTGTCTGTGTCAGTCGCGGCTGGATGTAAGCAGTGCAGGACCTGTGGATTACGCCGGAGCTGTGGATTATGTCGGAGCTTTGTTTCGGGGGAGGTTAATAAAAGGGTGAACGAGGCTTTTTTGTGTTTTATTTAAAATAAAGGATTTTTCGGTGTCTGTGTTTTTTCACTTTACTTACGGGTTGATCATGTCAGCTGTCACATAGACGCTGCCATGATCAAGCCTGGAGTTAATGGCGGTGATCCGCCGCCATTAACTCATTGTATTACCCTGACTGCCACTGCATCACGGCAGCAGGAAGAGCCGGGGACACTCCGGTACTGCCGCATAATGGATGCGACAGTCCCGGGGCAGCTACGGCTGATATTCTCGGCTGCGGTAGGTGGGAGGAAGGCGGGGGACATTAACCCTGCCCCTCACCCTCCCCAGCCTGAGAATGCCGGGCTGCCGCTGTGTGCTTACCTCGGCTGGACGGTAAATATACAGCGGAGCCCACGTGTTTTGTTTTCTATATTTCCATTTGATTTCTATGTGTGTTCTATATGTCTGTGTTCTATGTCTGTGATGTCTGTCTGTGTCTGTGATGTGTGTGTGTTTACTCTCTGCTCCGCTTCCTCTTCCTGTCATAATGACATCACTTCCCTGCAAAACCGCAGGCAAGCAATGTACATTACCGCAGGTAAACCGCGAAATACAGCAGGGAATAACGCAGGAAAACGCAGTGAACCGCACAGAATTTCCTGCCTGCGTTATTCCCTGCGGGATTTCACGATAACATGGCAGTCAATGTAGTGAAATCCCGCAGCGATGTGCGGAAAAGAAGTGACATGCACTTGTTTTTGCTGCGGGAATCCTGCAGCAAAACATGCAGCTGGCAAATTCCGCCCAGTGCGCACAGGATTTTTTTTTCCCATAGGTTTTGCTGGTGATTCACTGCAGAGATGTTATGAACATTTTCTGCAGCGAAACATGCAGCAAATCCGCAGAAAATCCATGGCAAAATCCGGTAAGTGCGCACAGGGCCTAAAGCAGGGTTAGGGTAAGAAAAAAATAACCGAAATTCTGAATATCTCATGGAACATTGTTCAATCCATCATCCAAAAATGGAAGGAGTAAGGCACAAATGCAAACCTATCAAGACATGGCTGTCCACCTAAACTCACATCCCAAGCAAGGAGAGCACAAATTAGAGAAGCAGCGAAGAGGCCCATGGTCATTCTGGTGGAGCTGCAGAGAAGTGGGTGAAAAATGAAGTGGTGCACATTTTTCTATTATACTTTCTTTCTTTCTAATTGATCCACTCCTGATTTTTGGCTTACAAATACTGATGTAAAATTCTGCGAACGTGTGTGAACATGGCGTCAGTCGTATACTCCACAAATCTGGCCTATATAGAAAAGTGGCAAGAAGAAGGACATTTTTGAAAGCAAGGCATAAGAAGACTCATTTGCAGTGTGCAAAAAGCCATGTAGGGGGCACAGCTAGCATGTGGAAGAAGGTGTTCTAGTCATATGAGACTAAAGTAGAACTTTTTGGGCTAATTGCAAATTGCTACATGTGGAAAACTAACACTGCACATCTCCCTGAAAACGCCATCCCCACCGTCACACATGGTGGTGGAAGCATCATGCCGTACAGATGCTTTTCTTCAGCAGGGACATGGAAGCTGGTCATAACTGATGGAAAGATAGATGAAGATAAATACAAGGCAATCCTGGAGGAAAACCTGTTAGAAGCTGAAAAGGACTTGA